>NC_043700.1:24169736-24196497 GCF_006229205.1 Suricata suricatta
CGTCCGTGAGGCCCCGCCCCTGGCCCGGGACTGGGCGCCGTCCGACCCGCGGGCCGGGCCCCCGCTTGCCCCCTCCCCGGAGACGGCGGTGCGCGCCTCTGCCACGGCGATTACTGGTGCCGGCAGCCTGGCTCTCACCACAATGTCTGTAAAGGTATTATAGGTGTCCTACATCCCTTCGTCCAGGCGGCTCTGCGAGACTCTGGGGAGGGTAAAGAGAGAGAGCTGGAAGGGGGGGGGAGGGGGGAAGGGAGGGGGACGAGAAAGCCAGGGGTCAGGAGGTGAATAATGAGGTCGGGATCCCAGGCCGGTCCCAAAAGCTGCGTGGGCACCGAGATTGTCGATTACTGTAGCGGGAGGGAGGAGGGTGGGGCGCGGGGCGCGAGGGAGCCGGGCTGGGAATCCCGACCTCGGATTCCAGGTCCCGCTCGGTCCCGGGACTGAGCCTCAGGCCAGTTGCTTAACCTCTAGGAACTTCAGTGTTCTAGATACTGAATGAACGGCTGGACTGGAGAGAGCTGGCCTCCCACCCCGCTCGGACATCCAGGTCTTACGCCAATATTACACCTGTGTTTACAGTTTCCAGTAAGTGACTCACTCCCTGAGATAGACTGAGTTCGAGATAGTCCTCGGCTAAATAAATATCTTTTAACAGAGAGTGCCGCAGCCCACACCTACACCACACCTAAATATCTTTTAACAGAGAGTCCCTTCCCCCAGCTGCCTCTGACAGGCTCTGCACCTTGACCGGGGTGTTTCCTCAAGACGTTAGAGCCCGGGTCACCACCTTGAGCCTGCCTGGGTGGGGGCAATGTGGTGAAAGACCCTGGAAGAACACCGGTGGTCTCTCTCTTGCCCCTCCTGCTCTCCAGAGAGGTAATGTATTATAACTCCAATGTGGTCCTCTGCCCTTCAGCCCACAGGGATGAGTCTGTGAGCCTGCACCCGGCTGAGAGCAGGACTGGTCCCCCTTGAGACCCCTGGGCTTTCCTCGAGATCTAGCCCTGAGAGGGGGAGGAGGTAGGCGGAGAGGAGAGAGGGAGAAGGCAGGTTTTTGAGGTTTGGCTTGGGGGTGAGAAAAGGAGAAAGGTAGAGGGTTATAGGGAACACTTCATCGTGCTCAAGTATCTGGCTTTCTCCTGAGTGTGAATAGAATCTGGGGGAAGGTGTAGGGAAATGGAACTAACACTGGCTAAGTACCTACCCTGCGCCATGCCACCCCAGGAGGGGGACATCACCCCCGTTTTATAGAGAAGAAAACCGACCCATGAAGTACACGAAACTTGCTGTCTGCTGAAACAGGGCAATACTGGGAGCCGAAGCAACAGCTGTCTGGCCCCGCTGATGGACGATTCCACGCCATACTGCCTCCTTGTCCCCAAGAACTGGTAGTCTAGCCCTATTTTTCTTCCCAACGTGAGGGGAAACCACGTGACCAAACAGAGGCGGAAAACTCTGCTTAACCTCCAGCAGCAATCAACAAACTGAAGGGTCCAGGTCTCTCTTGACTAAGACGTGGGCGGGGTGTTGAGAAGCCGATAGGGACAAAGTGGTCTGCGCTGGAGAGATACAAAAATGGCACAAGCATGTCCAAGCAATTCAGTTACAGAGGGAGATGGCACACCCCCTGGCATGTGAGAAGTTTCTGGGTCCTGGGATTCAGGCTAGATGTTTCCTTTCTTCCTCTGTAAGGTCCCGGATGGGGACACCCACCTCACAGGATTGAGCACAAAGAAATCACTGGCTTCCCCACTTTGTTTTCTTCTGTTTACTTAATTTATCCTTCATTCATAAACAGGCGGAAGAACACAATGATAAGCGCAACATCGTGTGCCGAGTTTGGCGGTTCTGTGGCATGGGACAGTGGTGGAAGGGTTAATTTCATCTTTCTGCAAAATGAACTGTGTTCCCAAAATGAACTGTTTTTGCTGTGCTCACACAAAACAAATGCATCACGCTGTAGTTGCTGACATATAATGCGCATCTTTTTATGCCAGCGATATGGCCTTAAAGATGGCTTCATCCTACCTAATGAAAAGAATCAAAAAATACTTCAAAAGACTCACCTCGATCCACATAAAATTCCCATTCTCATATGCAGTGCTCCACCAGTGACTGTTAAGTATGTTATCTCCTCAGGAAAGCTGCGGTAAGCTCATGCATTTTAATAAACAATTCTTGCTCGAACTTACAAACTGCATCCAGCAATGCAAGGCCATTTGTGTATACACAGCATTCTGCTTCTGGCTCCTTATCAGTCAGTCCACTTCATGACGCTTTTAACTGCAGGGCTTGCTTGTGTGGCCTGCTACAGATCAGACCTTGAAGAAGAGCCACTCCCTTCAAGCGTTTAGTCCAGGAGCACCGTGCTGTACAAGAGAACAGTTAAATTTGAGGAAATGAGGGGACAAAGGCGGGGACAGGTTCGGGGTAGGCAAGCTAAAGTGGTTTGGAATTAGAGATGGAAAAAGGCAGAATGAGGAAGTGCACACCATCAAGTTATACCGAGGAGATGCTAGCTGGGTAATGGAAGGGGTTGGACCAAAGTAATCCCATGCCTGATCTCTCCCCAGCCAGAGAATAGGTCCCAAACAACAGAGAGGTGTCTCTCCCCTTAACGGGAGAAAGGTGTTCAGTTTTAGTCAATAAGCATTTATGGAGTACCCTCTACTTAGCCCTGGATGAGGGCCTATGGGGAAAATAGAAGGTCTCTGAGAGGGAGATGACGCAGGGGCGGTGGGGGGCTCAAAGAAGGAAAGCACAGAAACAAAAAAAGGTGTTTTCATGGAAGAAGGAGGCTTAGGAGGATGAGCAGGATTTCAATGTGTGGCCATTGAGGACCTACCAGACGGAGAGAATGGCACCCACAAAGGGATGGTCGTGGGAGAGGCAGAGACTTCTCCTGCAGAGATCTCCTATCCAGTCTGGCTGGAGACAAGTCTGGAAATGCGGTGTGGGGCTGGCAGGAAGGCTTGGCCAGCCAAGAGGAGAGCGCTGACTTTTCTGAGGAACTGAATGACATTATCCAAGTTCGCTTTTCATTAGCTCTCCCTAGATTTCTATCCCAGATAGATTAGGAAGTGGGAATAGAGGCTGGAGACAAGGAGCCTGGCTTGGAGTTTCTATCTCTGGTCCAGATGGGAGTAAGGGGCCTTTGATAAGGGAGGCAGCAGTGAGAATGGAAAGGAGGGATGTGGGATGGATGGCTCTGAAAGGCACGAAGAGGGAGAGATGGGGGCTGGTTACTTACTAATTCAATGTGAATAATAAGATATTCACTAATAATAGCTTACACTGTGGAGGACTCATTCTATGTCAGGCCCTGGGAGCTAAATGGTTTACATGCCTTTTCTTGTGTCAACGTCACAGAAACTCCCAGGTAGGTGCTGCTAAAGGGAGAGGAAGGAATCAAAGATAACCAGCGGAATTCTAGCCTCCAGAGACTGGGAGATTAAGGGTATCACCAGTACAACTAGGGAAGTCCGGACGTTTAGTTTGTGGTCTCTTGAATCTGGCATGTATAGTGGCCATCTAGTGAAAGACGGTGTCCTACCAGCTGTGGGGTTTGGAGCCATAAGAAAAAAGAAGGAGGCTGGAGGACCATGAAGAAGAGATGATATGAAAAGGTAAAGGGTTGGGGGGCCTGGGTGGCTCAGTCAATTCAGGTCATGATCTCACAGTTTGTGGGTTCATGCCCTGCGTTGGCCTCTGTGCTGACAGCTCAGAGCCTGGAGCCTGCTTTGGATTCTGTGTCTCCCTCTCTCTCTGCCCCTCCCCTGCTCATGCTCTGTCTCCTTCTATCTCTCAAAAAATGAATAAAAGTTTAAAAAATTTTAAGAAAAAAAAGAGAAAAGGCGAGGGGTGGGCAAACACAGTAGTCTAGAAGAGGCTGTGGAGAAAAGGGGTATGAACCCTCTCTTTGAGACCTTCGTGGGCACAGGGAAGTGTGAAGAGAAGTCTTCTGGAGAGAGCAGCCAGGGAGGAGGTGACATGAAAGGGATTCAGGTTGCAGGAAATGTGTGAGGTGGAGAGCGTCAGAGACCAGCTTAAACTCTTATTTACTCTGTTCACAACAGCAGAATTTCCAATGGACCCCATGGAAGGAGGAAATCCGGTGAGAGGAAAACGGGATGGGAAAGGTGGGCTTGATAGGACTGTTAGTAGGGAAAAGGGCATTTAACTGGGAGAGAAGGTGGCCGTAGATGAGGTAGGATGGAACACCCTGGAAGCCGTGGGCGGGTGCTGGGCCTGCCTTGGTGGCATCTGGCATCCCAAAACCACCACAGAGGAGACTGGGAAGGTTAGGAGGCAAGGAACAAGGTCTTCTGGAAATTTGCTGTGAGGAGCGCATCTGAGTTCTCTCCATGCTGCTGGAAAATGATACGCCCAGCAAGCCAGTCAAAGGTTGGTCTAGCACGCATACACAACCCCACTCCACCCCTTATTTCTCCCTGAGGGATAATTAGCTCGTTAGGTTGCCATCCCAACCTAACCTCTTTCTTCTCTGAAGTGCAGAACTTCAAGTAATCTTATCAGCGCGCCCCTGTCCTGTGATCATGGCATCACATCCTTGGGTCCCAGCTTTTTCACAAAACCTTTTCCAACATCCCATTCTCCCCCACTCCCCGACTAAAGTCCTAGGCAATTCTCCACAGGATAAAACATTCTAAATAATTTACGGTATCATATTCCAAGCACTGAATAGATTTTCCCTCTAAACTGAAAGCTATTATTTAAATAACTGCAGGATGTCAGAATCTCAAACCACATGGGACCGAGAGCCAAGGGTTCAAGATTGTTATGATCTTCCTTTGTGCCCAAGTGCCACAGAGCTCAGATGTCAGGTGTTGAAGTAGGTAAACACTTTCTTCTTTCCCTTTTATAACATACATACAGTTAGATGTGCATCCAATGACAGATACCTTATTGCAAACTACAGCTTTTCAAAATGTCACTCACAGGTTGAACTGTGTTCCCCACCCCCCCAAAAAGATGTATTGAAGTCCTAACCCCAGTTTATCAGAATGTGACCTTATTTGGAAGTAGGGTCTGTAAAGAGGTAACCAACCTAAAATACAGTCATTAGCGTGATCCCCAACCCAATGTAACCGATGCCCTTATAAAAAGGAGGAAAGAGGCTCCCAAAAAAGGAAGATAGTGTGAAAACACAATGGGAGAAGAGGCCATGTGACTACACTGATGAATCTAGAAGCCGAGGAAGGCCAAGAATTGCCAACATACACCAGAAGCTAAAAGAGACAAGAGAAGTTTTTCCCCAGAGCTGTCAGAGAGAGACTGGCTCTTGCCTCCACCTTGGTCTCAGACTTCTAGCTTCTAGGCAATACATTTCTGTTGTTTTAAGCCAACAGCTTTGGGCACTTTGTTACAGCAGCCTGAGGAAAATAATATGGTTACCAAAATGAAAGTATTGCAATCAATGGTATACACTACTGCTTCTAAAATTGTTTTTGTATCTTTATTTTATTTTGAGAGACAGAGAGTGAGTGGGGGAGGGGCAGAAAGAGAGGGAGACACAGAATCTGAGGCAGGCTCTAGGCTCTGAGCTGTCGGCACAGAACCCAATGCGGGGCTTGAACCCATGGACTGTGAAATCGTGACCTGAGCTGAAGTCAGATGCTTAACTGACTGAGCCCCCCAGGTGCTCCTATACACTACTGCTTCTAGACGGAAGAGAAAGATTTTTCAAAAATCAGCTCCAGAGAGCATGGCATACAAGAGACATGATAATTAGTGCCTGTTATGTACATCATGCCAGACAGTTCTCTGTAAAAGGTCAGTACCCTTTTGTTCAACCTGCCCTACAAAGAGAATGGTCATTCTTTCACCGATAGCTCCCTCTTTCTCCAGTTGCAGGTTCTTTGGTTAGGAGAAAGTCCTGGTTCCTTACCTGAGCTGGCATTTGCATGGTTAGGAAACTTGTTACCTCCGCACCCAGGCAGTATGAATGAAGACGTGCCCCAGAGCCCATCAAGGGGGTGTTCTGGGTCCACATACACTTCCAGAAATGTCATCAATGGGTAGGAGAGATCATCCAGGTCTAATTCTTCAAGCATAAATGGAGAGATGGAGGTCCTAAATGACTAACAGGACTTGCCCAAGGTCTCCTAAGACATTTCTTAACCCTGTTCTTCTCAGCTTTCAAGGTTGTTTGGTTTTAACGTGGACTGTGAGTTATGGGCATGAAAATGAGAACTATTTGAGGAATTAATTCATAACTCCCACTGCTTAGCTTTTTGATTGAGCCGGAGCCAGGGTTAGAAAAAAGCAGAATATTCTACATTTAGGAAGGGTCACAAAGAAAAAACAAGCCCATTTGGAAGATCTGCTTCATTACCTTAAAAAAAATACCCTCCTAATGGTACAGCTACTATGGAAAAAGGGTTGACGATTTCCTAAAAAGCGAACCATAAACTTGTCATGTGGGCCCAGAAATTCCACCCTTAGATATCTACCTCAAAGTAGATCTAGGTACACACAAAAACTGGCGCACAAATATTCACCCAGCATAAGAGCTAGAGTAGAAACAACCCAGGTGTCCATCAACTGGTGAATGAATAAATATACAATCTGTCCATATAGTGAAATACTATTCAGTCATAAAAAATAAAACACTGACACATGTGGCAACACGGATGGACCTCAGATAGGTTACGCTAACCAAAAGAAGCAGACAAAAGATTACTTAATGTATGATTCCATTTATATGAACTATCCAGAAGAAATAGCTTCATTGAGACCGAAAGCAGACTAGCGGCTGCCTGGGGCGGGGGGTGGGAATGAGATATGGGGGCGAGGGATCACTGCCAATGGGCACGGAGGACAATGCAATGATGGAAGTGTCCTAAACTAAATTATACGTCGGGATTGCACAACTTGAAACATTGACAAAAACTGTTGAATTATATGCTTAAAATGGTTGACTTTTATGGTATGTAAATTATACCTCCATGAAGTTGTTCATGAAAGGAGAAAGAATGGAATGTCATTGAGCCTTAAAAGCGATGGAAAAATCTGACACCTGCTACACCACGGATAGACCTGGAGGAGATCATGCCAAGTGGAATAAGCCAGTCATCAAAGGAAAATCGCTGAATTCCACTTTAGCTGAGGTCCCCAGAGTAGTCAAATCCATAGAGACAGCAAGCAGAATGGTAGTTAGTTGTGGGGAGGGGGCTGGGGAGAGTATTGTTTAGTGGGTGCAGTTTCCCTTTGGGAAGATGAAGAAGTTCTGGAAATGGATGGTGTGATGCATTCACAATGTGAATGTGCTTAGTGCCAGGGAACCGCACATTTCAGAAAGTGAAAATGGCACATTTTATGTTGCATATACTTTAACCAATTGAGAGAGAGATTGAGAGGAACACCTATGTCTCTGCAAGTGAACTGCCTATTTCTGGAAGATAAAACAGGTCTGAGACATCTCATGTTATCTTTAAGTCAATGAGCCTTAGTCATTCAGAAGACCATCAGGTTTTAAACTCCTGTAGGAAAGAGATCAATCCATAATACTATAAAGTTACAGAAACTCCAGGCATAAATCATGGGTGAGGAAACATCACACGCTTTCCTGTTCAACCATCTCACCACTGGACATCTTTCTCCCCTTGCCTTGCCCAAGGAAGCTTTGGGTTTGCGTTTTATTGGGCCAGTAGGCTTGTGAATGTCCTGACCTCTGCGTTGTTTTTGTTACATTACCTCTAAGACCTAGTAATCATTCCCCAAACCCAGCCATATGAACGTCATTACACGGACCATATCTTAGGGGCTGTTACTTGCAAAGGTAAGCCAGTGCTCTGAATCAAGTTAGTCTGAGGAATGTTCAATGGAAGGAAAAAAGAAGGCTTCTATTTATCTAAAAAGAACGCATCATTTGCCACCTGGTGTAAATTTTTATAAGCATGTTGAAAAACAAAGTGTTTCCTTTGCCTACTCCCCTTAAAGTAAAGTGGCCTTTTCTCTTTCCCCTCTTTTTTTCTTATGGTTCTCTTAGGAAATATAATCTAAAAGGACTGAAAGGCAATCTTTTGGACTCTTAAAGCATTTTACTAATAACCGGCACTGGCCCTTTATAGGAGTAAAATCCCATTTGGATTCAGCACGACTGTATAAGATGTAAGTCGGAGGACATCTTATTTCTCTCCATAGTCCACCACATGGTGAGACCAAAAATACTTTTACCCACTTCCTCCTTTCATGTTTCCGAAAGCATGAATTGAGTGACAGGACAGATGGTGCGTGATTTCTGTGCTGAGGGAGGTGGGGTGGGGTGACAGGGGGGAGCAAATAAACCTTCCCATCTAGGACCTGAAGATACGTCCCCCCTTCCTTCAATTTCAGGCCCACAATATGTAACTGATGTGGATTATCGATAACTTAACTATCCAACCCCAGGGCCTCCTATAAACACTGGTTCTTATTAGCAAACTGCTTCTCCCTAAGTCATAAAGTCCTCGAACAAGCATTTTCATGTGGGGAAGGCTTGCAGAGTCAGAACAGTCAATAATCAAGTTTAGGAGACTGGAGGTGGGGTGGGGAGTGGCTTATTTATTTTTCGGATCCCTTGTTTAAACTCCCAGACAGCATTGTCCACAATATCACCCTCACTGTACTTTGTGGAGTCAGGGTAACTGCTTGTGGACTTAGAGCCCTAACTGGTTCTGACATATAGCAATGGTGGCTGAGAGGCTCCCAGAGGGATGCTTGGTAGAATGGCCAGCAGTCACAGAAGGTAGGGGAGTCACCAAGCTTTGCAGTGACCAATGAATGGGGGAAGGGGACCACCGACCAATGTGTCTAGAAAGGGAGAGGGGAGCCAAACCTCCAACTAATTTACTGGAGAGCCCCAGGCCTTGTTAAGGAGGATTTAGGATAATAGCTCTTTTGACTGTTCAGTTTTTTTCCCCTTTTAGAAGTGGCAGTGGTGGCTGGCAGAGAGGGACGTGGAGAGAGCAGGGCAGAAAAGGGGTCAAAAGACACGTGATGGGCTGATTAACAAGTAGGCTTTTTAAGCATTGGCCAGGGGACACCTGCAGCTCTTCCAGACTGGCTTGCCCAGTAGGGGTTGTTTGAATGAGAAAACAGCTTCCAAAAAGATGTAACACAAGAGCATGAAAGGAAAAAGAAAAACGTGCATTTGTGAGATGAGGGAATTGTAGAGTTTTATCTCTGATTCTTCTCTAAAGAAACCTTTTATTATCTAATATTCTCATCAGTAGGTCAAGGCTCACAAGACAAGGAGAAAGGACTCATCTCCAGGGCACTTTGCTGGTGTTTTCCTCAAAAAGGAATTTGCTTTCAAACAGACATGCATTCACTAATCTCTTTTCTTTAAAAAAAAAAAAAAAAGGGAAGAAAGAAGAGAAAAGAAAGAAAGAAAACCACAAACACAGAATCTCTTCCAACTCAGCTGACTGAGTCCAGTGGGGATGACAACAGCATTCATTTGCGTGATCCCACAGAGCTGGGGTCCAGGATAAAAATAAATGTGACTTTTCAAATCGAGACATAGTGTTGCTTTGTTTATAACTCAATTAAAGAACAGGCATTACAATGTTATTGTATGATGGCGAGATAATGAAGAGAGCCACATTTTTTGGGCTACAATAAAGCAACACCTGTGCTTGAAAGATTGGCATCAGTATCTTAAGAAAGCCAGAAGGGGACAGTTCCTGATTTCCAGGGGGCTGTTCCGAGTGTGGTGAGGGTGGAGGAGAAAAGGGACAAAATCCTTATACCTACCAGAGTCAACCAGCTTGGTCCAGATCTATACCAGATGGTTATGTTTCATATTTACTGATATTTCCTGTAGTTAATAAAGCCTTCCTTGATAAATATCAATTGTGTGATTATTTATATATATATATATGTATATTTCTGATATATCTATCTCTCCCTATTGATATACTAACTTGCCCAAGAAGGTCAGCCATTTAATTTTGGTTTTAGAGGCACCCAGGTGGCTCAGTTGGTTAAGCGGCCAGCTTCGGCTCAGGTCATGATCTCATGGTTTGTGGGTTCGGGCCCCTCATCAGGCTCTGTGCTGACAGCTCAGAGCCTGGAGCCTGTTTCAGATTCTGTATCTCCCTCCCTCTCTCCCCTGCCCCTGCTCACTGTTTCTCAAAAATAAATAAAACATTAAAAAAAATAAATTTGGTTTTAGCCAGACTTGGAAGGAATTAAGCGGAGTGTCATCGCTGTCACATTTGGAAGGCCTCTGCTGACTCTGGAAGTGAGTTGGATGTTCTGAGTGCTTTCACTGGCCTCAATTTCCTTGTCTGTAAAACACAGTGATACCTTCCTCAAGAGGTTGCTTTAAAAATTTAAGCAAGCTAAGTTATGTAAAATGCCTCGCTCAGCACCTGGTGTCTTCGATCTTACTACATTTGGGCTAATATAACAGAGTGCTATAAACAACAGACATTCGTTTCTCACAGTTCTGGAGGCTGGGAAGTCTATGATCAAGGCACCAGCAGACTCAGTGTCCGGTGAGAGTCTACATCCTGGTTCACAGAAGGCTGTCTCTTTGCTGTGTCTCCATACGGTGAAGGGGGAAGGAGCTCTCCAGGGTCTGTTTTATAAAGACCTGCATCCCACTCAGGAGGGTTCCACTCTTGGGACCAAATCAGCTTCCAAAGACCCCACCTCCTAATGCCATCACGTTGCGGGGAGGTATCAACACATAAATTTTGGGGTGACCCAAACCATTAGTCTACAGAACTTGGAATATATTATACTCAATAAATGATGGATGTTGTTAGAGCATTCATCAGAAAGTTAAATCTATTCACGTTTTCAGGCATTTGAGTTGTTACTCTCTGGCGGTATGGGGAATGCAGACAATGCAAAGGAGGGAGGAGATTAAGGGGTTGGCAGGGAAGACACCTGGATGAGGATGATGGAGGCAAATAGGAAGGCACCGATAGGATCCTGGGGTAAAGCCACAGAGCACTGAGCTGAGAGTCAGCAGAGCTGAATTCTGTTCCTGGTTAGTTCTAGTTTACAGGTGAGAAAACTGGGGTTCAAAAAAATTATGTGTTCACCCAGGAGATACACCCAGTTGGTGGTGGAACTTAGACTACAATCCAAGCCTTTTTATCCCAGCTCTTTTGACTATACCACAAACGGAAGATTTGAGAAAATAACTCCTAAGTTTCTTTAATAAAGCTCAATGTTATGAAAGATCCTTATGGTGCTTCCTTAACAGCATAACAGAAGAAGGAGAGGAAGGAGAAGAAGAAGCACAGAGGGAAGAAGTATAAGTAAGCAAGGAGACGAAAGAGGGGGAAAAAGAGACAAAAAGAAAAAGAAAGAAAGGATAAAAGAAAAGATGGCAACAAAACCTTAAATTCTATTTATGACTTTTCAACTTTGGAATCTGTCCAATTTAATCATTTAGAGATCCATTAAAATCCACATCAGAGCGGTCACCTGTTGAAGGTTTTGTCTCCATCTCACGCTAAGGGCAATCACTAGGAAGACATGGGACTTCTCCACCGTTTTATCATCATGGTTATTTCAGCCAGTGCTTGGTTATTATCTGTGCCAAATGCAGGGCAAACTGTGGAGACATGAACCCTGCAGAGAGCTCCAAACCTTTCTGAGTCATTAGCTCCAATATCCTCGCAGCTCCAAAAGCAGCCAGGCTGGAGGTCTTTGCTAAGCCTCATTCCTTTAACCTCTTCTACGCTATTGTTTTAAGCCTATACATTAAGAAATCCCAGACAGCATGCGGCAAGAAACAGTTTACTTTGCCCTCCGGGTGGACAGCAAGTTAAATCACCAAGCTGACATTAGCATCTCAGTCTAGGCAATTCCTTGTCCTTTGATTACTTGCACCAAACCTATTTTTTTTGTGTTTATTTATTTATTTTGAGAGTGAGAGAGAGAGACAGAGTAGGGGGTGGGCAGAGAGAGAGAGTGAGAGAGAGAATCCCAGGCAGGCTCCTCACTGATAGCCCAATGGGGAGAGCTGCATCCCACAAACTATGAGATCATGACCTGAGCCAAAATCAAGAGTCGGATGCTTAACTGACTGAACCATCCAGGCGCTCACTTGAACCCAATCTTCTTTTGGCTGCTCCAGGTGCAAGGCAAATATGCCTCTCCTTTGACATTTCCTTACCCGCTAAGCCACAGTGACTGAAGATACTGTTCCTCATGCCCATGTCTGCTTCAACTGCTCTCGCCTGCTAGACACACTGTTTTCCTGTTTACATTTTTGTAAGAAATTTAAATGTGTTGTCATTTAAACATAATATCAAAGTCTCCAAGGTGTTTATTTCTGTTTCTCTATTAGAAGAAAGGAGTCATGATAAAAACTGTGTATTGTGGTTCTCATGGAATTTAAATATTTTAAAAATAAATTATCGGTAAGAGGCACCTATCTTCTGCTCACCAAAAATCCTTAATGTGATAAAACAAAAGAAGTAGAATCTGGGGTGCCTGGTGGCTCAGTTGGTAGAGTGTGCGACTCCTGATCTTGGGGATGTAAGTTTGAGCCTCATGTTGGTGTAGATATTACTTAAATAACTGATAATAAGCTTAAAAATTAAAAAAGCAGAATCTCCTTTTTTTCATGAAATAAAGACTCAGGAGTGACTTTGGAACTTGTTATGAGTATTATGTAGCAACAGCTCCCGGGCTCTCTATGAAATAGAAAGAGTTAGTAAGTAGAACTGATATCTTCTGAGGTGATTGATACACACACACACACAAATAAACATCTATGAAAACAGCATATTAATAGTAGACTTATTTTTATCCAATGTTACAGTAAAACAGAAAGATGTTCTCAACATTTATCCCAAATTCCATTATTTAAGACTTCTCAAGAGAAATATCTAGAAATGTACAGATTAGAAAGGCAGTGGCTTTCCAAGACCATGGAGACAGAAAATAAGGGCAGTTCCTGATAGCATACAAACTATTTCAATGAAAACCAGACCCTTTTTAAGCAGGAAATGACCCTGTTTTGGGGATGAGGCCATTAGAAAAGGTCTGTGTTCAGAAATGTATTCATCTGCATGTAATGAGATCTTCAGTCTAAGATAGAACTCAAGACTGGCTACATTGGGTCCTGTCATTGGACAGTGATCTTATTTACTTATGAAAAGAAAAGATATTTTTGTCCTCTGTGATGCTAACACTAGATCAGGATCCAGACACATTCCCTCGGTCCTCTTCACCACCTATCAAGTGTATATAAACTATGAGGTTATATAAGTTCTATATAGTTCTATAAGGTTCCCAACTACTTTGCAAAGTAATACTTAATTTATTTCCTCCAAATTCTGCCATTTTCTATCTCCAAAGGATAATTTGACTTCCCCTTTGGGCCTCAGAGCAGCAGTTCATACTCTCACCACTTTGATTTCCTCAAATCTCTCTGGGTTGTACCCTAAGCTTCCGTGCACGAGTGCACTGTAGATATGCCTCCTTAAATCTGTCTTCAGTGACAGATGCATTCACCCTGTGGATGAGTTTTTCCTTCCATATTTTTTATTTTAATCAGTTCCACCTATAAAGCTCTTTTCTCACCTGGCCACCCCCATCTAAATTCTATTCATCTTGCAAAGTTCATTTTGAGGTCATTGCCCCTGTACCTCCACCATGTCCTTGTTCTCCACCTGTGACCTCCTATATCATTTATATAGGTCCCCCTTCATTACTTCCATGCCTCCTTTCATTGTTCTTCACCATTTTACAGTTTTCTTCCTCGTTCTTGCCTTGTCAATTACAGCCAAAAGGTCAGAAACCCTGATTTACACTCATTTTACATCCCTCTTAACCTGTAGGAGAGAGCTCTGCATGTAAGAGGAGCCATATGTGTGTTTTAGAGTCTTTGATGGCTTCCCTGCCAATCTTTGCCAAGAATATATCTAGTCTAAGTCTGTCCTCTTGTTATGTTTATTGTCTGCCTGGATGGTTCTGTTGCTCTCCACGCACACAGGATACCGGAGAGAAGAGCGAAAGCTTGTGATTTCAATATAAAGAAGCAGAAAAGGGACTCCATGGATTAGCAGGCAGGCAGACGAAGACTGTGCAGTGGACAGAGCACCTATAGATTTCATGGAGGTGTCTGACTAAGAATTCCATGGTATCTGTGTGTGAAAGAAGGAAAAATAAATTGTGTTGAATCCAAGGCATTTCTGGGGCCTGAAACAATTATTACTCATTCTAAGCTAATCCACTGGCCTTCTGGATTTTATATACTGTATCAGTCTCAGAGGCTTGTCCTGCCACAGAGAGCATGCCCGACGTTCAGGGTGCTGAGAAGAGCCCAGGTTCTCTGCCCCGGTCAAGCCCACCACACACACCGGGTTCACACCACTTTTCTGAGCCAGGGGCCTCACCTTTTCCTTATGCTGTCTCTCACATTACAGGCGCGGGGCTAAGCCAACAGCAAATGATGGCTTGCCAAAAAAGGTCAGTACAGTCTGCATCATTGCAGTGCTGGGTGATGGGCTACTGAGCAGCTAAGGCCTACCAGAGCCAAAGACTCTGGACACTGTTGATAAGAAATGGTAAGAGCCTGGAAGCTGTATCATGCAGAAAAGAGGGTTTTTTTGCAAAGAGGGAGCTGCAGGATTATATTTCATCTATACGTGGTGGAAGGTAATATGGAAGTGGGCCTTCATGTGTATTAAAACTAGGACTAGTGAGGGTACATTATAGGCTCAATAAGGCTCAATAAGTTTACGGACGCAGACAGTAAGCTCCCAACATTGGTAAGACATATGGACTTGAGTTCAGATAATTAATCAAGATTTTATGGAAGAGCTTCCTACATTGCATGGGACTAAAATGTAGGTGCTCCCTAGTGCTGTATACAATTTCTCTAACTCCAAGCTTCTTTGAGTCTATTATGATTTTCAATTCACTTATGTCTTTCATGGGGTGTAGCAGCTGTAAACAAATAAGATTCCAGCTTCTGATGTGCAGATAAACCAAGATTTCACGCAAGGGCAGGATTTGGAAGGTGGTACATGGGAAGGTTCACCCAATATCAATCTTGGTATCTTCCTTGGAGTAGGTTTTTCTTGAGAACATGGTGGTGAAGCCGTAGGCAATACTGATTTTGTTCCCTCCTTCCCAGCATATCACTCACTACATTAACCAGATTTAAGGCATTTGAAAACCTCTAAAAGTTTGATAAACACTGATCACTTGCTTTAAATGTGCCCAGCCTCCTTTTCATGTCAACTTACAATGGATAGAAGTGGCAATAATTAAACTTTTGGGGTATTATTCTTTGGAGAAAAAGTGCCACTTGCTATTTTCATACATACTATCACATTTATTCTCTAAATTAATTCCATCAGAGAAGCATCATTATTCCAGTTTTACAGTGGACAGAGTTGGGGAAAGCAAGCAACACACAAGTTCAGACACCCATTAAGGTGTGGAGCTTGGATTTAAATCGAGGCCAGCCCTAGCCCTATATCCTATGTATTTGGGGAAGACAGAAGGCAATGTTTAGAGATGCCCCTTACTTCTGGAAGGAATGGCTTGGCTTTACAAGGATAGAACAGTCTTTGCTTAGCAGGCAGGAAATCCTGCTTTGGCACTGCTGTGGGGCTATCAACTCTACCCTGTAGCGTGGCCTTCAGCAAGTTCATGAATTTCTCTAAGTCTCTGTATCCTTGTTTGAACAATGGGAGTGCTGCTAGGACCTTCCTCATGAGTTGTTTTAATAGTAAATGAAATAATACATAGAAAGCACCGAGTACAGTATGAATATAGAAGGTAAATTCCAGACATTACAGAGAATACATATTCTTTTACTCTTTATATCTCTCTACTCGGAAGGGAGCTGGTGGGGGCCAAAAGACACTGGTGTAGAGCTAGGCTGTAGGGACACAGCAGAGGAGAGAGAGACAGGACAAGTAAGTAGATTGCTCTTGGAAGTTAGGCTTATCTGATAACAGTAGCACTTACTGGCTCTAACGGATTCCTCTGTAACAAGGTGATTTTCTGTAGATGGCTCTGATAATCTTTCTGCCTCTCCCTCAGTGCTTCACACAGTGCTCACAGGCTCACTGTCCCATTTACCCGGGTAGATGGTCTCACTTGGAGGAAGAAAAGAGCACCGGCTTAGAAAAGGCAGCAGTTTACCATTTACAAAAAGTACAGCCCCGGGGAGGAGGGGGGGGGGATGATAAACAGCCTTGGTGATCATGGTGACCTCAAAGCAGACTACAGATTGCAATCACAATGAAGGCAACAGTACATCAGAGCTGCACGAATGACTTAGACACATTCCCCCTGTGGGAAGACCCCATTTTGCAGAGAAGAAAGCAGACGCAAAACTCCAGCAAATGAGGGGCATGCTTGGCACCAGGAAAGGAAACACTTAAATTATATTCCGGAGGAAACTCAGTAGCTCAAGCGACCGTGGATGCAATTTGAGGTATTCCCTTCCATCCAAAAGACCTAGATGCTCTTATCTTTCTTTCGACTCCCTCCTCCCATCTCTGTCAAACCTTTTATCTCATGTCCCTTCACCTTCTTATAGTAACTGGGATTTAACCATACTGTTTCTGCTAAAGGTGCCCGCCTTTTAATCCACCTGTAACTTGGGCTGGCACTTAAAGTGACACATCGCTGTCCCCAGAGCTCCTTTGCTAACTTTGGAGCAGCGTCCCTGACTTTTGTAGCTCCTCAAGGCAAATGAAAAACATGTCTCCCCCCACCCCCCCATCCCCCAGCTCTACCTCTCAAGTTGCAGTCCAGGCATAAAAAGAGGGAGACCAAACTCACTCATTTGGCGTTCTTTTAGTGTCCTAGTGAAGCTGGAATGAAAATGAAGCTCCTCTCCCTGGGGGATCATGCCTGCAGCCTCTTCATGCACCAAGGTTAACACTGACTTGACGTTTTCCACCTTCAAACAGAGAGTGAGAGGGTTTGATAAATAAACCAAAGCACAGGCATCTTGGCAGAAGTATTTAGAATTGGGTGGAGAACAGGGCTTGGCCTCTGGTGCTTCCCCTCCTCCTCCTTCCTGCCCACCTGAGGTCTGGAAGAGCGTGCAGGGTTAGTAAGAATCTCATAATTGTCATTCTTCATTTCCCAGGAATCATGGTCTTTTCTTTCTCTCTCTCCAGACACTTGTATTATCATACATCTCTTTCTTAAAAGCCACGTTTATTGAGGCATAATTTCTATATAGGAAATTCACTGTTTTTAGGTGCTGCAGGTCTATGAATCTTGACAGACACACGCAGTCCTGTGACCGCTACCGCAGACAAGATATAGAAGACTTTCCTCACCCCGAAAAGTATATTCATACACCTTTGGGGTTAACCCCTTCCTGCCATCTCTAGTCCCTGACAATCACTCATCTGATTTCTGTCCCTCTAGTTTTGCCTTCTCTGGAATATCATATTAAAAGTATCGTACACTATGTAGTATTTTGTGTCTGGCTTCTTTCACCTAGTGAGAGGCATTTGAGATTTATCCGTGGAGTTCCATGTAGTAGCAATTTGTTCTTTTTATTTTAACTTCTAAGTAGTATTTTAGATATACAACAATTTGTTTACCCATGCACCAGTGGATGGATATTTGATTAGTTTGTGCATTTTGGTGATTTTGAATGGAAATTGATTTCAAAGTGGTTTTTTTTATAAGTTAAATCAATATTGTTTTTTAGTAACTTAGCATAACTTACAATTAGCAACTATACTTTCAGTTTGATTTGATATCAAGAAACTATCTTTGGGGGCGCCTGGGTGTCTTAGTTGGTTAAGCAGCTGACTTTGGCTCAGGTCATGATCTCATGGTTCATGAGTTCAAGCCCTGCGACAGGTTCTGTGCTGACAGCCTGGAGCCTGAAGCCTGCTTCCAATTCTGTGTCTCCCTCTCTCTCTGCCCCTGCGCCGCTCAGTCTCTGTCTCTGTCTCTTTCTCAAAAGTTAAACATTAAAAGAAAAAAAAATTATCTTTTGCCTTTTCAGCTGAAGCCTTTGTCTCAAAATATGATCAGAACCAGGGCAGGCTGGCCAGAGGAACTTGTCACAGATGTTCCAATAGGCAGCCTTCTTTCCATACTTGCCATTTGAGGCCTATGACATTTCACTTGGAGCGCAGAGCACTGCCTCTTATCCATAGCTGAACAGGCAAAGGTCCTGCTGGCAGAAGGAACTAGGAGGCAGCGGTCACAGCTGCCCGAGGTCCAGCAGTCCCTTTTGCAATATGGCCATGACATCAATTATTATATGTGAATGGATTTTCAATTTCCTCTATAGGAATCTAGGGGCTCAACTTTAATTCTTCAAACTCTGTCACATATTGAAAACTGCACACCTGAGAAGGAAGAGGAGCAGTCCCTATAAAGACATCAAATTACCAAGATATGTTAAGTGCTGATTTATCATACAGTATATGCGCTTAAAATGGAATTTGTCTTTTAGATACATTTGCCTCAGGCATCATAGTGTTACAACATGCTGCGGTATCATGTTGCAAAACTATCCCTGTTGAAACTTCTCTCTCTCTCTCACCTCCTTTTTTTCCCAGAAGAAGAGGGGAAAACGAGTAAAAGGGGGATAGGAAGTGGAGAAGAAGGAAGTAGAAAACTTAGGTCATTATACAGCACTTTTATCTTAGAATCTCAAAAGTTGTTTTTCAGAATCAACTCACTTGCCAGAACAGGGGAAACTAGGGAGGAAGGAGAGAATTTTTGTGGAGAACCACAATGTGGTGGTTAATTTCATGTGTCAACTTGGCTGGGCCAAGGGTTGCCCAGATATTTGGTCAAATATTATTCTGGATGTTTCTGTGAAAATATTTTGTGAATGAGATTAGCATTTAAATCTGTGGACTGTGAGTAGAGTGTATTACTTCCATAATGTGGGTGGGCCATGTTCGGTCAGTTAAAGCCTGAATAGAACACGGTCTTGACCTCAGGAACAAGAAGGAATTCTGCCAGCCGACTGCCTTTGGACATGAACTGCAACTTTCCCCTGGGTCTCCAGCCTGCCATGCAGATTTTGAATTTATCATACCTCCATGATTACATGGGCCAAGTCCTTAAAATCTCTCTTTCTCTCCCAAATCCCTCTCTCTCTACACACACACACACACACACACACATACACACACACACATCCTGTTGGAGAACCATGACTAATACACACCACAAGTCAGTGGCAGATTGAGTGCGGTGTTCAATGACAGAGGCTCTCGAGCCAATTATCTGATCTCAAATGAAGGCTCTGCCGATCATCTGCTGTGTGTTCAGTCTCCGCATCTGGGAGGCAAGGCTCCCTACCTTCTGGAAATGTGAAGGCACAAGGGATCTGGGAACCCAGCTGCAATCATCATTATAATTAAGATCTGAGTCTGAGTGGCACTTTAAAAATTGGCCCACGATTTTCAAAGAAATGTACTGTTTCTAGAAATCTTGAAAATGGCAGGGTTCAGAAGCTTTGGGAGAACTGAGCAGTGATATTTAGGTAAGCCTTTCTATCAAGATTTATCTAATTGTTATCGAGTGTTTACAATGCATCTATCACCCTGCAAAGAGTTTTACCTAATTCAGTCCTCCAAACAAACACACGGTAAGTGTTCTAGGCAGAGAGGTGAAGAATGACACTCGAGGTCACACAATAAGGCAAGAGCACAGATCTTGGGGGGCTTGTTAGCACCATATCAAACTGAAAGCAAGATGTGCACACACACACACAAACTAAAGAATCACAAAACTTCCATGGTTGGAAAAATATTAAAGACAGTTTATTACAACTCTCTGTCAAGTCATAAATCTCTTCTCTAGCGTCCGCTTAAACTCCCACTGAGCCCCAGCTAAGTATTTTCTGCCCAGGAACCCAATGGCTACTGAAGCAGCTACTTCTATTTTTGGATAGCTCTAAATGCATCAAGTCTTGTTGTTTTGTTTGCTTCATGTATAAGCCCAATCTATCTACCAATGTCTTCTCCCCTTTGGCGACAACCCTGTACCTGGGAGCCATGCAGGCTATTTGCACACGGGTATGTGTTCCTCTTGTCCAATTCATCTTAATTTGAACGATCTATGTGGCAGAGTAATTTTAAAATATTAAGTAGTTTTGTTGGTGTGTTCACACATTTCTATGTACCTGCGTTGTCCTTCCTTCATAAATCATCTAGGATGTTTCTGCCTACTGCCTCAAGGAAGGGAAAACAACAGAACCCTGAGGACACAGCCAATTGTGGGACAGGGCAGAAGGAGCATTGCATTGGAAGGAACTTCTTAGGTACCAAAGAGGACACTGGTGGGCCTGGTGACGAAGGCCTCTCTGGGATACCAGCCCAGATGGGCAATGTCCAAGAACTAGATGAATCTCAGACTCCGCAGCGCCCTAGACCAAACAACGAGGTGTGAAAAGGCATCTGGAACTTCTTGGGCTTAAGTCTCCACCGTTGAATAAGGGCATGAAACAAAATTTCAGTTGGGTTATAGAAGATTCTGGTTATATTCCTTGCTCAACTGAGTGTACTGAATGAGATCTACGTTGGCTTTTATTCCTCACTGAAAAGAAACTAGAGAAAATGATTCTTTTCTGCATAGAAGGGTGGGAAATCATGGTCCCAATAAAATAGCCTGAGAGTCACGGGCATGTGAGTTTATCTTATATTGGTTCCTCAGCTCATTCCATCCAGTTGTCAACATTCCTTCAAAAAACATTATAGTAAGTACTTGGGATATGCTAGCAATGTGCCAATCGCTGGAAAATCAAAGACAAGGGAGCTTGTTACCAGGAGGAGAATTAAAATGTGAGCAAGCACAAGGAAATGACAAAATTAAATTGGCTTAAAAACATATAAGATGGTATCCCTTTCCTTTCCTCTGCAGACCTGCTTAAAGGCAGTTACCTGAATTTTTATCTTTAAAAGTGATTATTATGTCACCAAGGTGCTATGGAACCTATCTCCTGGAGCTTGTGAGACCCTGAAAGAGACTGTCAGGAAGTAGAAATTCTAGAGAGCTGAACTTGACAATGGTTGGAATCACCCGGTGGAGTGTAACTGCACACATAGTTCACAGGCAGGCAAGGCAGTGTTTGGCTTTCTTGCTGGTGATTGCGGCCTTTTGTAGGACAATGTAAATGCATGAAATAGATAACATTATTGAGTAGTGGTACTCTGTGCTTGACACATATTGTTTTATTTCATCCTAGCAACAACCAATGAAATAAGTAGCATTGTTAACCTGTATTATCGATTAGGAAATAAAGCCTTAGAAGATAAAGTAACATACACAGGTAATTAGGGGCAGTGCAAAAAGTCAAGTCCAAGTCTGATCTAGATCATTTACCCACTATATATTATTGTGCCCTAAAGATAATGCAGAACAGGAATTTTAAAACCCAAAGAGTTATACACCAGTCTGTACATTTTTGCTGTATCATCAACTGTAATAGGAATCAGCAAACCCTTCACTTGTTTATTTGTAAATAAAGTTTTATAGAAACACAGCCATGGGCTCGTGTTCTATGGCTACTCTCATGTTACAATGGCAGAAGTGAGTAGTTGTGACAGAGACTGGACAGCCTGTAGTCTTGAAAATATTTACCATCTGGCTCATTCTAGAAAATGTTTGGTGATGTCTAAATTGTGATATGGAGAAATATGACAGTAATATCACATGTAATTTAACTAGATCATGTTCCTGTTAATCAGAAAGCCATATCTTTCATACTATCTTGAGGCTGGTTTCATTGTATTAGATTCATAGGATTTTAGGGGCATTAGACAATCTTGCTAGGTCTCTGTGACCCAACTTATCATGTTTCTGCAGAAGTTTCTCTTCTCCATATAGTATCCTTCTGGATCTATTATGAGTGCCAATATCATGAGTAACAGACTTCTCAAGGATCTCATTTTTGACTAGTTTGGGAATTAGTCATATGGCCCAACCACCTTTAAGAGAAGGGCGAAAATAATTACTTTAAAACTTGGAACATTATCTGGGTTTGGGAGCTACAAAGTCGGTGACTCTTCTGGGATTATCTCTTTTGAATTAGCGCAAGTCATGGCACGTCAAGAAAATTACTCTCAAAAGCACAGGAAACATGTCTAGTGTACCCTGGTTTACATAACAGTGTTTATCCTGTATGCATAGATACGCATCCACACAGTGTATACACACCCGCATTTTAGGCACACTGGTTGAGAGGTTTTTCCTTGCATTCTTCCATGGCTTCCAACAGACAAGAGTTAGCCCTGTTCTCATCCTATGACTCTTCTGGTCCAATCCAAGACTGACTGTATTTGCCTTGGCCTTTTCCTCTTGCGCTGAATCCACACTGATGATCTCAGAACATGTTGCATTCAGTCTTGCACCTCCTTCTCCTCCCCAACAATTTCCCATCAACCCTCATTATCACTTTTTCACTTGCTTAAATGTCCAGGCAGTGACTAGGTTAGTCACGTACTGCTAGAGTAATGACACCATAAAGAAGGTCCAGTGTGTGTGTGTGTGTGTGTGTGTGTGTGTGCGTGCCCATTTGCCCCAAGGGTGGTGCCTGCTGTAAGACGTCATAGGAACACGGGAGAGGGGGAGGGGAAGAGCTAGCTATCCTGGCACAAGGGATGTTTCCTGGTAGAGGTGGTATCTGATCAGGATCATATAGAATGAGTAATAGCTGTTCTCAAGAAAGTGAAGAGAAACTACATGGAAGGGCAGGGAAGGGTCTGGACAGAAAAATGCACTGGCTCATTTGGAGAGCCTTATCTCTGAGCGAGCTCCTGCTTCACCCCACTGCTGCTGCCACACTGTGGACGCTACCAGGGGAAGGTCAAGAAAGCCATCTTTGAAACGGACAAAGTGCCTTCTGACCTCTGACCTCAGTTAAGCTCTAACTTCTCTCTGTCTGCGCCTTCCGGTAACAGTACCTTATGGTACGAAACACATGGTCAGCTTTGTCTTCCACATGCCTGGCGAGGAGGGCTTGTCCTGGGTGGTGCCAGGTGTAGCTCTCGCCACAAACTCCCACCCCGCCACCACTTAAAACAAAGTTTATTTATTTATTTTTAAGAGAGAGAGAGAGAAAGAGAGATAAAGAGCTTACGCACACACAATAGTGCATAGGCTGATTCAGAGCTCAAACCCAAGTCCAATGCTTAACCTACTGAGCCACCCAGGCGCCCCAGAATTCCCTTTATCTGGACTAGATGAGAAGCAAGATCTACCAGTGGTGCATTTAATCAAAGAACTGCCCTCAGGACTTTCCTTATTTAGCGAAACTATTGTTGACAAATCAAAACTGCAGGCATGCTCACACCCACGGTTTCTTCAAGGTATTATCCTAAAGGCTCTGTGTAAGTAACAGCTTCTTTCCAGAAATCTTTGGCTCCAGAAAAGAGAGTTCAGATGTTAGTCTGGTGGTTTCATAAACATCTTCGATTAACACTCATGTTAGCACAGTTTCTGTGGGATCTGATTTCACATGAGACAGCGCCCAGTGGGGCATGTATGATTTACATATATATAATGATTTCCTCTAATGTGCACACACTTGCAAATGTCTTTTTCCCGAATTAAATAATAAGTACAAATTTTAACAAAACCCTTCCTGAATAAAAACTTTAGAAAGTCTGCTGCTAAGCTTGGTGTTGGAAGCTTAATAATTTCAGAGCTCACATGTTAGTGTCAAGATTCGCTGGTGGCCCTTATCAGGCCTACAGAATACGGTTTTGTGTGGTGACATGGGCACCGCCTTACACAGTACTGGGACATGAGTCCATGATATTCAGCACATTTTGGAGCAAAAGCGTGACACTAAGACCCTTTCTGACAGGCTCCCATTTTGCCCCTTGCCGCATTACAATGGAGACATTGTTTTTCCAAGACAGCCATGAGACCAGCACTATCAGATTATGGCTTGATAGCTATTTATCACTTTGGGTTGATGTAAAAACCAGGCATTTCTAATCACTCACAGCTTAAAAGACCACAATGTTATCAGAGAAGAAAGTTTTAAAGAAATATTTAAAAAATTATTTCACAAACATTTTAAGTAAACCCTTGAAGAAATCTGGCTTCCCATTCAAGTATTTGGCTGAATAATACATGAAGCAGTTAAATTTGATCACTTTTCTAAACCCCTTCTATTTTATGTATTTAAGTTGGAGGGCTAGAGGCCAGAAGGAATTTCACTGTTCCTTCCAGGATTCATCACAAATACCTTGTTTCTTACTTTTAGGAGATATATTACAAACAAAAGTTGGGACACGATAACAAGAGCTTAGCTCATTCCATTACATCTGATGCATTAGTCAATTGATTGAAATGATCAGATTTCAGATGTAGCTCTGGGCAAAGAAAGCAATCCCCTGAAAGTGATAGCCGAGTGTTGGGTGAGGGAGGGGCTCCCGCCGTGAGACTTCCCTCGCCCTGAGGAAGAGCCTTTGGTCCTGCATGGCCATCATAGCATCCTTTACACTCCTTGAACCTAATATTCGTACAGCTGGTTAATTATCTGTCCATCACCTGCCTCTCCTACTAGACTGAGCTTCTTGATGCCAACCATATGTGGTTTAAAATGTTTTCCCAAATCCTGGCCAGAGTAGATGCCCAATAAGCATTTTGAAGGAAGGAAGGAAGGAAGGGAGGGAGGAAGGAAAGGAAGGAGGGAGGAAAGGAGAAAGGGAGGGATGAAGGGATGGAGGCAGTGAGGGAGGAAGAGAGAGGCAGAACTTCACGTATAGTGTCTAAAAAGGTATTGGAGAAAGTAAAACATGTATTTAGTTTGAGGAGCCATTGTATTAAGAACCAAGTATTATTTACTCAGAATTAAAACACAAGTTATAGGGGCGCCTGGGTGGCTCAGTCAGTTAAGAGTCTGGCTTCGGCTCAGGTCATGATCTCGCAGTTCGTAGGTTCGAGCTCCGTGTCAGGCTCTGTGCTGACAGCTAGCTCAGAGCCTGGATCCTTCTTCAGATTCTGTGTCTCCTTCTCTCTCTGACCCTCCCCTGCTCACGCTCTCTCTGTCTCTCAAAAATAAATAAAAACCATTAAAACAATAAAATAAAATAAAACACAAGTTATAGGGGCACTTGGGTGGCTCAGTCTGTTAAGCATCCAACTTTGGCTTAGGTCATGATCTTACCCTTCTTGAGTTCAAGCCCCAGGTAGGATTCTGTGCTCAGAGCTTGGAGCCTAGTGTCTGCTTTAGATTCTGTGTCTTGCTCTCTCTAAGCCCCTCTCCTGTTGGTGTTCTGTCTCTCTCTCTCTCTCTCAAAAATAAATAGGCATTCAAAAATTTTTAAACACAAATTATAATTGAATAGGTACTATGGGCCTTTTGTAATGAAAAATACACACAATACATTTTAAAATGCTGTTAAGTACTAAATATAAATTCAACTGATGAAATTTTTCAACCTCAAGAATTACCCAGGGTAGGAGCTTTGTGAAGAGTTAACAGGTAAAAAGAGATTGCTGACAGGAGGCCCAAGTGGATTATTTGCATAAATATCAGTCACTTCAAATTTCCAAAGGGTTTTAAAAGTGAACAAAGAAAGCAGCCTTATGTATCATCCTTACATATTATGAAAACAAACTGTTTTAGTAAGTTTCACTAGTGGGTGGTTGACTTAATTCTTCATCAATGAAGTTTTTTTTTTTTTTTTTTTTTAGCATGGATAATGTAAATATGTTGGTTAATCATTAGAGGACTGCCAGTCTTTGTCTTTGTTCTACTCCTTAAACAAGAAGTTGTAAATCCTTGGGGTTTCCTTGGAGTTATCTTAGGTAAAGTCCAAAGTTTAAGGTAGTGTTCTATACACCATGAACCTTGCCACCACGGTACCCCTAACAGAGGTGAAGATTCAAATGAAAGGACCCGAAATTCTGGCGTAGTCTTTACTCAGCATGACTTCAACCTATTTCTTTAAAGATTTGTCATACTTGGCTTTTTACCCCATGACCTATTTAGACTTCCTTAAAAATATATAATTTTTTATTTGAGAAGTTTTAGATGAGAAAACTTGCAACTATAGCACAGAGAGTTCCCGTATACCCTGTACCCAAATTCCCTTATTATTAGCATTATATTAGTAAGTTCATTTGTCATAATTAATGAACCAATATGGATACACGTAGTTTACTCAGATTTCCTTAATTTTTATCTAATATCCATTTCTGTGCCAGGATTCTGTCCAGGATACCACGTGATAGTTCATTGTCAAATTTTCTTAGGCTCTTGTTGACTCTAACAGTTCCTCAGACCTTCCTTTGATGATTTTGAGGACTAGTGGCCAGATATTTAATAGAACTTCCCTCCACTGGGATCTATCTGATGCTTTCCTCATGGTTAGACTGGGGTTATGGGTGTTTGGCAGGAAGACCACAGATGAAGGACACTGCACATCACATTGCATCTAGAATATATACGAATCAATATGATTTATCATTGTTGCTGTTGACCTTGACCTCTAGGCTGAGGGGGTGTTTATCAGTTCCCCCCACTGCAAAGTTACACTTCTCCCCTCTTTCCCGTGCTATACCTTCTGGAAGGAAGTTGTTTTAGCCCAACACATAGTTAAGAAGTGGACATTCAAGCTCCCTCTCCAGGAAGGCAGAGTACAGAAATTATTTGGGGGACACCTGGGTGGGTCAGTCGGTTAAACATATGACCTTGGCTCAGGTCATGATTTGTAGTTCATAGGTTAGAGTCCTGTGTCAGACACTATGAGAACAGCTCAGAGCCCAGGGCCTGCTTCGGATTCTGTGTGTCTCTCCATCTCTGCCCCTCCCCTCC
>NC_043700.1:24196597-24201205 GCF_006229205.1 Suricata suricatta
GAGCTGGGCCTGGACTCTGAGGTGAGGGGAGGCCTATGGAACCCAAGCCAGGGTGGGGAGCTTGGGTCTGAGCCTAAAAGGCCAATAATGTCAAATTCTAGGGGTCATTGTGAGTTTCACTTGGCTTGTGACCAAGTCCTCTGTTAAGCCTTACTAAAAGCCTGATGTCCAGGGTCCTAGACACCATGTATAGATGTATTATAGGGAGGTAAGGAGAGCCATCTTCCTGTAGCATACAGAAAGAGACAGCTGGCCTAGAACTGTATTTTTTTTTTTGTCACAGGGGAACTTTATTACATGGTCACATGCAACAGGCATGGCTTCCCTCACATCCTCATTCTTGCACGTGCACACACAAACACACACATACACACTCATCTCCAGCCTCTGTCACACATGTAGTCCAGTTCTCAGCCACAGGGTGGGACACTCCTCAATTCCTAAGATCCAGAGGTAATAGGGGCAGGAGAGGGTCAAGGGGGTGAGCAGTGAGGTGGTTCACAGGTGAGGGTCTCAGGAATAAGGTGGGAGAGCCGTGGTGGGGTCTCCCACCCTGTCCTGGTCCCCTCTGTGGGAGGCAGCAGGGGCAGCTCGACTCTGGGGCTCCTCAAGCCTCACCCTTTCTTCCCCGGTGTTGTCGGCCATCCCCAGCATCAGCTGGTCTTGCAGCCGCTGCATGATGAAGCTGCTGTCTTTGTAGGAGACCTTGGTGAAGGTGTGCAGGTCTGCCACGGCCTCATCCAAGGTGGTCTTGGCTAGTGAGACAGCCTCCTTATGGGCTGTTGGAGATCTCATAGAAGAAGACAGAAAAGTTCGGGGCCAGGCTCAAGTGGATGGGGCTGGTGGGTGGCATCTCCTTGCTGATGTCCCTGGCCTCCTGGTAGGCCAATGGGGCCGAAATGCTGAAATGCTTTTGGTGGTCACTGGTGCCACCTCCACCAGATAGTGGTGTAGTCACCTGTCTTTTTCAGGTGGAAGAGTCTGCTTTCAGCATCACCAGTGTCCTAGATGAGGTGGTGTCCAGCATGTCCTCTGCGATGTCACAGATGTCCTGGAGCTTAGTATCCACCTTCTCCCAGGACTTGCACCTCCGGGCCCTTCTCTTGCTAGCCCTCTTCATTGCTTTTCTGCTCAGCACTGGGCAGATCCCTGCAGGCAGGGCTCTGGCCCGCCCACCATGTCCTTGCAGGCCACTGAGAGAGAGCAGCTTTCAGTCTTTACAGGATTGCTCCTCCCTTTTTCCATGGCACTCTTCATGAAGGCTGCCATATCCTCACGACCTTGGCCTGCTCTGCCAGCTTGGCCTTCTGGATCACAGTGGCTTCTGCCATGGCTGTGGGGACAGACAGACGGGCAGTGGGCTAACTGGCTGCCTCGAGACCAGTGCCAGACCCGGGGCAGCAGCAGTAAAGGCCGCAGGCCAAGAAATGAGAAATAAGCAAAACCAAATGTGTCTCTGAGAACATACCTTTTTCACCTTGAGACACCTCACACTGACAGGAGGCCTGGGATGAGGATATACATGGGTGCTGGGGGGGGGGGACCGCATTCAAGTAACTAAACCTGGGGGAGGGGCTCACGCATTAACATCTTGGGAGTACGAAGACAGTACTTGCTTTAGTTCAAGGCCATGGTCTGGAATGCCAGGGACACACTTAGTTTTCATCAGCTTCCTAACATATTTATATAAAAGTTCGACCATGAAAGGTATGCTCTTGCTCATTGTAAACAACTTCCATACTTAATTTGAAAAAAAAACCACCCTAGCATTTAAAAATAGAATAATATTTTAAACATTTTAAGAGAACAGCAGTCTGCAGGAGCCTCACGGCCACTTCCTCTCCTCCACACAGCCCCTCGTGCGTGTTCATGTGCACACACATTCACTCTTCTCTCAAACATCCTCGGTGCAGGTGGAGGACTTATGTTCTTACGATCTTAAAACCTTCTATCATAACTCACCCTAAAATGACAAAGGTATTAAGATGTGCAGGTAGCTTGCCAAACATTTGTAGAGTACTGTACCATGCATAAAGCACTTTAAAAATCTTTGACCTCATTTGAATAATGCTTTTCTGCCAGTGTTTTGGTAAAAGTTTCTTTCTTTCTTATTTTACTTGCAAGCTGAGGTATATACAACAGCTCATTGAAAAAGATGAGGCAGATGTTAGCTCCGACCCGCCTTCTAGATTTAGCATACAGGAGAACTCTGTTCAATTTCCTTCCTTCGTATCACAGGCCTTGATCTCTAAACATATACATGAAGTGGGTCTCTAAATTCTGAGTGGAAGTAAGCTAATCATTGACATTCGAGACACTCTGCTACTTGTCACACTTAAGCAATAGATGCCCAGCTGCTCTACAAACTAAGTTTCTACTGTGGCGAAGAATGATCCCCATAAGGGGCCCCCACCTCTCTGTTGAGGTGTTTGGCAGACTGCAACCTGTCTGCTTCTTTTTCGGTATCACTCCGTGTGCCAGGCTCAGAGAGTGGCACAAAGGGAGTGCTTACTGTGTCTGTTGAACAGGGAAGACATAAGGTGATTGCCACCAAGGAAGAACTCTGTCAGTCCCACGTGCTTGCTAGCAAGTGCCAGATTGAATCCTCTCACCGACTGTGTCGTATATTAATCATAATCCTATTCCCAGGTGGAGAAACCAAGGCTGTGATATAATAAGACATACATATTTGGTATTTGTCCTCAGTTTCTGGCACAGTGCCCTAAAATGCTTGTAATTCTCTGAGTCACAGAGGTGATAAGGGCATCTTTTGTTACACTATTTGGTCTTAGTCCCTGACTCCTGACACAAGAGTTTTAAGCTGTTGGGATCTTTGGAGTGATAAGAATGTGTTTTGTATGCTAATGAGATGATGGTGGTTGGGGACCCCTAGATAGTTCTAGGATGGGGGTCAGAAAGACCAAGACATGATCATAGATAGGGTTAGAACTTTCCTCCCCAACCTCTGACTTCCGGGGGAGGGGAGTGGGGGAGAGGCTAGCGATTGAGGTAGTCACCAGGGGCCGCGCTTTAACGAACCATGCCCATGTAATGAAACTTCCATAAAGATCCTGAAACTATGCTGGGGGAAGGGGTGGTCTGAGAGCCTCCTGGTTGGTGAGCACATCAAGGTGCTGGGAGCGTGGTGCCCCTGGAAAGGGCATGGAAGCTCCAGGCCCCTTCCCATACACCTTGGCCTATGCATCTCTTCAATGTGCCTGCTCCTGAGTTGTACTCTTTATAATAAGCCAGTGGTGGCAAGTAATGTGCCTTCCTGAGTTCCATGAGCCATTCTAGGAAATTACAGAACCCAAGGATGAGGGTATGGAAGTCCCCAACTTCATAGCCAATCAATTGGTTAGAAGTATGGGAGGCCCCACGACTTGTACTTGCATCTAAAGCAGGGGCAGTTCTGTGGGACTGAGCTCTTAATCTCTGGATAGCTAGTGTCAGAATTGAGTTAAATTGTAGGACACCCACTTGGTATCTGTAAAGTTGGAGAGGTTCTTGGTGTGGAAACCCCACATTTGGAGCCATAAGTTTTGAGTAAAAATGGTTTACAGAGGCTCAGAGAGCCTAACTTGTTCAACTTCTACAACATGAGAAGGGAGAGCTAGGATTTGAACCAAATACCATGTTGTCTACTGTTTTATCTGTTTAGATTCTGAAACATTCATATTAATGCCAGTGCTGATAAAAAAATGTATTTCATGAGAAACCCACATTGAGTTTATATGCTTGGAGCGCTATATCTGGAAACAAAGACCTGGTCCCATATTCCTTATGGACTAACAATATTATTTCTTATAAGATATGTGGTGTCTCACTTTGACTTACTTTCTTCTATCCTTTTAAAACATAAGCAACTCATTAACTGTGTGTTTGCTTCTGAGATAACAGGAAGCTTCAGGAAATCCCATGGTGTGCTTCAGAGGGACCGGTTGGGAGAAAGGTATGAGAGATGGCGGGAGGACCACTGCCACTAACAAAAATGCCACTACTACAACCATAGCCGGTATCATCGGTGTCACCACCACCATCGGGTCATCACCACCATCATCCGGTTCCCTTAAGTTGAGATGGATGCAGTAGTTTTTTCTTCCTTAAGTGAATATCACATCTATGATTTTCCTTTCGCTGAAAATTTATATCCCATCATTACTCATGCCGATTAAAACTGCAAATATTTTAAACATGACTTTGACAAGACATGTACTTTTAGTAAATAAAAGCTAATATCCAAGCTGCATTAATGGCAAAGATAGTTTACAAACTTCTCTCTTTGATCAAATCTTCTCAATGTTTATTTGGAAGTGGTCAGCTTCAACAATGTCTGTTTTAAAATGTTTTATTTATTTTTGAGAGAGAGACAGCAAGAGCAGGGGAGGGTCAGAGAGAGAGGGAGACACAGAATCTGAAGACAGGCTCCAGACTCTGAGCTGTCAGCACAGAGCACGATGTGGGGCTCGAACCCATGAACCGTGAGATCATGATCTGAGCTGAAGCCAGATGCTTAACTGACTGAGCCACCCAGGTGCCCCTCAAAAATGTCTTTGAAGTAAGTTTGAATATATCTTTTCCCCCTCCCTCTACCTCTCAACACACACA
>NC_043700.1:24201305-24202529 GCF_006229205.1 Suricata suricatta
CAGGGGCCCTCATAATCCTCTTTCTTATCTAGATGTTTCCTCAATAATTGAAGCATTTTGCAGAATAAACAATCTTTATGAAAAAAAGAGCAAGATATATAGTATCTTTTTACATGGGTTCTCATGTTCTCAAGAAATTTCAGGTCCTAGAGTAACAACACCAATGGTAATTTACCAGTTTAGTTGTTTTTTGTTGGTGTTTTGGGCCAAATCTAGGCCCAGGTGTTATACTTGTAAAACTGAGATCCTGTAACTTCTGTAGACATATCTATGTGTGCTCTTGATTTCTTCTTAAGGAACATGGACCTTCCACATTTTGTCTAGAGCCCCCAGGATTTTTCCTGCCCAGACAGAATCACCAGGTATTATCAAGCACCATAAAGGAAACACTGTGAGAGCATCTAGATAAAGACACAGGTCCTGGCTCCTGCCCTGTAATTTCTCTACTGTCGAACTCAAAAGTAGAGTGGGCACCAAGTGTGATGCATTACTACCTCCAAAAGGGAAACAGAAATGTGCTTTCTGTCCCGTACAGCTCCCCTTTTCTGGACATACAGATTTTGCCAGTGTCCGATTTCTTAGACAAGAAAGTAGCCGGGCCAGTGCAGACCACTGTTGGTCCAATCACCACTGTTTCTGGAGTCTAAGACCCTTTGTTTCAGCACCAAGTGGCAGTGTCACATCGCCCAGACAGCTGTGCATTCATGACAATCCACTGAAGTCAAATGTTGGGATGGAATCCCTTGATTGGGCTCAGAACACGACTCAGCTATTTTTGGAGCTTCAGCTGCTGTCCTTACCAGTTCTACATGATCTAGAAGTTGCTCTCCTTCCTTCTACTGAGATAATTTGGGGAATGGGCATGAGATAGAATTTTAGTCTCTGCATCTATCACTGATGCTGCTTTAAAATAAACAAATTCCTGGAATTCTTTCTACCAGCTTGATAAAATCTAGTTGCTGCCTCAGGTCTGTGGGGCTTAGGAAATTGTGGGAAAGTCAACCAAAGTGATCAAGAATCTTGGGCTTGCTATCATCTGATGAGTAAACCAAAGAGTGAGCCTCACTTGGGATCCTCTTGCAGGGTAGTTTTCACACTGGGCTCTGTGCGCATGGCTTTAAGGGATGTTGGACTATGAGGGGATGAGGCATGCCCTGGGGTGCTTGTCAAGATTTAGAGTCTCAGACCCACCCAGATGTCTCAATCAGCCCATATTTTACCCTC
>NC_043700.1:24202629-24313326 GCF_006229205.1 Suricata suricatta
TAAGGGATGTTGGACTATGAGGGGATGAGGCATGCCCTGGGGTGCTTGTCAAGATTTAGAGTCTCAGACCCACCCAGATGTCTCAATCAGCCCATATTTTACCCTCCCCCAGGTGATTCTGTCACACTAAATAAAGCTGGAGGACCACTGCTGGCTAGGAAGCTATAGACATGGGAGTTGGGAATTAGGGTCCTGGGCTGTCCCTACCCCCATTTCCAAATCACCCATTTCACACACTGGAATCTCCCCTATGCTTTCATTTGAAGAAACACTTCCTTGACCAAAACCAAAGCCAAAACCAAACCCTAAAACACGTGAGAAACAATTACTCCAGCATAAATATCTGAAAGGGACCTTCTCATCCTTGTCTTCACTGATGATTTCTTTCTGCTTAAAATGCAAATGAATGCATAGGGGCACCGGGGTGGCTCAGTCGGTAGAGCGTCCAACTTCAGCTCAGGTCATGATCTTGTGAGTTCAAGCCCTGAGTGGGGTTCTGTGCCGACAGCTCAGAGCCTGGAGCCTGCTATGGATTCTGTGTCTCCATCTCTCTCTGCCCTTCCCCGGCTCATGTCCTGTCTCTTTCTCTCTCAAGAATAAATAAACATGAAAAAAAGTAAAAAATAATAGTAAAATGCAAAAGAACACCCAAGAAAGTGATTTTGTCCAGGTAAACTTCAAGACACAGAAAGTCACTTATTTCATCTACTGCAAGAATAGGGTTCTGTACCTCCAGCTGCAACTGATTTGCACAAGTGGGGAGTTCCTTAAGACCCCCATGAATGCTGGCTTGGGTGTCTGGGATTAACGCTTTCCCCTCCGTGGCACATCCAGGACCATACCCAGCCCCCTCCAGTCCTCAGATCTGTCCCTCAGCCCAAGAGTTCCTCACTTCAGACAATGTGTAAGAATGTGACATATACAAACATAATCGCCAAATGCATTCCATATTATGGCTTTTAGGTCACACGGAATGAAGACATAAGACCATGTTAATATGGCTGCTTAGAAAACAATTTTGTATTGTGGTGTTTGCTTTCCTAAATGCCCGAAGCAAGTCTTTCCTATTGGGTCAAATTGAGCAAATAAGCTAGACGGTGAAAGAAACTAGCAGACTGTAAAATTCAAACCATCCAAAATTCATATAACATCCCATTGAGTCTCATATGTTATAAAAACTCATTACTATGTTCAGATCTGTTTGGTAGCTCTAAAACTCCAAAACCATAAAATATGATACATAGTTATGGCACATATTTATTTATTAAGCTACTATATATAAGCTTACGCCTAAAAATATTTCAAGAACTACAAAGGAAATAATATACTAGAGTCAGGCCTTCAAAAAGTATACAAACAGGATGTAAAAGTAGAAGAGTAAATGCTCATACTATACTCGGTAGCAAATGCAAGAATTACTTTTTTGTAATGTTTATTTATTTTTCAGAGAGAGATAGCATAAGCGGGAAAGAAGCAAAGGGAGAGGGAGGAATCTGAAGCAGGCTCCAGGCTCTGAGCTGTCAGCACAGACTCCGATGTGGGGTTTGAACCCAAGGACCATGAGATCATGACCTGAGCTGAAGTGAGACGCGTAACCTACTGAGCCACCAAGGTGCCGCTATTTTTTTAATTTTTATTTATTTATTTTGAGAGAGAGAGAGAGAAAGCAGGGGAGGGGCAGAGAGAGAGGGAGACACAGAACTCAAAGCAGACTCCAGGCTCTCAGCTGTCAGCACAGAGCCTGATGTGGGGCTTGAACACACATACCGCGAGATCATGACCTGAGCTGAATCAGATGCTTAACTGACTGAGCCTTCCAGGTGCCCCAGAAAATGCAAGGATTAGAGCTCTAACATCATATATAGGAAAAGGGAAAGTCAGAGTGGTTTTTTTTTTTTTTTTACATGTTTTATTCCCGCAAAGGTGAAGTATGCTGTTTAAACACGGTATGTTTGCCACAGGTTCCTTCCTGTATTTGTGTATGAGTGTGTGTGTATATGTGTGTGCACGTGCATCTTTCTCTGGGTATTTGGTACTGTGTATGGTTTTTCTATTGCTTTTATAAGGTTTTAAAAGAAATCTTCCTTTTGAATATATATGCACTAGAAGACTTAAAAGCTAACTCAGAGTCAATTACTGTTGCAAATTTCCTATGTATCTTACAGAGATATCCTATGAAAATGCAAGCACAATGTATGCACATAGTTTTGTTCCTTCTTAAAAACAACAATAAACAGTATATATGGTATGCACCGTTTTTGTGTTTACCTTGGAAATTATTTCAAAGAAATTGATACATAGCAACTGCATTTTTCTTTTAAATTTTTTAATGTTTATTTTTGAGAGAGAGAGAGACAGAGAGGGAGAGTGAGCAAGGGAGGGGCAGAAAGAGAGGGAGACACAGAAACTAAAGGAGGCTCCAGTCTCTGAGCTGTCAGCACAGAGCCAGACCCGGGGCTTGAACTCATGGACTGTGAGATCATGACCTGAAATGAAGACAGACCGTCAGATCATAACTTGAGCTGAATGAAGTTGGATACTTAACCGACTGAGCCACTCAGGTGCGCCATAGCAACTGCATTTTTTAAAGGCTACATAGCATTCAACTATCTGAATTCTATTCAGAGTATTTTACCATCCATGATTGTTTTAACCAATTCTCTATTGATAGCCACTTATAGTGTTTCCAATTTGTTGCTATTCCTGCAAATTCCTAAAAGTAGAATTGTTGAGTATATGCATTATATTCCTTTAATGGTTACCTTGGAAATTTTTAACATGAATGTAGACTTAAAGTTTAAAATCAGTCAGCAACTTTACCATCCACACAAAATATCCGCTCTGTAAACACTTCAACTCCAATCACCTCCTCCTTACTTCTGTACCATTATTCTGTTTTAATTCTATCTTTTTTCAGTTCTGAAAGAATATATTATCATCACTTTTTCCACCTTACATGTTTATGTATACCCACAATTTTACTCATTGATTTTACTTGGCATTGTTTTTCTTTCATCCTAAACTTTTTGTCTAAGATTAGTTTCTTTCTATACAAAATGCTTATTTGTAAGTTCTTGTAGCAAGGGTCTGTTTCTTGGAAACTCTATTAGTTTTTGTCTTAAAATATCTTTATTTCATCCTCATATTTGACCGATAAATACTGGATATAAAATTTTAGTTTTTGAGTTAACTTTTTCTCAGCATATTGAAATTGTTATTCCACTGTCTTCTGATTTTCATCATTCCTGTTAAGAAGTCAGCTGCCAGCGGCTGTTGGATGTTACTTCTTTGCAGATGATCATCATTTCTTTCAGGCTGCTCTAAGACTGTCTCATTATTTCCTTTCTGCAGTTTAATTATCATGTGTATAGTTGTAGATTTTTAAAAACTTAATTTTCTTTGAAAATGTCATTCTTTTTTAAATTTTCTTTTTTTAATTGAAGTATAATTTACACACAGTGTTATATTAGTTACAGGTGTACAGTATAATGATTCAACAATTCTCTACATTGCCCATCAAGATAAGTGTACTCTTGATCCCTTTTATCTGTCCACCCCCCCCCCACCCCTACCTACATCACCTCTGGCAATGGCCAGTCTGTTTTCTGTCTTTAGGAATCTGTTGTTTTGTTTGGTTGTTTCTTTTTTCCTCTTGGTTTCCTCTTGGTTGTCTGTTTCTTAGATTCCACATATGAGTGAGATCATACGGTATTTGTCTTTCTCTGACTGACTTATTTCACTTAGCATAATGTCCTCTAAGTCCATCAATGTTGTTGCAAATGGCAAAATCTCATTCTTTTTAACATTCCATTGTATATATACATGTGCTCATCTTTTTGAGCATTGAAATCTTTCCATAGTAACATAAAATTATGAGTCATTTTCAATTTGAATATTGTCTCTTCTCTATTCTCTTTATCATGTCCCTCCAAAATTCTGACAGTGATTTTATGATTCTACAACTCACTCTATATTATAAGGTTCTTAATAACTTTTCAATTTTTTCTGCTTCATTTCTTTCTGTGCCACATTCTGGGTAATTTCTGCTACACTATTCTCCATTTCACTAAATTAGTCTTAAACTGTGTCTGCTGTATAATCTGAATATCGGGCTTTGACTCTCAATTGCTCTATTTTGGTTTTTAGATATTCTTTTTATTTTTATTTATTTTTATGCTTTTTTATTTTTGAGAGACAAAGAGAGACAGTGCGAGCAGGGGAGGGTCAGAGAGATAGATACAGAATCCGAAGCAGGCTCCCAGCTCTGAGCTAACCAGCAGCACAGAGCCCAGAGCGGGCCCGAACCCATGAACCATGAGATCATGACCTGAGCTGAAGCCAGAAGCCAGAGGCTAAACTGACTGAGCCAGCCAGGTGCCCCAGTTTTTAGATATTCTTTTGGAGGCTTCTGAATCTTCTTGATTGATTTTATAATCCATCACATGATGCCTTTCATTTATGTGTTTGCTGTCATATGGACTTATGTTCCTGGAAAAATCTGTGGTAATTTTTGAGGCTTTGGTTGAAGGTAAATTCGTTCAAAATCAGCACGCATTTAATTCTACCTAATACCAACAAGGCATTCTCAACAATACTTTAAAATCAATTCTAGGGGCGCCTGGGTGGCTCAGTTGGTTAAGCATCCCACTTTGGCTCAGGTCATGATCTCCTAATTCATGGGTTCAATCCCTGTGTCGGGCTCTGTGCTGACGGCTAGCTCAGAGCCTGGAGCCTGCTTCGGATTCTGTATCTTCATCTCTCTCTGACCCTCCCTGTTCACACCGTCTCTCTCTGTCTCTCAAAAAAAAAAAAAACATTAAAAAAAAATAAAATCAATTCTAGACTTAAAGTACTGTGAATTTGAGCTGAAAATTTCCATAAAAACTGGATTATAGTTGTGAATTCTCAGGAGAAATAATTTCTCTTTCAACCTAGCTTCAAGGCTGAGGGAAACAAGTACTTTTTTTTTTAATGTTTTATTTATTTTTGAGGGAGAGAGACAGCATGAGTGGGGCGGGGATGGGGGAGGCAGAGAGAGAAGGAGATACAGAATATGAAACAGGTTCCACGCTCTGAGCAAGCTGTCAGCACAGAGCCCGATGCAGGGCTCAAACCCACGAACTGTGATATCATGACTGGAGTTGAAGTTGGATGCTCAACTGACTGAGCCATCCCAGGTGCCCCACAAGTACATTTTAGTAGTCCTTTCTGTGGTTTCTTATTTACCTGATGTTTCTACATGGCTTATAGGTTTTCCTTTCAGACCTTTGTCTTCAGTTGGCCCCAGGATTTGTCTCCTTTCTTACACATTATATAGTTGTTAAAAGCAGGAGTTCAAAGTCATCAAAGTTTAATACTTTACCCTAGAGTAAATGCCAGATTCAGTGTTTTTTACCTATATGTATTTCTCCTTTTAATTAACTTTTAACCTCCATTGATTTTTCCTTTCTAATTTGCTCACAAATGCATTTAGCAAGAGATTCATCTTTAAAAGATAAACAAAAATAACATCTATCTTTGTTGTTTTCAGTAGAAAAGTAGATTATACTATCTCTTCAAAACTATGTCAGGAAACAGCAGTCCATAAAATTCTCAGGAGCCAACCTTCAGTTTCTAATTATGTCCCACAGACACTTCGGTTCTTGCCTGTCTGCATCACATACTAAAACCACGATAATGCGTGTGGTCACAACGCAGTGCACTGGGGAGGCTGGTGCATATCTGATGGGAAAGGGAGGGTCTACACTGCAGCTCTAGCACCAAGATTGCACTGGCCCTGCATTCCTCCACTTGCCCAAGATGTTGTGTGAGTTTCTCACACCACCGTATTTCTGACATTTCTGAAATTTGTTACCTGATACTAATTTTATGACCAGCTTTGAAGAAACTATTAACTTTATGTTGAATGACTGTGCGTGCATGCGTGTGTGTGTGTGTGTGTGTGTGTGTGTGTGTGTGTGTGTAGGCTTTAGGGCACAGGAACAATCTGGAAAGCTTTCTGAGAGTGCCTTAGTCAGCTCGGCCTGCCATACCAGAATACCACAGACTGGGTGGCTTAAACACAAACTTAGTTTCTCACAGTTCTGGAGACTGAAAGTCCAGATCGAGGTCTGATAGGGTTGGTTTCTGGTGAGTACTCTCTTCTGGCTTGCAGATGGCTGCCATCTTAGCTTGTGCTTATGTGGTCTTTCCTTAGTGTGAGTGTGTGTGCACATACACGCACAGAGGGAGAGAGAGAGAGGGAGAGGGATTGATCTCTCGTGTTTCTTCTAATAAGGACACAAAATCTATCTAATCCAGAGTTGGATCAGAGCACCACCTTAATATAACTTTAATTTTTTCCTTAGAGGCCCCATTTCCAAATATAGCCACACTGGGGGTTAGGGTTTCAATATATGAATTTGGGAGGACACAAACATTCTATTTACAATGGAGAGTCTCTTAGGAATTCACTTATATGAATGGATGGTGTTAGGGGAATGTTTCAGGTTACAATTTGAGGCAGTGCATCCAACTTAGAACCTTCTGGAGGATTTTGCTCTATGTTTCATTGCTTCGATACTCTACATCTGTGTTTCCCAAAGGGCAATGGACAATCCATTAGGAGAGAGCATAAAATGTTATTGCTCTTTTATAGTTGTTTCATCTCTTCCTTTCATAGTTTATTTTTGTTGTGTGTTATAATATATGGAATGTATTAGTTCAGTTTTCCTTGCATGCAGTTTGTATAATCATAAACACACTTGTAATAAGGAACATGTCTAGAATAGTTACTGATGAGTATGCATGACAAAGGCTCAGAGAAACAAAAATGGTCTTTGTCATGGTGTCGGCGTCAACAAACACAGTTCAGATATTAAAACTTGATAGCAAGAATAGGTCATAAGAAAAAAAATCATCAAAGAAATAGAGAAGATTGATAGGAAGGAATGAAAAGGACACATCATACCACCCCAACATTAGAAGAAAGAAAGTGGGAAATGAAAATGAAGAAAATACTATTTTTATGCCCCAATATCTTTTAGCTATCTGCTTTGTTTGCCTTCCTTATTCTATTTTTAAATTTTTTAAAAATGTTTCTTTCTTTCAGAGAGAGAGAGACCCAGAGAGTGAGTGGGGTAGGGGCAGAGAGAGAGAGGGAGGGAGATACAGAATCCAAAACAGGCTCCAGGCTCTGAGCTGTCAGAACTGAGCCTGACATGGGGCTCAAACTCGTGAACTGCAAGATGATGACCTGAGCCGAAGTTGGACGCTTAACCTACTGAGCCACACAGGCGCCCCTTGCTTGCCCTCCTTGTTCTTAACAGGTACCCTGGTGGCATGACACCAACGAAACACAAACGATACTCATATAAATGTTTGCATTTGTAGGGCACAACGGTTGCTTGCAGAGGGGCCCGTGCTGCTCACGGAGTTGTTCCTCAACCATCTACAGATTTCCTTCAGCAAAAGAATAATGTTTGGCCTTGACTCAGACATCCTTGGTTGCCTTGTTAGAGAACTGAGAACTGGGTTAACTGCACTCCCATGGTATCTTTGAGGTACTGGAAAACCCATTAACAGTTTTTTGAGAAGGTATATTAGAACTTGATGTGTTGAATTCTCTCCAACAAAGGGAAACACCAGTCTGGGACGGGGTATCCTGCAGGGATGTGCTGGGCAGAGTCCTCTAGGGGTTGTGAAGAGTCCAAGAGCCTGGGCCCTTCCCTAACTGGCCCCCACGGGGCATGTAGAGCTTTATGAGTAGCCTTCAAATCGTCCAAAAATCAGAGTGGCCGCTTCTAACCAGTTCTGCCATCAGCCGGTGCTTGTCCCTCAGAGGCAAACGCGCAGGTGTACAATGCACAAAGAACAAAGTCCTCGTTAGCACCAAGCCTTTGCAGAGAATCTGGGGTGCACTGAAGGGAGAGGGCAGATTTCCTGTCTCTTATGGTACCACAGAGAGACATTATGGTTGTGGGGGTGGGGCTGGAAGGGGAGCAGGACGGGCCTAACTCTATTAGTTTATTCTCTGCTGGGTAAGGTACAGAATTCCCCTCCAGGAAGAATTTGCACACAGTACGGGCCCCAGATTTCCCCGCAGTTTTCTGATAAACTATATACCCATTTGGGTCTATGCACTTGGTGTTCGTGGGGAGAAATTTCCTCTTTGCAGATAAATCTGTGATCCCCAGAATGTTACAAATGTTTGTTCCAGAGGAATTAAAAGCCCACAAGTGCTTTTTCTTGGGTATCTTTTCATTCAAAAGAGGTGTTAGTTCTTAGCTAGAATGGTCAAGGGCATGAAGAGTGAACTGGCACACCTTTTCAGTGGTCAAGCCCCGTAACTCTTACCCCACTGCTGAAGGGCATGGCGAAATGGTTCCAGGCACATGAAGGCAGTGGCATTGGTGGTATTGGGAGATTCTATTTTTAAAGACTTATAGGCTTTTCTTCTTTTTTGACATTCACTTTGGATGACTGATAGATGTCTTGTGAAAATCGAAATTTGTTAAATCCCAGCATAGGCACTTTAAAGAGCGAGAGAAGGCTCCATCATAATATTATAAAACTTTCCTTTCTCCTACGCATCTTCAAGAAAGGCGGCTCTACACCAAGAATAAGATGTGTGGCAGGGCACTGATGTGTGGAGTCTGGCACTGGGCACTGTAGCACTTGGGCACAGACTCTGGGGCCAAACTGCCTAGGTTCAAGTCTCAGCTCCTGGGATCTGTTGCTACTTCACCCCAGTTTCCTCATCTGTAAAATGGGAGTGACAACAGCATCTGCCTCATTGGGCTTCTGCGATTTAATGAGCTAATAATGTATGGAAAGTCCTTACAACAGTGCCTGTTTCACTATAAATGCTACATTCATGTTTGCTAACATTCTTTTTCTTTTTTAATGTTTATTTATAAGAGATAGAGAGTGAGCATGAGTCAGGGAGGGGCAGAGTGGGGGACCGAGGATCCAAAGTGGGCTCTACGCTGACAGCAGAGAGCCCAACGTGGGGCTCGAACACATACATGGTGAGATCATGACCTGAGCCGAAGTTGGATGCTTAACTGATAAGCCACACAGGCACCACATCCCTGCTAACATTTTTTTTTACATTTTTAATATATTTTTGAGAGATAGGGAGAGACAGCATGAGCAGGGGAGGGTCAGAGAGAGAGGGAGATATAGAATCTGAAGCAGTCTCCAGGCTCTGAGCTAGCTGTCAGCATAGAGCCCGACATGGGGCTCGAACCCACGAATCATGAGATCATGACCTGAGCCGAAGCCAGACACTTAGCCAACTGAGCCCCCCAGCCCCCCCCCCACTGTTAACATTCTTAATGATACTTCCCCCACCAGGTCCCTCTAAGACCTTACCCTGTCTCTCCATTCAGTAACTAGCCTATTGCAGGTGATCATTGACACAGGGAAGGAATGTGACAGGAAAGATGAGAGAGGAAAAAAAGTCTCTGTGGCCTAGAAAAGACTCTGGGGCAATAGAAGCAGGACTGAGGGTAATCAATTTGCATCAGATGAGTAGCAGGGAGGTGCCCCTCTCTTCACCCCCACATACACATGGCTAGGAGAGGGTGTCCCAGTCTGAGATGAGATCCAGTCAGAGCAGGGGAGTTAGGAAAGCACAGATCCTGGTAGGTCTCTGAGGAAGGAGGCCATGAGCCCTGGTTCCCATGTCAAGTGTTAGGAATGCTGGAACCAAAAACCAACGAGCCAGCCCTCACACTGACTTGGCAAAGTGGCCTCAGTCAGCCTACAGAGCTCCCCAGGCTCTGTCACGGCCCCAGACTGGTTTTGGGGCCCCTGAGAGCAGCACAGGTGATGCCAATGCGGCCACCTCGGCATCCGTGTGGGTGGGCAGTAATGTTAGATAGGACGGGCTTTCCCAGCGGGAAGCAGACTGAACAGATGACACTGAGGATGAGGACCCGGGTATGCCCTCACTTGGCCACCACAAAAACCCTCGGGGCTTAGACGCTGCACTGGGGAAAAGGGAGAGGAAGGGAAACCGACTCCACCACCCTAAAAAAAATGAGACTTGAAATAGAAACTAAATTGAATTATGAAAAAAATCAAGGTACTTTTTTTTTTTTTTTTTTGCACATTCAGATTTGCAGATAGAGATCTGTACCTGCTCAACCTGTTTCCTCCATGACTCAGACACTGGGAAAATGAAGTAAGCTTTGGCTTGGAAGACTGTACTCACCACTGGCAATATATGAGTCACGAGGGCATGTTAAGGCCCCACAAAGATGAGAAAAGCCTGGGAAGTTGGGAGTCTTTGACACCCAGAGATCGCAGCCACAGCACATGAGGATGGGGGGGCGGTGGAAGCACGTTCTGGGGAACCCTCCATCAGGAGGGGCGAGGAGAAGAGTATTGCTCAGACCTCTGCACCTCTACTCAAAGCAGAAACTGGGGGCTATCCATGCCCGTCAGACTGGGACACTGTTACCCTACCTTCCAGCTCTTCCCGCCAGGATCCTCTAGACAAATACTAATCAATGTGTACTGTATTCCAGGCATGGTGTTGGATGTTAGGAACATTCCTGGGTCAACAGGGCAAGGTTCCTCCCCACAGAGGGTCCATTCTTGTCTCACAGAGATCCCTCAATGTGAAGTGGGCAGGAGGCATGATGGGAGCTTGAGGGAAGGCGAATTTGTCCAATTCCAGGGTTCTGAAAAAAGAGGGCTCCTAAGCTGGGTCCCGGTGGATAAACGTGTGGTCATACAGCAGACAGAGACGGGTGGAGAGAAATTTCTGCAGAGGACACAGCCAGGGAAAAGGCAGGGGGAGAGGAGCAGTGGAGAGCACACACAAAGAACGAAGGATCCAGCATCTCTTGACTGTCAGGTCAAGTCACTGATTGGAAAGTGGGATGAGAGATGGAAGCTTGGGCTGAATCACAGACGCCCTGAATGTTACGATGAGGAAATTAGCCTTTGTTCTGGAGCTGACAGGCTACTGACAGAGTCTGGCAACAGCGTGGGATAGCCAGGTTTATATTTCACAACAACATGTCTGGCTACATTTGGGGGACAGATGGGAGGGTACGCAAGGGGCAGCAAGAAAGCCACTTAGGATTGTCCTGTGGGCTGTTTGCATACCAGCCAGCTCTGGCAAGTGCCCAGATTGGACCAAGGGCTCCACAGACCCATCTACCAAGTATTGCTTGCAAGAGGAGGTCCAAAGGAGGTTCTTGACTAAATGGGAATCCTATTCCAACTAAATAAGATCAGGTACACCTGAGCTGAGGGCTGGGCCTTAGGTTGGCCGAGAAGAACAACAGACAAATCTCCTCGGCTTCCGGATCTCCAGCCTGTCTCCCATCTGGCAACCTTGAGACCTAGATTCCCCCACTCCCCTGCTTCCTGGCCTGGCTGATATGTGGAGTTTCAATTCCATCCGCTCTAGGGGCACCTGGGTGACTCAGCTGGTTAAGTGTTGGACTCTTGACTTTAGCTCAGGTCACGATCTCACTGTGAGATCGAGCTCTGTGTCAGGGTCTACACGGACAGTGCACAGAACATGCTAAGGATTCTCTCCCACTCCACCACTCCCTTGTCAACAAAATAAATAAATCAACTTAAAAAAATCACATCCCCTCTCCCTATCCAGGTGCATCCTATCCGGTGTGACAGTGCTAATCTTGGAAGGAGCACGGTGCCGGCTAGATTGTCATCCCTCTGGCTGGCCAGCGCAGTAGAGTTGAGCAAGCATCTCTCCACCTTCTAGAAGTCCCATCTTTAGCCCCCAAAGCAGAGTATGAAGACACTGCCTGTGTTTGGACAATTGCAGATTCTTACTCAGAACTGCATTCTCATAATTAACAGTGTGTCTGAAGCTTTTGGGGGTTGCAGTAATGTGATATCACTTCTTGCTAAGTCATTTGGCTGCATTTCTGAAATACTGTTCTCAGTTCCAACTGACTTCAGTCTGGCTCTCCCAATTCATTATTCATGCCTGTGTCTCAGATTTTCACATCCTCACAGCCATCCGTGGCCCAGCAATATTGGCTGGAAATAAAGGAGTGGTAAGAAGTGGGGGAAATGGGACATTACGAAGGAAAATCGTGTCTTGGGTGTGGGGGTACATGGATGTGGGGCAGATCCATGGACCAGGGGCCGCAGGGATGGAGAGGTTAAGAAGGAATGAGAGGGGGAAAGGGCTCTGAGAGACAAGAGGACTGGGCAGAGAGAAGTGTGGCGCTGTCCTGGAAAAGGGAATTATGTGACATGATTGCAAGATCAAAATGCAGCTCCCGCCCTTGATTAAATTAGTTTATCTCTGCAGCACAGAGCTGCGCTGCACGAGACAAGTCAGAGCTGGGTATGAAGAGGCAAATGAGCTCGCTGTGTGGGGCTCCGAGAGAAACAAGAGTGGGCTTTGCAGCTGGTCTGCAGTTTTTTTAGGAGCCATGATGATTTCCTTTTAACAATAGATCCCTCCCTCCCCTGTCAAACTCATTCTTCAGGTTGGGCATTCCGGTTAATTACATTGAGCGTTTCTGCAGATCCTTCCGGACCTGTGGCCCTACTGAGCTATGCACATGGAAAGGTGGGCTACACAGGACACATAGCTGAGGACACTCAGCTGACCAGGGGACCCAGAGGTGACAGCAGCAGGCCCCAGCAGTGCTGGCACTGGAGAGACCTTGGAGCTCACTTTGCCCAGCAGTTCTGCACCCTGGCCGCACCGAGACTCATCTGGGAACTTTGAAAAAAATACCCATGCCTGGGTTCTACCCCCAGCGGTCTGGGGTAAGACCCTTGCATCATCATTTAAAAAAAAAAATCAATTGAGTTAACCATGAAGCCAATGTGGTGACCCCTGATTTAGTCCAGACTATTCATTTCATATATAGGAAAACCGAGGCTCCCAAAGATACTGTCATGTGCCCCTATTTTGACAGCTCAGAAAGGCAAATATCTCCTGACCCCCAGGCCAATGCTCACTCTGCTAAGCTAGATGCCTCTGAGCATGGTGCCTTCATGGCATGACCTCTGACCCTTCCTATGGAGAGGTGACCGAGTGGTCCCTCCCTAACATGGCCATCTGGAGCTTCATGCCCTCCAGGGAGGCTAATGCCAGCTTGCTGGACATTTTGCAATGGCCTGAAGAGAGTCAGACATGTAAATAACTTCTACCCACAAAACACACAGCGAGTGTCCCCCAGCCCAAGGCACACACATGCACACAAGCACACAAAGAGGCAGCAGTCCTTGTATCTGATGGCAGGTGGCTTTGTTTCTGAAAGGTATTCACTACTGTGGAGTGGAAAAAAGCCAACCAGGGGAGCCATGCTACTGGAATCCCATTCCAGAAGCATTCCCTTTGATCCTGGCTGGGGAAGCGCATTTCTTAGAAAGCTTCAGACTTCATACACATTTGACTGAACAAGAGGAACTGGGCATATAGTAAAAGTGGACAGTCACACAGAGAAATCAGGCAAAAGGATGCATTTCTCTCTTTATAGGGAAAATCCAGATTATGGACAGTGTGTACAGTTTCAAATGTAGAACACACTATCTTCTTAATATCAGGCTCAAGTGGCTTTTCCTTTTCCTTTAAAAAAAAAAGTCTACAAAATAAGTAGAATAGCGTTGCAGCCTAATAATACTCAGGACAAGTATTCTGTGATTAATCACAAATAAGAGATTAAGTGGATTTCATACAAGGCTGCATTCCATTTTGTTGGAAGGTCTTTGGGTCACATTTAAAGGCGAAAGGAAAGGATAATGGATAACATAGCTTAACGTTGGAAACCAAACATGCTTGATTTGTTTTCATCCATTCTTAAGTCCATCTGAGCAGGGCAGGGAAGAATGCTTCTCATAACAGTGATGCGGGGCACCCCCACCCCCCAGGATGTTTCCAGGTACCTTCTGAACCTTCGACGATGGAAGATGAAAATTGCATCTCATCACACACCTGTCAGGTAGCAGCATTCACTCCTGGGAGAAATACCGCCTGAAAGTATTACAGCAGGAGGCTTAATTAATACATCCCATGGAATTGATATTCATGTGCGCTCCATTTAGGCTTCGTTATGTTTACAAATCTTCTGATGAACGAGAAGTCAATAACCAGAGGAAATATAGAGGCAGAAACACATGAAAAATAGAGGGAACCCCATCATGACATGAAATGCCAGCCCATAGGTGCGGTATTAAGGAGTCCCAGACAATGACTGGCATCAGGTTAACTGTGCAGTTACCTACAGGTGAAATTGGCAACTATTTCCCTTATTAAAAAGGGACACTGGAGGGGTGTCTGGGTGGCTCAGTTGGTTAAGCACCCGACTTCAGCTCAGGCCATGATCTCATGGTCCAGGCATTCAAGCCCTGTGTCAGGCTCTGTGCTGACAGCTCAGAGCCTGGAGCCTGCTTCGGATTCTGTGTCTCCCTTTCTCTTTGCCCTTCCCCCCAGCTCCCGTCTTTCTCTCTCTCTCTCAAAAATAAATAAATGTTAAAAAAAATAAAAAGGGACACTGGAAAGTTAAACTGTTTAAAAACAGACATCCCATGAGGGTATTATTGAGATTTTTGTGGCTTCTGTGGGCAATTTCAATACCACCTCCCAAAGTTTTTCAGGTAGAAATCCTTCCAAAATCCTATGAGAAAGGCCTCACAGGCCCTCAGACTCATGACCACAGGCCTCCACAGGCCCTCAGACTCAGGGCAGGAGGTGAAACCTGCCTGTAGGTGATGTTGTACAAAGCCATGCTGTCCTGTCTCATCGCCATGCAGTTCATCATTATAATCATTATTATTTATAAGTTTACACCTTTTCTTTAATTTGAAAAAGACATTCTATACTTATAGAGGCTAGGAACTATTGGCATAAAATTTGGGGCTTTGGTGACACATTTACTTGGGTTTTAGTGTATTCCTAAAACTGATTTCTGAGGAATGTCTTGGTCCTCTTCTGTATTTTTTTTTCTTCCCTTGGTGGACGGAGCATCTATTGAGATACCATTCCTTGTTGGCCTATTAATTTTCATAAGATAATGCGAAACCCTGTGGACCTTAATAAGCACTGGTGAGTTTCTGCATTTCAGCTTCTTACCTCTAAATCCAGCCCTGCATGTTTTCGACCTGCTGTGGTTCACTGGGCCCTTCCAACTCAAAACCCAAGCTCACGGGTATAGTCAAATGTCCATGTCTGGCCAGTGACCCCAACTCATGGTTCTGGAAGAACCAGCGATTGCTCCAGTGGTGGAGACATGACCTACAGTGGCCCACTTTAGACTCTGTCTTCGGATTCTCTAAATTGGCAGTGGAGAATGTTTTTTTCTCTTTCTTCTTGCCTCGTGGGCTCTGAAGTGGCTGGCATGGTGCCTCGCACATATAAACAGTCTCTTCCCATTTTTGGCAACAGGGCGTGCCTTCAGAGCTGCTGCTCACCATGATCCCCTTCACACAGAGGAATCTGGAAAAATGAGAAAAACACAAACGAAAGCTGAGCTCAGAGGTGAAGAAAGAAGACCATTCACATGATACCACCCTTTCTGTGGTGTGCTTCCACAAGCCAGAACACCCCCTTTTCTTATTGAACCTGAGTTCAGATTCTGCCATTTGTAACGAAAAGTTCCAACGATAAAAGTAACATGATGTTAAGGGCGCCTGGGTGGCTCAGTCGGTTAAGCATCCGACTTCAGCTCAGGTCATGATCTCACTGCTGGTGGGTTTGAGCCCCGTGTTGGGCTCTGTGCTGACAGCTCTGAGCCTGGAGCCTGCTTCGGATTCTGTGTCTTCCTCTCTCTCTGCCCCTCCCCAACTCACACTCTATCTCTCTCAAAAATTAATAAATGTTAAAAAAAATTAAAAACAAAGTAACACAATGTTATTTGCCAAATGCCTAGAAATTTGGAATTGAAATGGTCAAGAATAATGTAGGTGTCTCTAATGGAGTGGACACTGGGACTAAGACCGAAAACCCAGGGAGACAGGTGTTAGACATGATGGTAATGAACCTGATTGTTGGCATATTAAGTCAGAGAATCTTGGGATTTTCCCATGTGGAGCAGCCTTTTAGGTGTTGGAAATATGGACAGAAAATGTGGGGAGAGTTGAGGAGGCGGGTATAGGAGGGAGTCAAGAGAATAGAGCTGTAGCTGTAGCCCATGGAACAGGATGAGGTCAAAGGTAAGACTGGGAGGGGGCAGGAGGCATGGGAGAGAACGATGAGACGGGTCAGGATGCGGAACGTGAGAGAGACCAGCACTGACAACACTCTCACATGATGCCAAGGGGTGGGGCTGGGTGAGAGCCTAGAAGAGGCACCGCGTTTTACAGGTTGTTATTGGTACGCCCCGGGAAAAAATTTTAGTTGAGAAGGAGCCAGTCCTGGGCTGCACAAGGTTGAGAGATTAATGGGATCAGTGGATGAGAAAGGCACGTGCAGAGGGCGATGAAAAGAGGGAAAGGTGTGCGAATTCTATAGTTTTGGTGGAATCAGATCACATCTTTAAAAAAAAATTTCTTGGGGCACCTGGGTGCCTCAGTTGATTAAGTGTCCAACTCTTGGTTTCAGTTGAGGTCATGACCTCACAGTTTGATGAGTTCAAGCTCCACATCAGGCTCTGCATTGGCAGCGTGGAGCCTGCTTGGGATTCTCTCTCTCTCTTCCCCTCCTTGGCCTGTGCTGCCTCTGTCACTCTCAAAATAAATAAATAAACTTAAAAAACATTTTCTTAAGAGTAATTGTGTTGGGGTGCCTGGGTGGTTCATTCGGGTAAGTGTCTGACTTCGGCTCAGGTCATGATTTTGCGGTTGGTGAGTTCGAGCCCTGTGTCAGGCTCTGTGCTGATAGCTCAGAGCCTGGATCCTGCTTCAAATACTGTGTCTCCCCCCTCTCTGCCCCTCCCATGCACATGCTCTGTCTCTCTCTGTCTCTGAATAATAAATAAAAATGTTAAAAAAATGTTTTAAAGAGTAATTGTGTTGTAAGCACATTTGCATGCTGAAGAGTAGTCAACGGGCCAGAAAAAAATACATCAGATCAGTAATGATCAAAGAAGCAAGTTAAAGAAGTGATACAGGATGAAGGACGGAGCCTCAGAGAGAAGAAAATGTATTTCCTTATTTAAGGCAACAGGGTGAGAGAAAACGGTCATGGTGAGTCCGGGGAAACCTCAATGTAGGAAAGTGAATGTTAGCGGGACGGCCACCAAATGGCGTTGACCTCAGGTAGACCGACAACAGGGCCCGTGCTGCACGATGGGTAGGGAAGGACCTTCAGTGTGGACAGAATTTGGAATCACTATAATAAATTAATTGGACTTATTATAATAATTCTGGAACAGCAATGGGATTAGAAAGAACAAATTGGCAATGGATTCCGTGGATTGCTGCTAGCAGCCTGAGATAAGGGATGGCAAAAACCAAAGCTGTGTGTGCCCACCCCAGTGGAAAATCAAGGAACAAGGAAATGCAGGATGCTAGTGAGTCTTCTGAGCTACGGGGACACATTTGTCTCATTTATTAGCTTGCTATCAGGGACTCGGCTTACTGTGAGAGCAGCATAGCACAGTATCTGGCACTTTAGGGATAAGTAATAAGGATTTATCTCATGGAACAAAAAGGCACTCTTTAACTTTTATGATGTAGTCTTTCATCTGGTTTCAGCTCTGAAACAATGGGAATCACTCTCTCTGCTCTGCATTTGTTCTGGCAGCCTGATTAAAAAGAACAAGATGTTTTTGGAATCATCCTGTGGAGAGATAGGGTGGTGATGGCAGTGGGAAAAACATGAAGTAGAAATTCAAGCAACATAAGAGAATGTATTTGCGATAGAATTGCGAGGAAGGAACTGGGGGTGTTTAGTGTGTGTGTGTGTGTGTGTGTGTGTGTGTGTGTGTTCTAAGCATCAAGTGCTGATTGTTTGAGATAAAGCATGCATGAGTCAGAGGGGAAGATTTATAAAGATATAGATGGTCAACAAGCAGCCCGGGGCACTATGTGGGGTGACCAACTATCCCAGTTTGCTCAGGAAGAAAAGTGGACATGGAACTTTCAGTGCTAATACAGGAAAGTTGCAGAGAGATCAGGGTGATGAGTTATCCTAACAAGTGCATAGAAACATAGACAAGTATACTCAATCTCCATTTCTCCCTAAACAGAACTTAGGGAGCCTCAGAACTCCTGGATACATAGTGGAAGTTGGTACCCTAGAAAATCTTCAGAGAAGGAACGTGTGATTTGTATTGGCAGACTAAAAATTGTTATCTCCACAAACTGTACCCATTTCTACATTGAGCTTCTTGGAAGATTGCTAAAACTTCCAAATAATTGGTCTGAAGCTAAAACCATAAGGTTAGCCTTTATGACATCTTAGGTATGCTATCCTATTGGTCCCATTTTTAAACATAGCATTTTTATCAGAACCTGAAAGTGTTGGTCCCATGGCTATTTACCAACTTTCTTATAATCCACTCAACAGAGTACTGGGGGAGACAACAGGTTCTCTTTTCTTGTCCACACCCCCCCTCCAACCCCCTCTCCCGCAGAGGAAACTGGCGAGGACCACCTACTGTCTCGAATGTTAAGTCTTCTACCAGATGAAACACTTGCATGTTTCAAAAGGCCAAACAAAACATAAACCAGGTAGGGCTTTCTGAGCTTGCTTTGGTGCTGATCTGAACCGAAAGCTGAATAAAATATGTAAACATAAAGAACACTATAGACAAAACCTGACACAGAAGAGACGCATCTATGATGTAAACACAATTGCCTTTAGTTTGGAAATTCACTGGTGGATTCCAAGAGAATGCCTAGAGCTTCCTCTTGGATCTGCTGTAACACTTCCTTAACACCCGCCAGTGAATTCAATAACGTTAATTCAATAGTAGTCAAGGTGGGTGAATGGGTAGGAGGAACAAACGTATTCAGAACGTCTCTTGGGGATACAGAACCTACAGTGGACAGTTGAAGTAGTGGTGGGAAAAACAAACACGAAGACTCTGAGCAACAAAAATGGTGGCGCCCCCGCCCCCTGGCATTCTGAGTTGATTGATACTCTCACGCGCTATCGCCTTCACACAAATGGTATGAATGACTTACTGCCTCATTCAAATTCTTGCTCCAAATCAGTGGGTCTCAAGCTTGGCTGCACTTTGGAATTACCTGAGGAGTCTCACAAAAAGCTGGCGCCTGGGTCTGATCCGAGATTCTGATTTAATTGCCGGGAGCTGTAGACTTGGCACCAGGCGGCTTCTATGCAGCCAAGATTGATAGCCACTGGGCTATCAACCAGGAAATCAGGAGAAACGGACTAGGTCAGTGGTGCTCAAATTGTAGCTATCTAAGAATCACCTGGAGGGTTTGGGAAATAGTTTGCTGGAACCCAACCGAGTTTTCAGATTCAGTAGGTTCAAGATGGGGACAGAGAATCTGCATCTAACAAACTCCCAGGTACGCCTGCTGGCAAACCATACTTGGAGGACCGCTGGCCTGCATGGGTCCTATGTTATGTCGTGAGACAGCTAAGCCATTAGCGTTCTTTGTGTGCCCTCCCCACACCCAGAGCCACGAAATAAAGCTCTGTGGACCTTCCTCTACATGTGCTTGGATAGCACCTCCCACATTAATCTGCCTGCTCCCTCAAGCCTGCTGATGGGCAGTAACCTCTCTTTTTCCAACCTGGAAGCGTAAGGGCTTTATTCTTTGCTGCGCTTGTTGATTTTTTTGGAAGTCCTCTAATTACCATCACGCGTGTCAGGACATGCTATCTTGGACATGCCAGCCAGCTGCGTAGAGTCCCCCAGCCCTGTTGGCACCCCAGCGAGCTGGGGCGGCCTTCCTCTCAGGCGTTCCTCCATTCCAAATTGGAGCCCTCGCTCTTGGCTCTGGATTTGCCCCCGGCCAATAAGCTGGACCCACGGTGCACTTGGAATCCTGCCCGGGATAAGGCCCATCACGCTCAGAAAGACGCGGTGGCCCAATGGTAGTAGCAACCCCTTCTCAGTCTCCCGTTTCGCTTTCCAGGTCTCACTTACCCACAGGCAACCGCCGGCCGGCTAGAGGCAAAGGCTCCTCCTTCTGAGGCTGCAACGTCAGCGTCATAATGTCATTACATCAACGTCACAAGTCCGGGAGCCACCCACCTTCTGTTACAACTCCTACGTCATTCGCCTAGTTCCCTCCCTTTGTGTGCGCGTTGTATCATCTTGAGGTCTACCAAGAAGAAGGGTGAGTACGGTATAATCATTTATTGTATAATCTTATTATTAGTTATTATTGTTGATCTCTTGCTGTGTCTCATTTATAAATTAAACTTTATCATAGGTATGTATGCATGTGAAACAGTGTATGTAGACAGTTTGGTGTTATCCCTGGTTTCAGCCATCCGCCGGGGGTGTTGGGACATATCGCCCCCCTGGATGGGGGGGGGGCGGCAATTGCAAGAGGGTAAATCCTAGGTACGGCCATTGTGGAGCACTTACTGGGCCAGAAGCCGTGGCACTTGACTCCCATTATTTGATTGAACCTTCATGTCCATCTTGAAAGATGGGAGTGATTATGCCCATTTGATAGAGGAAACAGAGGCTCAGGGAGGGTGACTTGGCCAAACGTTACAGTTGAGGGAGAGAGGAGGGATGTGTGGCTCGCCTGGCCCCAAAGCCCGTGCACACCTTTCTTCCACCCCCACCACAGGTGGAATAGTGTGGCGGGAAGAGCACTGGCCCCCGGCCGGTAAAATGCCTGGCTTCCACTCCCAGACGGAGCTGACTGGCCAGCAGCCTTTGACAGGTCGTTGAGGGCACCCTACCTGCCTCAGTCCTCAGATTCTTACCTATAAAATGAGAGGGTCAGGTCCTTATCTATGAAATGAGAGGGTTGGACTGGATCGCTAAGGTCCCTTCCCACTCTTTTAAAAGTCTCTCTGTTGCTAGCGCGGAGGTGCTCCCTCTCTGGGGTTCAGCCTTGCCTGGTGATCACGTTGTGTGCAGCAGACGCGTTTCCAGAGAGCGCTCTTTCCACAGGTCCCGGTTCAGTTACTGTGGCGGCGCTCAGATTATGTCAACCTCTCGGAAAGCCCCTTGATGACAGTTTATAATCCAGGTGTAAAATGTCCATTTTCTGGTGAAATCTGGTGTTCAGTTTTCTGGGATGGTACTGAGTTAAAAGCTGGTCATGTAAAACCCAAGGGACAGGTGGCCAGAAATCAGACATACTCCAGTGTGTGGCCATTGGGCCTGTCACCCCTAGAGGAGCAGAGGAGGCCAGGGTGATGGCAGGGTGTCTCAGCATGCTGGGCACAGGTCCCCGTCCCCCTTCCCAGGGCCAGCAAGAGTGGTGTGACAGAGGAGGTTACGGATTTGGATTGTGATGGTTATAGGGGTATTGCTGCTAATGAATGATGTACTACTTTCTCCCAGGAAAACAAATTTGGACCTGCAATTAGGAACTTGAAATTGTAGTTGACCGTTTTGTTCAAATGAGCCTCATTCCGCATCAGTAACATGGGAAGGAGGGGTGAGGAGGGCCCCTGACCTCCACCTTTTCAGCTTGTCCTTCCTCAACCTCTGTGATGTTCTGATAATAGATCAAAGGACAAGAAGAAGCAAATAGGCAAAACAGGGGGCCCCAGGGAATGGATGCCAGGAAAACTGCTTTCTAAACAGGTAGATTGTTATTGACTCTTTATTTATCTATTAATTTTTTAAATTGTAGTAAAATACGCATAACATAAAATTTACCATCAAAACCACTATGAACAGTGCAGTGGACCAGGTATATTCCCATTGCTGTGTGACGGTCACTACCAGCCATCTACAGGACCTTTCTTATCTCTAAAGATATGTTAATGGTGTTTGCAGAGCACTAAAAATAACATCTCAAAAAGCAATAGTGTTTTGAGTTTATAAACCTCCTTTGTAGGAATTCAAGGCAATTTACAAACATTATCACGTCTGTCCTCATAGTGACTTTATATAGAAGCGGAGAGAATAGGAGAGTGGGCAGATCAGAGAGAGAACAAAAAAGAAGGGGAAAAGTTTCCAGGAAATTGCCAGGAACAAGAAATGTCACTGTTTCTGGTGCAAAATTGAAGTCCATGAATTCAAATCCATGAAGTCCAGGAATAATCATATATATACATGATTAAAAGATAGAAAACACCCCAAGAAATAACGTGGCCATTGGAACCAAACAAGGAGGACACTGTCATTTAGTCTGAAACATGCTTTTTCGAAGTGTGTAGGGAGAAAGAGGTTGCTTCTTAGTTAACAGAGTGTGTAACTAATTGGTCTGGTGGTCTCCACTCAACCACTTATATATTTAATTGGTTTCTCAGTGAAAGCACACAATAAATATTAGCTTTGTTATTGTTACTTTTGCAGTTGGCCACATTCTCGTGGATAATTGGGGAGGCCAAGAGGAGTTGACTTCAGGTGTCCTTCCTTCCTTCACTACTTATTAGGCATCTGCTTTGCACCAGGCACTGTGCTAGGAGCTGTGGGTAGGGTTTCAGCCTTGGCCTTGGATGAGTTTATAAACCAGCAAGTGAGATGGACATGTCAATATACTGGTGTGACCAAGTGTCATTGGTGCTGTGAAGAGTGTGCAGAAGAGGTCAAACGGCACAGACTTCCAGTTACAACACAACTAAGTCCTGGGGGTACAATGTACAGGGTGGTGACTGCAGTTAATAACATGTATTGTCAGGGGCGCCTGGGTGGCTCAGTCGGTTAAGCATCTGGCTTCGGCTCAGGTCATGATCTCATGGTTCCTGGGTTTGAGACCCGCATTGGGCTCTGTGCTGACTGCTAGCTCAGAGCCTGGAGCCTGCTTCGGATTCTGTGTCTCCCTCTCTGACCCTCCCCTGCTGGCACTGTCTCTGTCTCTCAAAAATAAATAAAAACCATTAAAAAAAGGCATTTAAAAAATAACATGTATTGTATATATGAAAGTTGCTAAGAGAGTAGATCTCAAAAGGTCTCCTAAGAAAGAAAATTTGCTGACTTTGTATGGTGATGGATGCCACCTAGGCATATTATGGTGATCACTGTGCACTGCATACAAATACCAAGTCTCAGCTGTACACCCGGAACTAATAACAATGTTACATGTCAGTTATATCCCAATACAAAATAAAGTGTTTGCAGAAAGTACAAGGAAGGGATGGGTTAGCTTGTGTGGATGGTGTATGAGGAACCAGGGAAGGCTTCTGGAAAAGATGATGTCTAAGCTGTGTGTTTTTTAAAAAATAGATCATAGTTTTCCATGCAGAAAGTGTTTGGGAGAATGGGCTAGACTTGCTGAAGGGATGTGGAACAGCTGAAGAGAAGGTTCAGACTCCCCACACGGTCTTTACAAAACGATTACCAAATGTGGGGCGCCTGGGAGGCTCAGTCGGTTAAGCATCTGACTCTTGATTCTGGTTCAGGTCATGGTCTCATGGTGCGTGAGGTTGAGCCCCGCATCAGGCTCTGCCTGCTTGGGATTCTCTCTTTCCCCCACTTTCCCACTTGTTTTCTCTCTCTCAAAATAAATAAATAAACTTAAAAAAAAAAAAAAGACCAAAAAATGGTTACCAAATGGAATGGGGTTTGTACTGCCTGAAGGGAGCTGGCCCTGAGCAGGCCACAGATCTCAGAAAGGAAGAGGAAGGTGATGTTAAATAATGGAAAAAAGAAACATGATAAAAAAGGAAAGTAAATGAGAAAAGATGAATGGAAAAGGAGTAAAGATATGTGGAAGATTGAGAAAAATCGTATCTTAAACCCCAAATGAAAAACTACAATGTGGTCAGAGTTGGGCCAGAAGTTTAACAGACAGGCCCTCCTGGTTTCAAGTTAGGGGTGACGTGTTCTGTATCCTGAACTAGAATAAAATGGTACCGTCTAGGTGGCACAATCTCGAAAGACAGAAGCATTCATTTTTTTTTGGTCAGGTGCAACCATTCTCAATTCACGGTGGAGCGGCACCCCTGGAAGGGAGTTCTGGACAGGCAGCAAGGATGCCCATCCTATGTGCCTGTCACCTCCCTCACCTTCTTCTCTGGGGTTCGAGGTGAGGAGTGGGGCAGGAGCCAGATCTCCAGGTGGCAGAAACCCTGCTAGAATCTGGCTCCACTGGGACACCAGTTGTCTGTTTCATGTCCGTTTTTCAGGTCTGTAATGGCAGACTTCGGTCTAAGACATAAAATCACAGAACCACCGAATTTCAGCATCAGACAAGAGAAGGAGTATCTCCTAATTCAGTGGTTTTCAACCTGTTTTCACCATTTATCCAAAGCAATAACAATTTGAGCATGTAGCCTCAAATTCTGTATTCATTTTTAAGTGACAGTTATACTTCTATACTAGTATATTTATTTAAAACTATATACAGGGGTTTTGGGTGGCTCAGTTGATTAAGCACCCGATTCTAGATTTCAGCTTAGGTCATGATCTCACAGTTGGTGAATATGAGTCCCACATTGGGCTCTGCATTGGCAATGTGGAGCCTGCTTGGGATTCTCTTTCTCTTTCTCTGCCACTCCAGCTCTCTCTCTCCAAGTAAATAAATAAGCTTTAAAAAAGATTAAAAAAATAAAAATATATACAAAATTACATTAATTAAATTAATTAATGAATATTATTTTCTTCCTATACCCTAATGGATTATCTTTGTTTCCTCTGGGGCACATGAAATCTGCTTGAAGACAACTCATCAAATTCCACTAGTTGTGTTCATCTCCTCTGTAACTCTTTTCCAAAAGCAAATTTAACCTTTCCTGGAACACCTAGAGGGACACCCTTCCATTTTTGGAAATTCTAGAAGGTCCCTGGTTACCATTGCCCCAGATGGCCAAGGGAGGGGTCTTCTTCTGTACGGGGTCACATCTGGAGTTTGGGCCAGGAGCGAACACCTCCCTAGGTGTGCAGAGGGAAGAAGCCCTTCTCTGCCTTTGGCTCTCCCTGGGGCTCACCACCGTTGAGCCCCAGCACTGCGAAGGCAGCAGGAGGGCCTCTCACTGCCACTGTAAATATTATCGTTGCCTCTGGTATGCAGAAAAGCAAGAGGTGCAACATTTGCTGCTTCCAGGTGGCAGACGAACAAAAATCAGACTGGCGTGGGAGGAGGCGGAGGGGTGTCTGGGAAAAAGAGATCAATAAAACCTCACTAGTGTGCACTATTTACCATAAACAGCCCAAGGGTGTTTGGGGTAGGGAAAATTGTCAACAGAGATCAGTCTTTCTCAGTGACTGTGGGAGCAGGTGTTCCAGAAGGAAGAATAAAGATGGCAGCCTTGGTGGGACCAGTGATCAGACTCCTCACGGCAGAGTCACTGAATGTTAATGTGGCCCAGCAGCCCACGCCACAGCTCACTGGGCCCCCTGCCATTTTGAAAACACAGGCTTCAGGATTCTGAATTGCCACCGCATTTACATATTTTCAGACTCTGCCCTGTTTCCTCAATTCTTCAGCAGAGGTTTTCGAGAACTCACAAATGCTAGGGGTAGAGCTGGTTTGCAGCCAAGAATTCTTAGTTGACAGAGAGTTAAGGGAAGGCCTAGGTAAGATGGAAAACGCAGGCATACCTTGCTGTAAAACATATCAGGACTCTCGGAGAACTGACTAGAAATGCTTCTCTGTGCAGCTTTTTGTGAAAGCATTTGAGAGACTCTTTCAGCAGTTAAGCTGGTGGTGGATGGAGGATCTTTCTGGCAATTTGAAATTGTCTCTCTTCCCCTCCCTATGCCACCTGCTTTTGAATGACAGACTAAGCTGGATCCTGAGGCCAGATTTAAAATTAATTTGATTTCTTACTGTTAGATAATGAAAGAATAGTATCCCTTTTGAGGTGAGTGCCCCATGTTGAAAGCTCTTCTGAGTTTCAGGGAGAGGGAGAGACTTGAGCATCTGGGGAAGAAGAGAAACCTCAAAGGGGAAACAAGTTGGTTTTCATTGGGGTGGAGGTATGGGTTAGACTGTTTGCATGCCTGGAAAGCTTTTCCTAACACTCTAATTCTGGAAACGAGTCCCTGGGGGTAAGTGTGTATTCTAGATCTGGACAATCATTAAATGCATCTTCCTGACAACAGTGATTGATCCAAGGGGACCTTGAGGTCTGATGCACAGACGTGCTCCCATGGTTGCTAAATGGGAGGGTATGAATTCCGGGCTCTTGGACACCATGTCACTGCCTGCCATGTGGAGAATTAGAATGAAGCCAAGGACAGACAGAGATGAAAGATGGATCGATGCATTTGTGAGGATGCACTGGGAGGGAAGGTGTCCGGGTAGCATGAAATCAACCATGTCTTGCTCTCCTTGCAGCCCAGTGAAATCTACCCACGAGTCCTTTAGCCTCCACCTTTGACATAGAACCAGATCCTGGTGACATGATGACATCTCATAATTTCTACCATGACACCTTAAGTCCAACCAGCACAGTGTCTCCCCTGGAAAGTAGTAGCCTCTTACCTCCTGCTCCTGGTTTGCTCATCCACGTTCACTTTTGTGAACAGCAAAGAAGTCATTTGCTTGTTCGCTTGCACAGTTTTGAAGCATTAATTACATTCTGTCACTCCTCTGAATCCTTCAAAGGATCCTCACCTCACTCAGAGTAAAGCCAAAGTCTCACGATATTTACCCTACAACCTGCTGTCACCCTCGTCTTTGGGTCTCACTGGCCTCCTCACTGCTCTTGAACAAATCTTTATCCTCTGGGTGGACCTCTCTTTATTTTTGCATGTTGTTTATCTCTCAGTTCTGTATTGTTGTCTTCGCACATCCGGCGGGGAGGGGCCTGGAATGTGATGAGCATTGTGACTTCCAATGCTGGTCCCTAAAGTTCTGGTTCCGTCTGCCCTTCCTTTCACTCTGCTGACCACCCTATGGTCCTTCCAGTGACCTGAGCCTACAAACTCCCTTTTCTGCTTGAGCTACTTTGTGTGTATTGGAAATTGGAAGTGGACCTGTAAATCTCTAAGGACGAAATAAATGGATTTTGTTCCCCAAGCTTCTGATGTTGGTTCAATCTGAGTGTTCTGAAGATTCCAGTGGTTGAACCCCCCAAAAGCTTAGCACTTACTACTGCTTTTCATAATGTTTTTATACTTACACTGTGTGCTCTTAAGATTTTTGCTACAGTCTGAAGCCAGAGTCTTACTGCTGTCTCGGGGCCAGCATTTTCCTACGGACATTTATGTTTGCAATCAAACCTAATTCAGTGAGCAAGTGGGGTTCAGTGTAGAAAACTTCTGTGTGCAGTCAGCATTTCCATCAAGTTTTACTGTTTTGAACAATGAGAATCACTGGGGTGCTGACATTCCATATCTTTATCATCTGGAGGATATAGGGCTCCAGTGGGATGATGGACAGTGAAACATGCAGGAATGAATCATTTTTGAAGCAGTAGTTCTATTCCCTATCACTTTTTCCAAGCTGTAGACCACTGTTTTCATTCGTGTGTTAGAATCACCTGGGTAGCTTTTCAACCCTCTGTATCTAGGCTACACCCCAGGCCGATTCAGTCAGATCCCTGTGGGTGGGAAAACAACGAGGAAAACACTAGGCAGCATTTACTGAGCACATACTATGTGCCGGGTTCCATGCTCTAAGCCTTACCCATATTATCCTACTGCAGCCTCCAACAGTTCCATAATGTAGTACAGTATGATCCCAGCTGGGCAGGTGAGGAGGTAACTCAGGCACTCAGAGACGAAATAGATTGATTGCCCAATGTCCTCTAGGGAGCCAAGGATGAGACCCAGTTACTAATCCAGACAGCCTGATGCCAGAGCCTAAGCTCTTTTATAATTTGGGTTTCATATGATACACACATGGTTTCAAGAATCAAAGAATTCTCAGAGCTCATTCCCCAACATGCCATTCTATGAGCCCTCTAGTGCCACCCCCAGCTGTCCAGTTTTCTCTTCTCAAGGCTATCACTTTCAGGGGCTTTACTTTTTCTTTTCATATGTGTGTGTATGTCTCTCACCAGTATTGTTTATAATTGCTTTTTGCAGTTTTAAGCATTGGCTCTGATCTTCCCACATGGAAGAGGATGGCATGGATTTGACCGCCCATCACTGCTCACTGCTGTATGGCTGCACCATTGTCTTGATTATATCACAGCAGATTGCATTCTGCAGATTATGAAAATGCTGTTTTCCCATGAGCTGTGTGGTACGCTCGCTACATGGTTATTCCTTCCTTTCTTAAACAACTCCATGCTTGTTTCTAAGTGGTAAGATATGTTGTTATCTCTCTGAGAATGATAAAGATAAATTTCTTTGTTTGTTTTTGACAAGGGCGGGGAGTAATTCTCATATCCTTGCATAGTATCTGTTTACTCCAAGTTGCTTCTTTCTATTTATCTTTTCTGGAATCAGCTTTTCATATCTGAGACTTGCCTCAGATGTCCTGTGGTCCTTGGCTGTCTGCTTCTAGGTGTTAGAGAAAGCTGAAACATGTATGGAGGAGCGTCTAACTGGCTTCGCTGTGCATTTCTACAGGCGACTGCCAGGCCAGTGTCTTTGGGTCTTTTCTCTCAGGCTGATCACATTCCGCAGAGAAGGATCTTCCAGTCTTCTCTCTGAAGAGTGTTCCCCTGGATTCCAGCACTTCCAAAATAGGGAGGAAGGGTGAGAATATCTTAGTTAATCCGCCTGTTTTCAACCAAGCACCCTTGCCCTCACCTGGTCTGGTGATCACTGGTCTGTCGATTCTGTTTTGTCTTCCCAGAAAATCAGCCTCCAATCTCAAGGGGGAGGGGTGGGAAATCCATATGGAGTTGGCAAGAGGACTGTACACCTCACTGTTTTGTAAATAAACTTTTAACTAACTACACCCTTTTTGGCCCCTCATTCATCCTGACTTCCAAAGGTAACTGTGCTACCAATTCCTGAGGCTTCTCAAGGTTCTGGATGCTAACAGAATTAGTTTCCAGCTTCCCCTGCTACTGACTTAGGATGCATCTGCTAGAATATGCCCAGTGAGTTATCATTCGTGCTTCTACTTTGTAAGACTATTACACACACGTACATATCCATCCCTGTGTGTGTGTGTGTGTGTGTGTGTGTGTGTGTGAGTGTGTATTTGTTATACGATCTTATGTCCAGTCTATTCATCCTACTGACTTACTGCTGTCCCCTCATTCTGCCTGGGGTACAAATAGTTAAATAAGTGATCAGTCATCATCCTCATGGAGGAGTCCCAACTCTCGTTACCACCTCTGTTACAAGGACAATTGGCTATTTTCATCCTCCTGAATATGAGCATTGGCACTTTCCCAGTCCTTGGTTCATTGGCTTTTCTCAGCCTGGTTGGACAGGTCATGACGCCATCATATGCCCATTGCACAGATGAAGAATGGCATGCAAATGGTAAATTCCTGGCCCGGGAGCACATCACCGGTCTGCTGATTGCTGACCTGCTGCCATTTCCATGTTTCCGAATTGTGTCCTGGCCCGTATTGAGGACACCATCCACAACTAGGAAGGGGGATGCTCTCCAGTCCACCAGAGATTATGGGAAACCATGATTCTGCTTATCACCCTGATTCAGATTTCAAGTTCACTGCCTGAGCCTACAAAGAAGAGAAATCGAAGAGGGAAGCCTGGTCTAAAACACTTTTATTCTATCCCAGCCCCCCTTTGTCTGCTGCAACTGTTAAGGGGCAGCTTAACATTAGGAGCAGATAAATGCAGAGATAACCACATGGTCATCACAAAGGGTGATAAAAGGCATGGGGACTCCCAGGCACTGGAAGAATGAGTAAAACAGTGAACTGTGTTCCCGAGCTGGATACAGATGCTGTATGGACACTGAAATGAGCCCACGGGCCTGGTCTTTGGAAGCCAAGCAAACTGTAGCTCTTCAAGTTAGGGAGACTACCGGTTCAGCTAATTGTAGAAATGCAGGCACTCCCCACTGACCCAGAAATCCTTGCAATCCATGGCTTAAGGACATACATTGTGAAGGTGATTTGTGCAGTTCATTTTCGAAAATAGAAAGACCTGGGCAGCTCTAGTTGGCACACGTGCCCTTTATGGCCTTTCCTGGAGGCTTATGAACATGGGCAAAATCCAGATTTTTGCCCTAAATAATAAAAAGAAACCAAAGGATAAAAAGAAATCCAGACATCGCAGTGAGTGGGCTAGACTTAATGAGGTGCACACAGAAAACCACTTAATTTCCTCCCTGGTGTGTTCGAATCCATTTGCTAATTCTGTGGGCTGGTTTGTTCCCTGTTGCTGGGGGAAGACTCGGGCAGGTCCAGTGACTTTGTCACTGCTGGTAATAAAGAGCCCTCTGGGTCTTCCAAGTCCCCAGATGAGTCTCACTTTGAAAATTAAGCATTTCAATAATTAAAATGGCGAGTTCAGAATAGACACCCCAGTAGAAAACTTCACCCAAAGCTAAAGCTTTCCTTCTCCCATTTTGTGCCTGTCTTGGGTTCAGGGTCTGATGATAGGATCTTCCCTCCTCTTTCTGCCTAATGGAACTGCTTTTGGTTTCTCTGAGGCTAGAGCTGGGCCATGGGAGGGTGAGAAGGGCCACAGGTCTTTCTAGAGGGGCACAGATGTAATCACAGTGGATCAGACATGGGCTCTGACAGATGACCAGTTCTGCTGCTCTCTGGGGCACTTTTGGGTTGTGCCGTTCTCTGGGAAGCCCATTATGATAATGCTTCCCTCATTCTTGGGGCCTCTGTGTCTGGGTTCCTCTGTTGGATCCCAGCGCCCCCACTATGAGCCACGTGGAGCCCAATGGGGCTGTGAGCAGCGCTGACTGCAGTCCTGTGCTCTGGCCCCCAGCTTCTCCTGTGCCGGCCAGTGCAGGGCACACTCAGGGCGGGTGCGGCCAAGCTACGACTCTGTCACCTGCTCCACTGTCCCTGGCGGCACTTTCCATGGCCTCAAGAAGGGGAGGGTTCTCTGTCTTCCTCCATGGGGTGGGGAGGAATGAGCAGCATCTTGATGGCTCTCTCTGGCCTGTCTAGCATGCATCTCTGTTTATCTAGCTAGGTGATTCTAGATGCGTGATGGTGTTTGTTGTTTGATCCCTCCCTACCCCCACCCGACCCCCACCTTTGGATAGTTTTTTGGGTCCTGTATTGGCCTGGCACCTAGCAATTCATTCTTGGCGTTTTGTTGCCACAGTCAGTTGAAAAACATCCCCCAAAGATATCAGGTGACTAGTACTTTAGATGCCAAAAGATATGGTTAAATTAAGGACCTTGAGATTATCTCAGATTGTGCAAGTGAGCTCTTAATGCAATCATAAGTGTCTTTATGAGGAAGGCAGAAGGAGATTTGACACATAGAAGATGAGAAGGTAGCATAAGCAGGAAGATAGAGTTGAGAGAGCTGCGGCCACAAGCCAAGGAATGCCAGCAGCCACCAGAAGCCAGAGGAGGCAAGAACACCCCGCCCTTGTCCTAGAGCCTTCTCAGGGAGCGCAGCCTTCCTGAGGTCTTGATTTCAGCTCCGTGATACTGCTTGTGACTTCCAGCATTCAGAGCTTCAAGAGAAGGCATTTCTGTTGTTTTAAGCCACCCAGGTGAGCTCATTTGTTACCGCAACCCAGGAAATGAGTACAGGTGCCTCACCTAAAAAGTAAAGTAGAAGGAATCCCATTTTAAATCTGTTGTAAAAAGGATTGATTTTTAAAATTATCTTAATGTCTCTGACGAGGGCTATTTCTCACTCTCACAGGCGAGTGTTGATATATTTGACTTTTAATGTGTGTACATGAGTCTGAGGGGTGTGACTTGCCTGGCATCGTCTCTGTGTTTGTTCTGCCTCTGACCAAGTGACAGTGGGGTCTTCCTGTAGGTGCTCTCACTTTCCAGCCTGTGTAATTCCTTTTTCCACATTGTCTCTGTAGACAGAACCTTCTTCATGGTCCCACTCCTACTTATTATCCTTGACCCATTTATACTTAAAAATAATTGTCTCTACCTATCTGTTTCTTTCCCTGGGAGGTTTCATGTTTATTTTTCCCCAGGGGAGCTCCCAGAGATAACATCAAACAGTGTGCCCTGTGTGCTCCCTGGAAGGAGAAGGATTCCCTGGTTAGAGATAAGAGATGTGATTGACACCTTTGATGCTCAGCTGGCTCCCGGTTCTGGCGTCCTTGCTGTTGACTCATAGAAATGTAAGGTTCATACTAGAACTCAAGGTTTTTAATCCCAACACCCAGAGTCTACAGCTGAGGCCCTCAAGGCCTGCTGAGTTCCCTGGATGAGTGGCAGAGTCACAAAGCGTCACTCCCAGGGCCGTGCTTGCTGCATTCTGCCGCTCAGTCCCACTCTTCTCCTTCTTGGGCTCATCCCCTCGTCACTGGGGAGAAAGGGAAGGCAGTGGTGGCAGCATCGTTTGCTCATTCAACAAGCAGTTGTTGGGCAGCCACCAAATACCAGGTCTCCCTCTAAGTGCTGGAGTTATGAACACCAACCAAACTGTCCTGGACCAGTGGAACTCTGTCTGATGAGCTACGCACTTCCCTTAGGTTCCCTTTTCTAGCCAAGGCCCACATGGGAGTCCATGGTATATAACAGAGAAAAGCACAGGTTTGGGGCTGCAGCAGATGCCGGGGGAGATGGGTTAGGGAGAGGGGTGGAAACTGGGTCACTAGCCGCCCCCCCAGATTTGGTACCTCCCACCCCTGACAGACCCCAGGGTATCCAGGAACCCTAAGGTTCAGTCAGTGGTTTCTCATGTTGAAAAATGCTATTTTAGAGCTCAGCTTCATGAAAAGGCCACAAGGGCTGACTTGGGACATTCTGCTCTGTTTCTAATGCTGACCTTGCTGCTTCTGAGCTTTGTGCTCCTATCCAAGTTACTTAATCTCTCTATGTGTCAATATCCTTACCATTAAAATCAAGATAGTACCTAATTCTAAGAGTTCCTAACTCCTTGGGTGTTGAACTATTAAATGAGTTAATTCATTCACACCAGGCCTGACACACAGCGCCAAAGAAATGTCAGGTAATATAATGCATGTGCTTGTAAATTTTCAACTCTCCACTGCCCTGTGTAGCTGCCCTATAGAGGGCATTTTTCAGTCAGGGCAGAAGATGTCAACAGAACATACTTAAAAGTCTAGGAGAATTCCACTCCACTGACAGCGCTTTGATGCATATTCATATGAGTCCTGCCTTCAAATGGACAGGACTGAACTTCAGCAAGCCCTGGACACTGGCTGGAACAAAACCCAGTCAAGGGGAATGGAAGGGAAACCAAGTGGGGCTTTCTCTCACTCTGCCAAAGAGTCACAGGGAGATTGCTTTTATTGGCGGTTGTGGCTCTGCCACCAGAGATGAGGTTTTCTACTTGCAGAGCCCTTAGCCAAGATCCAGGGAAACCACGAATGACAAAGGCCTGCAGAAACTTAACTGTGGAGACTGGGTAGGAGTTGGGGCAGAGGGTGGAGACAACAGGAAGGGAGACAGGCTTGGACAAGACATTAGGGGTAGAAGGGGAGGAAGTAGAAAAGGCCGATGGGTCTCCTCGCTGAGGACAGCTCGTCCTGCAGTGCAGAGCTGTGGCTCAGGGCCACACCCTGGACAGTGGCAGACAGAGGGGGTCTGGAGGGCCTGTACAGGGCTCTGGGGAGGCTTCAGCTGGTGTCAGATGTGGCTGAAGCCGGTGGCCACCTGTGCTCGGTGCCCACGCTACCCACCTGGCCTGTCTGCCCTTACTCAGTTCACCAGTGACATCTGCAAAGCCCTTAGGGCTCCAGATCAGGTTCCTAAGGGAGGCTGACATCAGGCCCAAGGAAGGAATGCTTTCTTTGTGGTTCCCTTTCTCACCAGCAGTGTAGGCTGTGGCAGGCTTCCCTGGCTTGCAGAAACTGCAAGGAAAGTGAGCCTAGGTCAAGTCCCCAGTTCCCACCTAGGTGCCTTCATAGCTATTTGCTCTAAGCCAGCTGTGTGAGCCCCGCCACAGGGAGGGGATGCCACAGATTGTTCCCCAGTGCTGGACAAAAACCCTGTACTTCCTAGGGGAGCATCCCAAGTGAGGCATGGGAGCAGCAACTGGGGATGAACTAACAGGAAGGAAGGTCAGCCTACCGTGCATTGGATACTTAACAACATCCCAGTCATCAGATCTAGAAATTTACGGATGTTCTCTGGTTTTCCTCAGCAATGATGCTTCCAGGTTTCACTTGAAACCCAGGCTCGTTCATGGATTTCATTCACTGGCCCAAGGCCAAGTAGCTGCATTCGAACACAAGCCGGTCCCGTTCCAAAGGAGGAGTGCCTTGCCCGAGTGGATCCCAGTGTTGTTTTTAGACTGGTGTTGGGGAGCAGCTCAAGGCCACACATGTCTGGACCCCTCTTTAGAGACTGTGAATCAGAACTTCTGAGGTGAGGCTGGGGGAAATTTGCCTCAGCAGGTGTTTCATCATCTCCTGGTGATTCTGAACCTCAGACACCAGACCAGTGAACCACACTGCCTTCCCAGCAGCACCTCTGATTGCCACTTAACATAGCCCCAGTGCCTGTAAAGGGCCTTAAACCTGAGGGAATTCCATCCGCGCAGTCTGCCCTGACCCACTCTAATTCCCCTTTCCTGGATCCCTGGCTTTCCTTAGAAGGACTGTGGAGACACCTGGTCTCCTGCTTCCTCCTGGGTCCCTTGTGCAGCCTCCTTAAAGATGGGACCTGGACTCTGTAAGCTCAGGGATTTCTTCATTCACAGACACGTCTGCGGCAGTATCTGTGTGCCCGGCCGCACCGTGGGCGCTTCACTCAGTGTGCGGCAGGTTCTCATTATCTGAGGTAGTGATGTTCTAGAGAGTCACAGCGAATACTGCATTAGGGAGTACCGAACCGCTGCTCCTCGAGGAGACTTGGGGGTAGGTTCCTGCGAGCCTGCGGCCATGGCCTTTGCATCATCTAGTCAGTGTGTAACTTGCTGTATGTGTGTTTCTGTTTAAAGACACCTTGATATTGCTGACCTGTCAACGTTGAACTCCAGCTGATGGCGCAGTAACTCATGCCTGAATAAAGCTTACCTAATGCACGTATTTCCCTCCCCACGCACCCCCGTATGGCCCATCAAAGCCTTCTGTGCTTACAAACACTACACAACACTTTAGGGCTATGGTTGGGGGCCATTTTAAACTGAAGAATCACTAAGGAAAAGCAGGAAAATGCAAAAACCCGATACTATAAATAGAGTTCAGAAATGACACTTTGGGGCGCCTGGGTGGCTCAGTCAGTTAAGTGTCTGACTTCGGCTCAGGTCATGATCATGATCAGGTTTGTGTGTTCAAGCCCCGTGTCTCACTCTGTCTCACTCTGTCTCTCAAAAATAAATAAATGTAAAAAAGTTAAATAAACATTAAAAAAAAGTTAAAAAAATTTTTTTAAATGACACTTGTTTGCAGTCTGAGAGCTGAAACAAGGCAGAGTGTCAGTCCTGTTCAGTCTCAGCTGAGATTGTGCACATCACACGACTCACTTTCCTGAGCAGTGGGCGCGTCCGAGAATGGCCACAGGTGTGGATCTGGGGGTTACAAATAAACTCGGGGCCTGCGTTAACCTGTTGAATCCACACCGCAGTGTGAGGTGGGCGCTGTCACTGCCCCTCCCCAAACCTGAGGACCTTTAGAAAAATGTATTGGCAAAATTCAAAAATGCCACTCCCATTTTAACAGACGGAAAAACCAAGTCACAGAGAGGGCAAGTAACATAGCTCGCCAGTAGCAAAGTCCAGCTTTGAACCTGTTACATCTGGCTCATGGTTAACCGTGCAGCTGTGCTGCCGGATCGCAAGCTTATCTCTGTGGACTTCAGAGCCTGCCCGCCAGAAAGGGTGCGGATAGAACTGAAAAGGGGGAAGAGGAATACTCTTGCATGGTTGGAGGCACTACTGGATATTCATCAGGGCCGTTGCCTGGGTGCCCATAAGTTTGGGTTTCTCAAAGTGCGTTCCAGGTCTCCCAGGTTCGGAGCCGTTTGACAGAATGCAGATTCTCAGAGAACCACTGTACCTGGAGTGGGGTAAGGGACTACATTTTTAGGAAGTACCTCAAATAAGTCCAGTGTTTTAGGATTTTGAAAGTACTATCTAAAATTTAGTACCCTCTTGAATGAAAATTATACATCAAAAATAATGCTGGTGATGGGCAAGGGGCATTAAGGAGGACACTGGTCGGGATGAGCACTGGGTTTATACACAGGGGATGAATCACTGGATTCCACTCCTGAAATCCTTACTGCATGATATGCTAACTAACTTGGATGTACATTTTTAACAAACAAATAATGAAAAAATAACACTTGTGAAATTTGTGACATTCAGAAAGCGTATTTTTAAAAATGAGCTTCATCAAGATTTCCATAATGCCAAAAGTTAAAGAAAAGACGCTCACCCCAATTTCAATTTCTTTCTGAAGAGTGGGTTCAGACCTAGCTTAAACACATAAAACACTTCAGTCTAGAAAGAAGCAGACTGTTATCCCTTCTCTATTTATCAACAGTCCCAAGACCTGATCTGGCCTTTAAAAGAAAAAAAAAGTTACAGGTTTACTTGAAAATAATGGAGAAACTAGATTAGCCTGTTAATGTGCCTTTAAAAATCTGAGCCCTTAAAAATAATGATTGACTGTGACACCAACATGTGCATTTGTCAAAATCCATTTATATTCTTATGATTTGTATACTATACTATTAGTAAATTATAGTTCAGTGTAAAATACACAGATGTATAGAACAAAATTAATGACTGCTTTTGCATAAATTCTATTCTCTGATTTTTGTTCTCCTTTCTGACTTATCCCAGATGCCAAGATCTGTGGGTGCACCGGCTTATTCTCGGATTTTGTTCTCACTTGATTAGTTGTGTTTAGAAGTCAAAGGAGTAACAGCCAGAGGGGCTGAAGAAATACCAGCTACATGTTACCTCTGGGAAAAAAGGATGTGTATGGACTTGCCATGCCTTCTGCTTATTCCTCTTAAAAAATGGAATGCACTATGAATTTTTCAAAGAAACAGTTAGGTACCACATCAAAGGACGTGACTGTAAAACCAGCGACCATCCACGGTTCCAGCCATGTCAACGGTCACAGAGCCCTGGCAAAGGGCAATCTTGCTTCTGGGAGATACTGTGTCCAGGCAGCAATCTGCCAACGTCATCGTTTCCTTTTATGCCAGCTCATCCATCACGCAGGAGCTTGGAACAGGAGGACCATGCAGTCATCTGTGATCATGAACTGAGCCTGACGGGCTCTGCACTAGGGTCCTGGATGGAGCTCTTTTTCAGATGATCGTCTTTTTAGCAGTGTAGATTTAGAGATTAGAAAATGGGACAGGTTGCTTCTCATGTACAAACGGAAGGCCACTGACCCTAGCTTGCTCATGAGGCAACAGAATGATTAATGCTGACCTGTCTTTTCCTCCCTGACCTGCTTCCCAGGGGAGGAAGTGCACATAGCAGTTTGGTCACTGACCAGAGTTCAGAGAGAGAGCAGAACTGTGGGGTTTGTGATGGGGGAAGATACTCCCTAAGCAGGGGGCTGCCCCTGATTGCAAAGCTTTTCTCCAGCTTGGGGATTTGGCTACACTGCATGACAAGGGTTGCCACATGGCAGTCATACACACTTTTATCATTTCAAGTTTGTGCCACCTCATATCTCTGTCAAGTTTTGCTTGCTCCCAGTTAGAGGGGGTTAAGAGGCTCAGCCATTCTGAGAGCCATGGACGTGGCCAACCTTTCAGCATCTAACACCAATCACTATGAATAACCTTAAGGTTTCTTATTCTTTCATTCCTGATACCTAGAAAGCAGTACAAGATTTTGCTTCAGGAACCATTCACATGCTCATTTTCGTATGATCAGTGACCTCCTTTCGAACTCTGCACACCTGTACAATAAGTTTTAGATTCTCAGAGAAGTTGCATGATCTGATAGTTTTGAGAGAATTAAAAGGATTCACATAAAAGCAGATAATTAGCAATTATACTAGTAGATGTCAAAATACCTGAAAAGTTCTCCGTTCTCTTCAGATGCCCAAGTAGAAATCTGATTCACATGATTTCCTTAGCACATTTGTAAAATGTGGATGTGTGTGAAACTGTGTGTGAAACACACACACTTGTTACTCGGAGCACTGCAAGTTGGTTGGACCCTAAATCAATCTGTTAAGAAGAGATAGTAAGAAGAATGCCTTTCTGCGGCGGTTTGGGGCCACCCCTTGGTTTTGAGAACCATGCCAGAGAGAGCAAATGGCCCCTGGGTTAGCAGCCCGCGAGAAAGCAGACCTGCCGAGAGCACAGGCCAGGGCTCGCCTGACGAGGCTTGGCCGTCCTGACACAGAATTCCCTCCGTACAACCACTCCCTTCTGAGCTATGCAAATGCCATGCAAGCCCTCAGCCTTAAGAAAAATGAGCACTCGCTTTAAGAAAGAAGGGACAAGTGCTCAAATGATCAATTCCAAAACTAAGCATAGTACATGCCTACACACAGTGCCAAGTTAGATTGTATACACAATGTATAGCAAGAGCAGAAGTTTTACCATCCAGGGACTTAGGATCTAATACTTCTCACATAAACAAAAGATGAAAATATAGTCTAGCCTTTCTTCTCCTGAGATTAGACCTCATATGTTGGGGGGGCAGTGTAAGTGAGGGAAACAGTGGTTTGAAATGTGGAAGTCTGCATCCTGTCACTGTTATGGTACCAGAGAACTCCGTATGTCAGTGATCTACCTAGAGAGCGAGGAGGGTAATTACGTGCCCTCTAAATTTCCCTTTCAGCTCCTGGCACTCTGATTCTATTGCCTCTCATTTCCTCTGCTGGCAACAGAATTCAGGAGAAATGTGGACAAAGAACCTTCTATGAGATGGCTCAGTCATTCCCATCAGAGCCATCCATTGCGTCAGAGGAGGACAATGCCCAGTCGCAGAATCTAGCACATTATGGTAGAAAAATATCCGTACACATCCATGGCCTTTAAAAATAAAACACTGTGATAGTATGCTTGGTGGATTTCTTCACATTCCGCCAGTGGGCAGAGGAATATAGCAAGGAGCTGACAGGTGTCTCTAACCCTCTTAATTGGGTACTGAGGAATTTTGTCACCGATACTTCTTTGATATGTTTTCTTGTCTTTAATCTCTCCACTTAAGTGATCTGCTACAAATATCTGCACTTGAAAAAGCAATAGATATGCCTAGTAGGTAAAGCAAGAAATGTCCATGCCAAATCAACAGACTTCCCAAAGAAGTAAACTAGGATTCTTTTCAAGGTGAATTTCTCATGAAATAGAAGAAGGCGTCACAAAAAAAGGGGCCAGAGCACTTCTTCAATACCGCTGGACCTCGGCTCACACTGACAGCTCCTTCATCGCCAGAGAGGATTATTTTAACCCATTTCCTTAAGGATGCTCTGGATTATATTTTGCAAGTCATTAATAAATTCAGACTAAACAGCTGCTAAATAAAGTTTCTTCACATAATCACATGTCCTAACATGTATATAAGTGAAACTATTAATTTAAACCAAAATGATTAAATGAATTTTGTCTGCTATAGGGCACCTTGGATTAGAAGAAAACCACTAAAGGCCTTTCTAGCCCTCAGGTCCTGTACTTCCATTCAGCATGTTGTTATTTTAAATATATTTACAACTCATTTTTTATTTTATTTCTTTTAATATTTACTTTTGAGAGAGAGACAGAGAGAGAGCACGAGTAGGCGAGGGGCAGAGAGAGAGGGAGACACAGAATTTGAAGCAGGCTCCAGGCTCCGAGGTGTCAGCACAGAGCCAGACACAGGGCTCAAACCCACAAACCGTGAGATCATGACCTGAGGTGAAGTTGGACACTTAACCTACTGAGCCACCCAGGTGCCCCTCTAAATCATTTTTCAAATTAAACTTGTTATTTTGGGCTAATTTACAGATTCATGGTACGTTGTAATAAATGTATGGAGAAATCCGTACATCCTTTGCCTAGCTCCCTGCAGTGATAACATCTTGCAAACCGTAGTATAATGTCACAGCCCGGATATTGATGTTGATACAGTCCAGATACAGATCATTTCCATCATGTTTGACTCCTTCATGGCCAGACCCACTTTCCTCCTACCCCTTCACCTGTTTGATCTGTGGTAACCACTAATCTGTTTTCACTTTTATGAAAAGTGACATGGACTCATACAGTAAGTAACATTCTGGTTACTTTCACTCAGCATATTCTCTGGAGCTACATCCAGGTAGTTACGTAGATTAGTATGTCCATGTTTCTATTGTTGCGCTGTATGCTGTATAACAGAGTTCCATAGCGCAGTGTGGAGGTACCATAGTGTGTTTAATCATTCACCTGTTGAAGGACTGGAGTGTTTCCAGTTTTGTTTTTTTATGAATGATACAGCCATAAAACATCCATGTATAGGGCTTTATGTGGACGTAAATCTTTATTTCTTTGGGAGTGTAATTGCTGGGTCATATGGTAAGTTGCATAGTCAGCAAAGTTTTCCAGAGTAGCTGGACCATTTTACACTTTCATCAGCAATGTATGAGGGATCCAGTTTCTTTGCTTCCTTGTCAGTGTTTGATGTCACAATTTTTTATTCTAACCATTCTGATAGATATGAAGGGATATCCCGTTGTGGTTATAATTTGCATTTCCCTGGGCTAATGCTATTAAATATCTTTTCATATGGTCATTGACTATATATTCTCTTTGGTGAAATATCTGTTCACGTCTTCTGCCCATTTTTCTAATTGAGAAACCAGATTTGCTGTTGTTTTCATGATGAGTTTTAAGAGTACTTATAGTCTAGACTCTAGTCCTTTGTCGGATATGTGGCTTGCAAATATACTCTTCCAGTCTGCAGCTTATCTTTACATCCTCTTAAAATAACAACATCCTCTTAACAGCCTTTCGAAGAACAAAGTTTTTCATTTGGATAAAGTCCAACTTATCAAGTTTTCTTCGTAGGGATTGTGTTTTGGTGTCAAATCTTATCTCTTACTTAGCCCTGGAAACCAAAGGTTTTTTCCCCCTATTTTTTTCCTACAAGATTTATACTTTTATGTCTTACATATAAGTCCATGATCTGACTTAATTTTGCAAAAGGTGTCAGACTTTGACGTTTACATTTTGCCTACGGATATTCGATTGCTTTTGCACCTTGGCGTCAAATATGAGTTGGACATATTTGTGTATTTCTGGATTCTCTGTGGTATTAGTTTGCTTGGGCTGCCATAACACAGTATCGCAGACTTGGGGAGTGCCACGACAGAAATCTATTGTTTCACAGCCCTGGAGGCTAGATGTCTGAGATCAAAATGTCAGCAGGGTTGATTTCTTCTGAGGCCTCTCTCCTCGGATTTGACATGTGTCTTCACATGGTTTTCCCTCTGTATGTGTTTGCGCCCAAATTTCCTTTCCTTTTATAAGGACAGCTAGTTATATTGGATTAGGATCCACCCTAATGATCTCATCTTAACTTAATTACCTCTTCTAAGGTCCTATCACCAAATATAGTCACATTCTGAGCTACTGGGGCCAGATTTCCAGGTGGATAATTTTATGTGTCAGTTTGACTGAGCTGCTGGGCCCAGACGTGTGGTCAAATGTTCTTCTGGGTCTGTCTGCAGGGGTTTTTGGGGATGAGATTAATATTTGAATGGGTAGACTGAGTAAAGCAGATTGCTCTTCCTAAAATGAGCAGGTCCCTGCAATCAGTTGGAGGTCTGAATAGAACAAAGAGGCTGGTTCTCCTGTGAGAAGGGAGCTAGCTCTTCCTGCCTGACTGCCTGAAACCAGGGACGTCCATTCTCTGGCTCCTTCTGGTTCTTGGATATGCTGGCATTTGGACTAGAACTACACCATTGGCCTTCCTGGTTCTTAGGCCTAAAGACTCAGACTGGAGGGGCGCCTGGGTTAGTTAAGCATCTGGCTCTTGACTTCAGCTCAGGTCATAATCTTATAATTCATTAGTTCAAGCCCCACCATCAGACTTTGCACTGACAGCACAGAGCTTCCTTGGGATTTTCTCTCTCTCCCTGACTCTCTGCCCCTCTTCCACTCATGTGCTCTGTCTCTCTCTCTCTCTCTCTCTCAAAATAAATAAATAATAATAATAAAAAAAGACTCCAACTGGAACTACACTCTCAGGCTTCCTGAGTATCCATGTTTCGAATGAAGATCTTGGGACTTCTCAGACTTCATAACCTCATGAGGCAACTGCTTATAATCTCTCTATTCTCCCTCTCAGATATAGATGTAGATGTAGATATAGATATAGACAAATTTAAATACTACATACTCAAGCCTTTGAACTCAGACTGAATTATGCCATTGGCTTTAATTCTCTAGCTTGCAGGGGGCGCCTGGGTGGCTCCGTTGGTTAAACATCCAACTCCGGCTCAGATCATGATCTCACAGTTCATGGGTCTGAGCCCTGTGTCAGGCTCTGTGCTGACAGCTCAGAGCCTGGAGCCTGCTTCACATTCTGTGTCTCCCTTTCTTTCTCTACCACTTCCCTGTTTATGTGCTCTCTCTCTCTCAAAAAAAAAAAATCTCTAGTTCGCAGACAGCTGATTGTGGGATTTCTCAGTGTCTGTAACCACGTGAGCCAATTCCTACAATAAATATATATATATATTTGCAACCTATTGTTTCTTTCTCTGAAGAACCCTGACTAATCTAAGACTTTTGCATATGAATTTTGGGAGGAATGCAGTTCAGCCCCTAACATCTAATCCATTGCATCAATCTTGTGACTTTCTGCCAGCACCACACAGATTTGATTGCTATAGCTAAATAATAAGTCTTTAAATTGGGCAGATCGATTCTTCCCATCTTCTTTTTCTTTTTCAAAATTGTTTTAGCTATTCTAGTTCCTTTGTCTTTTCATATACATTTTGGAGTAATATTGTTTGTATCTACAAAATAATCTTGCCAGGATTTTGATCAATTTTAGGGGAATCAATTTGTTGAGATTTCCAATTCACAAACAGTATATCTCTGCATTTATCTTTGATGTCTTTCACCAGTATTGTGTACTGTTCACAATACCAGTCTTGCAGATGTTTTGTTATATATACACTAAGCATTTAATTCTTTCTTGAGAGAATGCAGTGGTGTTGTACTTCTAATTTCAGTATTCACATGTTCATTGCTAATATATGGAAATACAGCTAATTTGTGTATGTTTATGTTGTATCCTGTGTCCTAACTGAACTCATTTATTCTAGGAGACTTGGGAGATTCTTTGGGATTTTCTACAAAGACAGTCATTTTAATTTCAAAAAGGAATACTTTTATTTCTTCCTAAAGCTTCTAGTACTATGTTAGAGTGGTGAGCAGACATATTTGCCTTCTAACCTTAGGAGGAAAGCATTCAGTCTTTCACCATTAAGTATGTTAGCTATAGCCTCTTTGTAGATTAATCTTTATCAAGTTGGAAAAGTTCCCTTCTATTGTTATTTTTCTGATTATTAAATCACAAATGGATGTTGAATTATGTGAAATCCTTTTTTTTACATTGATTAATAAGGGCAGTTTTTCTTCTGTAGCCTTTTAATATTAATATGGTGTATCATATTGGGTGATTTTCAAATTTTGAACCAGCCTTGCATCCTTGGAATAAATCCCACTTAGTCATACTGCCTAATTCTTTTTTATATGTTGCTGAATTCTGTTTCTTGGTATTTCATTAAGAATGTCTATATCATTGGGGTGCTTCGGTGGCTTAGTTGGTTAAGTGACCAACTTCGGCTCATATCATGATTTCACAGTTTGTATCTTCAACCCTGCTTTGGGCTCTGTGTTGACGGCTCAGGGTCTGGATCTGCTTCGAATTCTGTGTCGCCCTCTCTCTGTCCCTCCCCAACTCATGTGCACAAGTGTGCTCTCTTTCTTTCTCTCTCTCAAAAATAAGTGAACATTAAAAAAGTCTGTGTCATTAATTATGAGGATATTGGTCTACAGGTACTTTTTAATTGTACTGTCTTTATATGATTTTGGTATCAGGATAATAGTAACTTCATACAATGAATTGGGGACATACTCATTACTCATTATTTTGTGGAAGAGATTGTATGGAATTGATGTTAATTCAAACATTTGAAGTATCTTCCAAGTGAAACTTTCAGGCCTTGAAATTTATTTTTTGGAGATTTTTTTTGTAAATTTTTTTTAATGCTTTATTTATTTTTGATACAGAGAGAGACAGAGCATGAGAGGGGGAGGGGCAGGGAGAGAAGGAGACACAGAACCGGAAGCAGGCTCCAGGCTCTGAGCTAGCTGTCAGCACAGAGCCTGATGCGGGGCTCAAACCCACGAACGTGAGATCTGACCTGAGCCAACGTCGGAGGCTCAACCGACTGAGCCACCCAGGCGCCCCTGGAGGTTTTTTTTAAAACTCAACTTACTTAATAGTTTTTGGGCTGTTCAAATTATATATTTTATAGTGGGTAAATCGTGGTAGTGTGTGGGGGATTTTAGGAAATGGTTTATTTCCTCTAAGTAATCAAATTTATGTGTGTACAGTTGTCTGTGGTGTTCCCTCATTATCCTTTTGATATCTGCAAAGTCTGTAGTGACATCTCCCGCTTCCTCCTGATACTGGCAATTCGTGTTTCCTCTTATTCCTTCACTGTCAGACTTGCCAGAGGTTTGCCAATTGTACCGATCTTTTCAAAGAACCCCATCTTTGTTTTATTGATTTTTCTCCTTTTTTTGGTTTTTAGTTTTATTGATTTACATACACTATTATTTCCTTTTTCTGCTTGCTTTGAATTCATTTTGCTCCACTCTTTCCAGATTTTTGAGATGGGAGTATTGGCTTGAGACTTTTCTTCTTTTCTGATGTCTGCATTTTAGTGCTATACATTTCTGTGCAGCACTGCTTTGTGTCTTCCAAGTTTTCTTGTGTTGTATTTTCATTTTTACTCAGTTTAATGTATTTTGCTATTTCCCATGAGATTCCCGCTTTGAGTCAAGTTCCAAAGGTCTCTCCTTTTACCATGTCTTTTCTGTTTAGGGAATTTCCTATAGCCATTTTTTTAGGGTAGGCTGCTAACAAATTCTGCTAGTTTTTCTTTATCTGAGAATGTCTTCATTTCCCCTTCATTCCTCAAGAATATTTTTGCTGGATATAGGATTCTTGATTGACAGTTCTTTCTTTCAGGGCCTGAAATGCCTTGGGCCAATTACTTCTGGGTCTGTGGTTTCTGATGTTTTTCTAGTTGTTTTTCTGTAGGTAAAGTGTCATTTCTCTCTTGCTGCTTTCAAGATCTTTTTTCTATTTCATTTTTGGATGTTTAATCATGATGTGTCATTGCATAAATTTATTTGGCTTTACTGTGCTGAGTTTCACTCAGGTTCTTCAATCTGTAGGTTTATATCTCCAGCCAAACTTAGAGAGTTTCCTGCCATCATTTCTTGAAGTGTATTTTCAGCTCTTCCCTCTTTCTCCTCTCCGCTCAGGACAATAATGGCATGAATGTTAGATCTTTTGTCAGAGCCCACAGGTTCCTGAAACTCTGTTAACTTAGTTTTAGCTTATGTTCTCTCTCTTGTTCAGATTGGGTGATTTCTCTTGTTCTGTCTTCCAGTTCTCTGCCTATATTCCTTTACCCTCTCTGATCTGCTGGTGAGCTTTTTATTTCAGTTATTATATTTTCAGTTCTAAAACTTCCATTTAGTCCTTCTTTATATCTTCTGTATCTTTCCCAAGACTTGTTATTTCTTTGCTGAGGCTTCCTATTTTTCCATTTATTTCAAGTTAGTTCTTAATTTCTTTTTATGTTTATTGATTTTTGAGAGAGAGTGAGGGAAGGAGAGGGAGGGGAGGGGGGGAGGCAGAGGATCTGTGCTGACAGCAGAGAGCCTAATGCAGGGCTCAAACTCACAAACCGTGAGATCATGACCTGAGCTGATGTTGGATGCTCAACTGACTGAGCCACACAGGCACCCTTTAATTTCTTTCTGAAATACATTTTATGATGGCTGCAGTAAAATATTTATCAAATAATTCTAACATCTCTATCACCTCAGTGTTGGCATCTATTGATTTTCCTTTTCCTTTCTTTTTAAGATCTTCCTGGTTAAATGATTTTCTATTGATCATATTGATAAATGACTTTCTCTTGAAACCTGGACATTTTTGCATTATGTTATGTCACCCTAAATCTTTCTTGAACTTTCTGTTTTAGCTGTTTTTTGCTGACTGAGAGGTGCAGGTAGAAATCCACGCTCCCCACATCCCCACACCAACAGGAGGCTATGGTAGGGAAGTCCTTGGTGCCACTGTTGGAGTAAGATTCCTCATTCCCTTTGTGGTCTTCACGGATGCTGAGGGAGGTGTCACTACTGCTGGTAGATCTTGAAGTCCTGATCCCCACTAGGCCTTCCCCGACGCCACCCCAGACAGTATGGGGATGGATACCTCATTACTGTGGGTGACAGAGAAGGGCCAGGCTCTCCATGTGGTATCCACTGATGTGACAAGGGAGCCTCAGGACTGACTTTCTGATTGGCTTTTTCAGAAACTACCTTCACCTGTGACGGCCTGTGTGGGTGCAAGTCCAGTGTCCCCACTGAGCTGTAGTGACATGGAGGGCGTGAGGCTGCAGGTTTTCGGAGGTGTTGGGAGTACAGAGGTTATTGTATGCAAGCTTTCTGATTTGCAAGGTTATGTCTTTCTTGGTCCTTTGGCCAGAGAGAACAGGCTTTTGTTGGGAATTCCTCTTGTCTGCACCCTCAGGTGAAGAAGCTTCATCTGGCTTTTTCAGCTCCTGCTCTGGGACAGATGAGGCCAAACGAAAACCCGGAGAATGCTGTGTTCTTCCTCAGGTTCTGAGATCCCTAGGTCCATGCCTCCCTTTCTCTACTGTTAGGGTCCTCTTATGTTTATTTTAGTCTTACTTAGCAAGAGGAATAAATCTATTTCATAGATGTCTATTTCAAGTTCCAGGAAGTGGAATTCTCCGTGCTACCTTATTTAAGAAAACCTCTTTTTAATAGTCAAAACTGGAATAACTCTCCAGAGATCCTCTAAACTTTACGCTTTTATTCGTTTGCTTACCTAACAAGCACACTGTGCATCCATGAGGTACCAAGCACTGAACAAGACAGATAAAGGCCCTGCCTCTGTGGAGCCCACATCCTGGCGATGGAGGCAGCCATTCCACCGGCAGCTGCACGCTTACTCTGATGTGAGCTGGAAGATAAAGGTCACCTTACCTGCTGTGAGTCATCATCGTCAGTATCACGAAAAAACATACATTTAGAGCCTTGTTGCACATAAAGATGTACAAAGAAAAGAAAACCCAATCAAATGCTTGGTTCTAACTTATTTAACAAGCAGTTTTAGGCTTGGTCATGTTCAAAAAGCCAGTTGCAAAGGTGATTGTTTTCTTTGCACATCTAAATATAATGTCAATGAGAGAAGCTGCCGCCCACGTTTATGACAAGACTGCGTTTAGTTACTTGGCATTAACCACTTAGAACACACAGATGATTCCCACTCCCACCCCCTCAACCCACACAAATGCCAAAAAAGCCTGGTTTCCTTTCCCCATTTCTGAACACAGCATCTCCATCCACCCCACTGTTCCAGTTCCAAACCCAAGAGTTGTTCTTCCCACTCCGGTGCCCTGCCCCCATCCAGGCCAGCAGCCCTGGCCTAAATCTCCATCTTTCCCATCAGGACTTCTGCAAGCGCTCCTCCACTGGTGTGCCTGCTCTTACCCCTGCCTCACGAAGGCTCCCCCATGGCAGCAGAGTGACATGTCACTTCCCTGCCATAACCCTCCTGCTGCTTTCTTAACACACTTGGAATGAAAGTCAGGCATCCTACCCTGGATTTCAAAGTCTGCCTTGAATTTTCATCTCATTCTCTCTCTCTCTCTCTCTCTCTCTCTCATCTTGAGCCTCAGTCCCCTTTGCCCACTGTACACCAATCATAGCAGCCATCTTTCTTGTTTGCAAACGCCACCATGCTTGCTGTACCACAGGGCCTTTGCACTGCCTGGTCTTTCTCCCTAGAATGTTCTTGCTGTTAACTTTTGATGGCTCATCTCAGCTTAGATTCTATCTCCCCTAGGAGATCCCTCCTGACCAGCAAATTTGATGTAACCCCTCTGGTATTATCAAGCCCCCTTTACAAAAATTTTCCACGTAATCTGTTCTCTTTCTTATTTACTTGTTTGTGCTCTATTTTTCCCAGTAAAATGTCAACTCCTTGAGAGAAGACGGCCACTCTCTGTCTTCTTCAGTGACCATAAAAGTTGCCCAATAAACATTTATGGAATGGATAAATGAGGGGCCAGGGCCCTTTTCTCATTGCTGTGGAATACCTGATGTAGAGTAGAGGACCCAAATGGGCATGGAAAGACAGGAGAATAAGTAATAGTAAGAATTTACTGCAAGTCACTGTTCTGAGACAATAAAACACATTCTCTTAGAAGAAAATGAAATCTCTTTGTTTAGTACCTTTAGCAGGGTAGATACCTCTTTAAAAAATTTTTGGGGTGGTGGGAAAATGCTAGTACACACAAAAGTAGAGATGATAATGAAACACAATCCCATATACTCCATTCAATCTCAAGTCCTTAACCTATGGCCAATCCTGTTTCATGTCCCCTGTCCTCATAACTGTGTGGGTTTTTTAGTTCATTTATTTATTTTGAGAGAAACAGAGACTGTGTGAGTAGAGGAGGGGCAGAGTGAAAGAAGAGAGAGAGAGAATCCCAAGCAGGGCTGCATGGAGCCCAACAGAGGGCTCGAACCCACAAAGCCACGAGATCATAACCTTAGCTGAAATCAAGAGTCAGACACTTAACCAAATGAGCGACCCAAGCAACACCCCCCATAATAACTGTTTTGAAGCAGTTCCAGATTCCATATTATTTCATCAGTATATTAGAAACTTACTTTTTCGTGAAGCAATTGTACTTAATTATTATATACAGAGGCATTTTATTGAAGAGGCTAAAACATGGGTTCAAACCACCCTGCTTGGCCTTGAATTCTGGCTTTTCCATTTATTGGCTGCAAGTTACATTGTGCTTCCATTTCCTCATCTGCAAAATGGGGATAATAATGCCTATCTCATGGGTCAGCTGTTAGGATTAAATATGTTTTCTATGTTTAGAACATTAGAATAATCCTTAGGCCATGGTAATACTAATTATTACTATAATACTAATGAGCTAATACTCTTTTCAGAGGCAAAGGAAAGGGGTCATGTGACCTGTCAAAGTCTCTTCCAGTTCTAAAAACAGAAGGAAGCTTGCATTTAAATTTTATTAAAACGGAATGAAATTTGAAGTTTGCTGAAAACAGATGCTGCTTCTGAGTCCTCATCTTGGTAGGTACCATGGAACACAGAGCAGCAGGACTCTTGACTGTGAACCCGTGGGCCGTGCTGTGGCTGCGTGCAGCAGCTGTGAGGCCGCCACCTACTCCGACCCATTTGTGGGATCCCCTTCCCCCTGGGAAGTCTGGAGCAGGGCTGCTTCTGGAACTGTTACTGTAGAGGCAGACGCCCAGAGAGCGCCATCTCTTTCCCTGGGCCTTAGCTGGCCTCTGCCTCTGTCCTTTCCTGCCATCTGCCCCTCCAGAACGTGCTCTCAGGAAAGTCCAGAACGAGTCACTCATAGGGAGGTGAGTGACTAGGCTTCACATGTTGACATTACCAGAATTATTTGGGTTTTAACTATTTTAAGCTTTCCTTTGTAGAGTCTCAGTTGTTTCTTTTTATGTTTATTTTGAGAGAGAGAGAGAGCAGGGAAGTGGGGGAGGGGAGAGGAGGGAGAGGATCCCCAGCAGGCTCCATGGTGTGAGTGCAGAGCTCAGTGCAAGGCTCGATCCATGAACTGTGAGATCATGACCTGAGCCGAAGTCAAGAGTCGGGTGCTTAACCGACTAAGCCATCCAAATGCCTCAAGGCCTCAGGTTTTTTTTTTTAAATGTTTATTTTTGAGAAAGAGAGAGAGACAGAGTGTGGGCAGGGCAAGGGCAGAGAGAGGGAGACAGAATCCAGAGCAGGCTCCAGGCTCTGAGCTGTCAGCACAGAGCCCAACATAGGACTCGAACCCATGTACTGTGAGATCATGGCCTGAGCCGAAGTGTGACACTTAACCCCTTGAGCCCACCCAGTCGCCCTTGAGGCCTTAGTTTCTAATAAGCCAAAGAAGTCTTATGAGCATCCCCTAAATGTAATACCAGTGCATAGCTGTTTGCATAGAAATGTGAAAACTCTGGTCACACAAATCCACGTGAGCACTCTGGAAGGCAGAGCCTCTTCTCTTACAGGACCTGTTTCTTCTTGGGATAGTGCAGCAGGTCCTTGCAGGTCAACAGTCCTGGGGACGGGAACAAGTGTGGCCACAATGAGAAAGGTGAAGGGATTCAGAGGGGTGCAATCTAAGTGACACTGTGCCTGCACATCCTTGGTTACAGTTGACAAGTACTTGAAAATGCCAAGGAGATTTTATATATTACTGTTCAAGTCATGGGCACAATTAGCTTCCCCAGAGCTGATGGTTACATCATGTCAGAGGATATTTACAAGTAAATGGAAGGCTGGAGCATCTGGGTGGCTCAGTCGGTTAAGTGTCTGACTTCGGCTCAGATCATGATCAGTTCATGATGAACTCATCAGTTCATGAGTTCAAGCCCTGCGTTAAATAAAAACATTTTAAAAATTTAGCAAATAGAAAACAAAAAAATAAAATACATGCGAGGAAAAATTGAATGTATTTTGTGTAAGTAAATGCTGTGGAAATAGGAATTGGGTCTTCAAGCTTTTCCTGCTCTCTCTCCTGAATGTGAAGAGGCTCACAGTCTAGGAGCAGAGCTTAGGCATGAACCAAAAGAGAAGGATTAACAAGAAAACATTCCCCAAGGACCTGTCACACATATTCCCTTGAACAAAAAGGGGACAGGCCATTTCCTCAGAACCCTTACACGCCATCATGAAATTTAGTACCAAAATTAGTCCAGATTACCCTCAAAATTAGCCTAACCAAGGAGCTTAGTTAAATTAAGAATCATATATTCAGCAATGATACTAGCAAACCCTTATTTCAACACATCAACACTATTCGGGGACGTTGAAGACCTAATCATCATCATAATAACAATGATGGAAATAACAACCTTAGTAGCAATAATATCTAACATTTAACAAGCACCTTATGCCAGGTACTCTTTTTAAGGATGCCTTTATTAATAATACTATACATTAATTTATACTACTAATAATATAACTTAATATTAGTGAATCAATGTGAGTTAATATGTGTTATCCAGTGTTCTGAATGTTTTACATGTATGAATGTATTTAGCCTTCATCACAAGCTTATAAGGTAGGCACTGTTAATATGCCCATGTTACAGAAGAGGAAACTGAGGTCCAGATGGGGTTAATTGACTTGCTCAAGGTCACAGAGCTAGTAAGTGGCAGAGTCAGGGCTTTGAACTGAGGCACCCGGACTCCAGAGTCTGCTTACCTATGACTACAAGGCACAGCCTTTGTAGTCAGCTCGTGCCCTGCCCACACTGGGGCAACTGTGCACACAGCATGGTTGTAAGTGCTGGGAGGAGGGGCAGCAGGACAAGGGGAGGACAAGACATAGTCCCTCCTCTCAAAACGTGAACCATGCCATGGATATTTGAGAGAACAATTAAGTCATATCCCTAGACATTGCATGATTAGATGCCAAAAAGTATGGACCAAAGGTTCTCAACCTTGGAGTCCAGGATTCCAAAATAGTGTTGAAGTTTAGTAAGGGGGTTTTGAATCTCTAGTTGTACCAACCATTGTCCCTTGACTGAATAAATAACGTCTCAATCATATTCACACAACTTTTTAAGTGTATGCAAAATATGTGTTTATGAAAACAAATATTCACCCAAAATTATTAAGTTTAGGTGATCACTATGGTTCGTTTTCTCGACAGAATGTAAAGGTACATGACTAAGGTGTATGGAGAAATTTTGTCACTGGAACAAAGTTTGGGAACTCTTGGCTGATTAAATGCTTGCGGTCCACAGGAAAGTGAGAGGTTGATATTTGGCCCAAGTGGTTAAAAAGGCTTTGTGGGGGAAGTAGAAATTGGACTGTGATTTGCTGTTCTATCGGTCAGCTGTTACTGTGCCACAAACCACTCCCAGATCTTGGTGGTATAATTCAGTGAACATTTCATTTTGCTCACTACTCTGGGTCTGCTGATGGGAGCTTGCTCAGCAGGGTTCAGTTAGGCATCTGTGGTGCTATGTCAGTCTGAGTGGTTTGGGGGATCTTGGGGCCTCTCTGTGTGGCACACTGGGCTGACTCTGCTCCATTTCTCAGTCTCCAGCAGGCCAATGGGATGTGGTCTCACAGGGTCATGGTGAGGGCAGAGGAACTAGAGACAGAGCCGAAGAGCTCAGGGTCCTTTGAGGCCCAGGTCAACAACAGTCACATTGTCCCTTCCACTGCATTCTACTGGCCAAATCCAGTCACTAGACCAGGTCAAATTCAGAGAGCAAAATGGCTCCATTTCCTGGTGAGTAGCTGCAAAGTCACACTGCAGAGAGTGTGGATAGAGAGAGCTAATGGAGCTACTTTTGCAATCGATGTACAACAGTAAAAGACCATGTAATGATTGAGGACCTATATGTACTTTTGGTCTGTGAGAGTAATGTCTTTTCTTGCTGCATTTCACAAACGGCAGGATGTTGGACTACGTGGTAATGGTGAAAGAGGACACTGTAAAACCTCTCACCAGAAGACCTTCTGTTCTACAGTGAGACTCCTTCAGTTGTCGTAGAAAGGAATGCCATGTGAGGATTCCACGTCCTTGGTTGGGCTCCAGCAGAAAGAATCATTGGTTATTCAACAGTGTTGGCCCTGGGAAAGGAAGGGGGGAGGTGCCATGCACGTGCCGCATCTTTGCCACTTACGCCCTAGGACTTCTCTAGCTGTTTGGAATACTGTCTTCCGCCCACTCCCAGGGAAGGAATGGCTATTTGCATGGGCACCAAAATTCCACAGTGGCAAGAACATGAGGTCTAATCTGGTTCTAAAATTAGAACAGTACTAGGAGAACAAAGATTTTTGTGTGTATGTTCTGGTCATCATCTGAAATACTCACACACAGTGATCATATTGTTCAAAGCAAATTTCATTACCCACAGTCCTAGCCATGAGTTGCTTTTTTAGAACTTTCTTTGTTTCAGATTTGCTGAGTTATTCAGACTGTTAAAAAGCTAAGTGCATGTAAGAGCCCTAAATCAAGTCATCTGTCTAGAATATTTCCTTTGAGGAAAGTTCCTTAAAAAATTTCTTCCCCCCCCTTTTAATTTTTTAAATAAAAAGACTTCAAAGGATAAATTGTTTTATTTTTCCTCTAATGGTATCCTGGAAAGAAGAGGCAGTCTTTTGAAATGCACGTCTCTTTGTGAATGCCAGAAAAAAAAAATGTGCACTGTTGTTATCAGCTCCTGCCATCAAAATTCTTTAATTTAAAGAAGTATTCAGCTGTCTGAAATTAGGTTGCAGACTCTAGGGTTGAATATCTTGTGGGTGGTATTTCTTGGTGAAATAAAACAGCATGTAAGAACCGACATGCAACTCGGGCTGGCAGCAGCGCACACAGGCAAGCATAGAAGGCAGGCTGACTGGGCAGAGGGGAGGGGACAGATGGAGGGCGAGCGGGCCGGACGGGAAGGGAATTGCACAGAGAGCAGCGATTCAGTGATCCCCAGTGCAGACAGCTCAGCAAGTTGAAGATCCTGCGGTAGGTGTTTAGAAGAGCATGCGCCTTTCAGCTTTCTGAACCAAAAGACCAGCTTCTAGAAAAATATTAACCCCTTACACTCAGACCATTATCTCGATTTTTCCCTTTAGCGACTGCTTTGAAAAGGTCATGTTATCCTGCAACACCGAGTTCCTCAACCTCGACACTATTGACCTTGGGGTTGGATAACTCTCTGGGGAGGGGACTGTGCTGTGCATTGAGGGGAGTTTATCAGCATCCTCGGCCTCTCTCTCACATCAGTAGCACCCTCTCCACCCACCGCAGCCCACCCCCAGTGATAGCCAAAAGTGTCTCGTGGCATCACTAAGTATCCTTTAAGAGACAAACTAACCCCCGGTTGAGAACCTCTGCTCTAACACATCGGACCGCAAACTACTGAGAAAAACACAAATTGCGGAGAAGCCTAGCAGGCAGATAGAAATCATTGCTATCTTTTTTTTTTTTTTTTAACCCACCTAAAGAAGGAAAATCACCATTAATTTTTAACCAGAAATAGATCATTCCTTCCATTCAAATCCAAGAATGATGACAGGGCAGAGAGTGGCTCTGTAAGAAGTGCTGTAGACTGTGCTTGTGCCTTGTGTCAAGGAATAAGTGCGCACGAGTCAGTCACAGCTGGCAGGTTTTAGGAAGGGACACAGTTCCATGAGGAGAAGGCAGTAGCTGGAACCCAGATGCTCACTCCACTCCTGGGGTCACCATGCGGTAGGTTCCGCCCATGCTTTGCCCCTGCCATTATGGGCAGAATGTCATGCTATGAAGCCCAATGGGAGATTCCACCATGGACGCAGCGTGAGAATACGCTCCCTCTTTCACCTTCACACAGACCAGGCCACTCTGACCTCTGTGGCCCCGTTGTGTTTGGCTGTGTATTATCAGCATCGGTAGCTGTTTATCGCCTCACCCTTTCCTAAAACATACTATCCTTCCATTGAAGCATGATCTCAAGAACCAGAGATTGTGCTTTGTTTTATTAACACAATGCCTGGTAGGCCCTTAATAAAAAATTGATCAAGCCCTTACAAACTCACTGTGGATAAATGCAAATGGCCACAGAGTTTCTAATGTTTTATAAAGTTAATTTGAGTAGTAAATCAATATTCCACAGCTGATGTCAAAAATATGTTGGAGATTATAAATGCAGATAATTTATTCTCCTCTACATATATTTTATAAAGATACACAAAGCAAGTAAAGTGGCTTCTAAACCATATCTATGTGCAAACCTAAATAATTACATTAAATGCATATTTGTGTTACACGTGCCTACATGTATACTGTGACTATATTGCATGACTTCTGAGGGTAATTTGTGTTTCAGCACTGTTCATTTGCTCCCATCAATATGTTTTGAAATGATACACTTCTGAAAAACAAGAAGACAATGCAATGAATAACTTTTATTTTAATGCCAGTAAAGACATTTTTGGGACATCAAATAAATGTTCTTTGTAAAAATACACATTTTTAAACTCACATCTTACACTTACATCTCAAATAAACCCAGAGAAATAAAGTACTAGACTACTGGGAAATCCCTGTCACTTTGTTAGAAATCTCCAAAGAAATGGCTCTGATAAACCGTAAATATGACAGCTAATTTCAACAGCTACTGTCAACCACTATGCATGTTTCATTAACACAAGACACTGAACTGGGAATCCGCAAGACTGTGACTGAATTAATAAGCCTGGCTTCCTTTTGTGATGATCGTTCCTTTAGGGCATGCTAATAATGGGCCTCCTTGTTCTACTTCGGATGGGGAATGTCAGAACAACAGTTATAATAAGACCTAAGATGTGAAATGGCCTTTTACGTCTTACAGCAGGCTCTTCGGCATGTGTTTGAATCTGGTTCCGTACTCCACTTACGCACTTCGTGAAATCCGTGGTTGGAGAGACCTTTCAGCTTCTCCGGGAGAAGCTCGCTCTTCCCCACCCTTGCCCCCCTACCTCCTCCCAACACCCAAGGGACCGGGGAAAGGAGTGATAAAGTCACTTCCAAAAGTAGACTGTGTTTTTTAAAGCATTTCTTTTGGAGAATGGATTCATAGCTGTACCGGCAAAAGAGCTCAGTTTGGCGTGCAGGTGGTGCCCTAAGGTCCGCCTGTAGCCTGGGTGGAGGGCGAGTGAGTCACGGGACCAGGGGCCTCCCCTGATGCAGAGCGCAGTGTAGACAGCCATTGGGATGTAGCGTGGCCTTCAGGCAGAAGACGCTAGAAACACCAGCTGTGTGCATGGGTGAGTGCGATCAGGAAAGACCCCTAAATCCTGTTGTAAAGTAAATTTATTGCATGAGAAGTCAAGCTAACAAATTAAACAGCCATATTACAGAAAGATTCATTTTATGCTTTGTTAAGGGTTTACATCCCTCTTAGGACATTTAAAACGCAGTTGATTAAAAGCAGTGCAGGAGATTTTCTTCCTTGGCTTCTCCGTACTTTTCAGATTTTTTTCCCTGAAGTAAACACATACTACTTGTTTGAAAGGAAAAATAATGGAAGTTATTTCAGAACCACAGTTTAATTTACAAAAGTGGCCTTCCCACATACACGCTGTGAGGTCAGTTTTGCTCATAGAGCCTCAGGACTGGAGCCCGCGTCACTTCACCTGCCCAGCCCTGCCATGTGGCCCCGTGCGGCAGGAGAAAGCCCAGGTCTGGGCGAGGGGAGCAGAGCCTCCACAGGTATGGCCGTGAGGAGAACAGGTAGACTCAGAACCGAGGACTCCTTTACCAGGAGGTGGACGCTTCAGCGACAGGGGCAGTTCATGCTAAATTGAGTTACTGGATTCTAGAACGCTTCTATTGTTATCAGGTAGATTATGCCACCTCTTTGGTTTTCTCCAGATATTCAGACATGTGTGACATCACATGGTAAATTGCAGTACTGTCACCATCATGTTCATTAGCAGGTACTTGCCAGGAATACCTGAAACAATTATAATTGAGCTTTTCCTTGGGAAAAACATTTCAGTAACACATTCAGTTTTCTGTATTGTGTGTGCCAGAACCAAGTCTGCAGCCATATTATGTAGAACAAATCAATTCACCAACACCTCCAGCATCAGTTTTCATGGGGAAGAAAGCAATTAAGATTTAGAGCAGGTGCTGCTCTGACTATTAATTATAAACCCTGTGGAACACATTGAAATGTGCTGTATAATTCTGTGAAACCTCTCATTTTAAATTGGAAAATGTTTCCTTGCTCTTTAAGGAGACAGTCAGGCAAAAACAGGGTATAAATATTCTATGTATGCAATAAAAAAGTTGAGGCTTTCTGGAACTTTGGTTATGAAAGGACTTAATTCTGTTAGATGATTCTAGGAGTGAATAGAAGGCTGTGAACTAGTCTGATGCAGCAAATAAAAATTTTGATATTTATAATAAAATAAAAGCAGCCAAGCACAGGGAGAAGAGGCGTGTTGTTCATGGCATGTGTGGCTCTGGGCTGCTCCTAGCTCTCAGGGATACGGGGAACAACAGAATGAGAAGTTGGGGTACCACATAGGGCTGGTGGGACTGCTTCCCTTCAGTCCAATAAATGAAATAAATGGGGAACGTGGAATGCCCAGGCCCAGAAAACCGGCTCTTGATCAGTCCAGCACCTTGAGAGCACACCCTACCTTCCCCTACGGTGCTGGAGAAGCCTCGTTAAAAAGACACAGTGTTTGCAGTAGGCAAGAGAGAGTCTCACTGCGAATGGGAATTTTCATGGGAATCACCTAAAACATTAGGGTGCTCGCTTCAGCGGCACATATACTGAAAAACATTAGGTAAATAAACATTCAGAGAGACACCAAAACTTATAAACGAAAGAAGTAAAATAAACCAGAGTCAACAAAGGAAAGAGATGAAAGCACTAAAAAAAAATATTATGATGTCTTCAGAGGGGATAAGGAGATCACACAGCCCGAGAACAAAATCAAGTTCAATGAATCATCATCAGAGAAACTGAAAATAAAAACCATGATGATTGAAACTCACAGTTTCAATAGATGGACTAATGGTAACAGAAACAAAGCATAAAAACAACATGCTGGAGAATGGAGCTAAGAAACTGAGAAGACTGACCAAACACACAAAAAGAGGGAAAATGAGAAAATGGAATTTAAAATGTTAGAAAACATTCCAAAATGTTAACATTTATCTTAAGAAAGAGAATAGAACAAAGAAAGGGAAGAAAATAACCTAAAAAATGGCTAGGACTGTTTTTCTGAGTGGAACTATAATACCAGTTGGTTAGATTTTTTTCGCTTCTCTCAGAAATTAACTATGTCCACAATTACCATAAAATAAGTGGATAACGTTCACCTGCTAAATACTGCCAGATTAGGCAAAAAACAAAAACAAGATAATTCAACTACATGCTGCTTCAAAGAGATACAAACATGACACAGAAAGAAATCTTTGAAAAAAAAAATCTTCGAAAAAGATTTACAAAACAGATGGTAACAAAAAAAACTTCCACTGTGGCAACATTATATCAGATAAAACAGAATTCAAAGCAAAAAGAAAAAGACATCAAAAGACACAAAGAGGATATGTTTCATAGTCTGAAAAGGGGAAATTATCCAGGAAATTGTAACACGAATCCTAATGTAACCAGCAAATTGCCTGCACTACGTAAAGCAAGAATTGGTACAAGTACGAAAAAAAATACACAACCCGGAAGATTTTAAAATATTTTCCACTAAAATGGATGAATACGCAGAGATGCATAGAAATAAAATGACATAATTAATAAACTGTAGTATGCATATATTGTTTATTCCAAACTATTTACAATCACACAAACATTATGTGTGTAGATATTAAACATACACACAGACTTTGTAAACTACAGAACGTGGAACATTCCCTGTATTACTAGAAAGAAAATCTTGACAAATTTTGAAATTTTCAATCAAGCAAAAATTAGGCCACATTCATTGACTTATAATGTAATAAAATCAACATCAAAGAAATAAAAGCAAAAAACAATCCAAGAACAATCAACATGGATTTTAAAAGCTCTATAACCTTTCAAGTTAAAGGAAAAAATCAAACTAGAAATGAGTCGCTATTTAGAAATGAACTACAGTAAGAAAAACATCCATACAGGCTGTGTATAGACAGTGCACAGAGGAAAACATACATACCCCGATGGCCTTATTGGAAGACAAGGTAGGAGCCCTTAATTTACGAGAGTCTGAAACCCAACTCAAACTGGCTTAGGCAAATGGAAAAACATATTTGTTTATGTAATTATAGAACCCAGAGTAGACTCCAGACATGATTGGATCCAGGTGCTTGACAAATGTTATCAGTTTGTTTCCTCTGGGTTTGCCTTCATCCTCTGGTGGATTCCCCCCCAAATGACTGTGAAACCATGGTCACCTGCAGTGCATGGCATATCCATTCTTGAGTATGCCTGGGACTAACTCCAGTGTGACAAGGAAATGAGGAGCGGGTCTGCCCCACTCAAAATAGAACTGCTAAGGAGGAGTGGGTAGAAAAAAAAAAACCTATTGTGATAGGAAAGACTGAAAATAAACTAAGCTTGTACTCAAAGGATAAAAAAAAAAAAGCAAACCCTAAGTGAAGGGAAAAAAATCAACCAATTAAGCAAAATGTTATGAAATATGAAAAAGTAGTGGGATTGATGAACAAAACAAAAACTTACTACTTTAAAAAAAATAGACAATTGTGGGCCCAGTTCTGGGTTCTCTATTCTATTCTATTGGTCCATGTATCTGTTTTTGTGCCAATACCATACTGTCTTGATGATGACAGCTTTGTAGTAGAGGCTAAAGTCTGGGATTGTGATGCCTCCTGTTTTGGTTTTCTTCTTCAATATGACATTGGCTATTCGGGGTCTTTTGTGGTTCCATATGAATTTGAGGATAGTTTGTTCTAGTTTTGAGAAGAATATTGGTGCAATTTTGATGGGGATTGCATTGAATGTGTAGATTGCTTTGGGTAGTAATGACATTTTCACAATGTTTATTCTTCCGATCCATGAACAGGGAATGTTTTTCCATTTCTTAGTGTCTTCTTCAATCTCTTTCATAAGTTTTCTATAGTTTTCATCATATAGGTCTTTTACATCCTTGGTTAGGTTTACTCCTAAGTATTTTATGGTTTTTTGTGCAATCATGAATGGGATCAGTTTATTGATTTCTCTTTCGGCTGCTTCATTTTTGGTGTATAAGAATGCAACTGATTTCTGTACATTGATTTTGTACCCTGCAACTTTACTGAATTCATTGAGCAGTTCTAGAAGGCTTCTGGTGGAGTCTGCCGGGTTTTCCATGTAGAGTATCATATCGTCTGTGAAAAGTGAAAGTTTGATTTCTTCTTTGCCAATTCTGATGCCTTTTATTTCCTTTTGTTTTCTGATTGCTGACGCTAGGACTTCCAGCACTATGTTAAACAAGAGTGGTGAGAGTGGGCACCCCTGTCGTGTTCCTGATCTCAGGGGGAAAGCTCTCAGTTCTTCCCCATTGAGGATGATATGGGCTGTGGGCTTTTCATAAACTGCTTTTATAATGTTTAGGTAGGTTCCTTCTATTCCAATTTTCTCAAGGGTTTTTATTAAGAAAAGGTGTTGTACTTTGTCAAATGCTTTTTCTGCATATATCAACATGATCATATGGTTTTTATTCTTTCTTTTGTTAATGTGATGGATCACATTGATGGATTGGTGAATATTGAACCAGCCCTGTAACCCAGGAATGAATCCCACTTGATCGTGATGGATAATTCTTTTTATACACTGTTGAGTTCGATTTGCCAGTATCTTGTTGAGTATTTTTGCATCTGTATTCATTTTTGACAAAGCAGGAAAGAGTATCCGATGGAAAAAAGACTGCCTCTTTAGCAGGTGGTGCTGGGAGAACTGGACAGCAACATGCAGAAGAATGAAACTAGACCACTTTCTTACACCATACACAAAAATAAACTCAAAATGGCTGAAGGACCTGAATGTGAGACAGGAAACCATCAAAACCCTCAAGGAGAAAGTAGTAAACAACTTCCTTGACCTCAACCACAGCAATTTCCTACTCGACACATCCCCAAAGTCAAGGGAAATGAAAGCAAAAATGAACTCTTGGGACCTCATCAAGATAAAAAGCTTCTGCACTGCAAAGGAAACAATCAAGAAAACCAATAGACAACTGACAGAATAGGAAAAGATATTGTAAATGACATATCAGATAAAGGGCTAGTATCCAAAATCTACAAGGAACTCACCAAACTCCATATCCGAAAAACAAAAAACCCAGTAAAGAAATGGCAGAAGACATAAACAGACAGTTCTCCAAAGAGGACATCCAGGTGGCCTACAGGCACATGAAACGATGCTCAACTCACTAATCATCAGGGAAACAAAAATCAAAACCACACTGAGATACCACCCCATGCCAGTCAGAGTGGCTAAAATGAACAAATCAAGAGACTATAGATCCTGGTGAGGATGTGGAGAAACAGGCACCCTCCTACACTGTTGGTGAGAATGTAAACTGTTGCAACCGCTTTGGAAAACAGTGTGGAGGTTCCTTCAAAAACTAACCATAGAACTTTCTTATGACCCAGCAATAGCACCACTGGGGATTTACCCAAGGGATACAGAAGTGCTGATGCATAGGAGCACATGTACCCCAATGTTCATAGCAGCACTGTCAACAATAGCCAAATCATGGAAAGAGCCTCAATGTCCATCACCTGATGAATGGATCAAGAAGATGTGGTGTGTATATATATATATATATATATACATATATATATATATATATATGTATATATATATATATACAATGGAGTATTACATGGCAATGAGAAAGAATGAAATATGGCCATTTGTAGCAAAGTGGATGGACCTTGAGGGTGTCATGCTAAGCGAAATTAGTCAGGCAGAGAAGGGAACATACTGTATGTTTGCACTCATAGGTCTAACAGGAAAACAGGAGAAACCTAACGGAGGACCATGAAGAGGGGAAGAGGGAAAGAGAGTTGGGGAGAGAGAGGGACACAAAACCTGAGAGACTATTGAATACTGAAAATGAACCGAGGGTTGAAGGGGGAGGGGGAAAAGAGTTGGAGGTGATGGAGGAGGGCACTTGTGGGAAAGAGCACTGGGTGTTATATGCAAACCAATTTGACAATAAACTATTTTAAAAAATAATAAATAAAACTATAAAAGAATACTTTGGGGGGACTTCATCTTAAATAAATACAAAAATACAAGTGAAAGAGATGATTTTCTTTGAGGATAAAACATTCATCAAAAGTTGGTCATCTTCTAAGACTTGACATAAACACACACACACACACACACACACACACACACACACACACACACACGTCTTAAAAAAGAAAGACCAAGATACATACCCAATAATTGCCATTAGCTCTGGACTTTTGACAAGTACATTCTACCAAACACAGACCTACACAGCCAGCATTGCATAAACTGATCCACAGTATAGGAAGGTAGAAGACCCCTCTTCATTCATTTCATGATTTTGATATAATTCAGATGGCAAAACTAGACAAAGATGGCCTGGGAAAATGATATGCAGATGCCGCGTATGAACAAAGGGAAAACAATTCTAAATAAAATATCTTCCGTTGACTCTTGAAACTAATAAAGCTCAGCAAGATACATAGATTCAAGATATGGTTGCAAATGGAGAGAACATTGTATTCGCAAGTTTCAATGAAGGACTCTTTTCAATAGAAACAAAAACTAAAATGCTTGGGAATGTCCCAATAAGGAATATGCGGGACCCAAGTGGAAAAACCTATAGCATTTCCAGAGAGGCATGCACTGAGAACTGAGTAAAAACAGAGGCAGTCCAGGTTCCTGTAGAAGAGGAAGACATAGACTCCCTATTTAACTTCGGTGCTGCTGCGAAAGCTGGCTGCCTGCCGATGAGGAAGTCGCCTCCTGCCTAGAGGGATGGGCTCAGCCCAGGGAATTTGAGGACTGGGGGCCTGCTTGCTGGGGGCTCTCTGTCAGACCTGTGGGACAGGTTCTTGCAGGTTCTCCTTGCATATATTATATCTTTCCCACATCGAGTTGTTTTGTTCTCCGTAAGAAGCAAAGCCCCCGAGCCCCTTTCTTTCCTTTTCTCAAGGCTGGTCCTCTGTGATACATTTCCAAGTCTCAGAATTGCTGCTTTCCCACAATCGAATGTTCATTTGGGGGAAAGGAGGTATTTCGGAAGCTGCGTTCAGGGACAAAGTGATTCTCCATTCTGCTCCCTTGTCACCCCTTCACCCTTCAGCAGTTTCTGAAGATCAGTGAAGAACAGTGCGGGAGGAGGGCTAAGGAACTTGGTTACTCCGGTGGCTAAGGCTGCTTCTGGGCCTCTCTGCCCCTCCCTCGACAGCTGGCAGGCATGCTCAGTGGAAGGGAATACCTAGCTGGAAAGGCAGCAGACCCCAGCTAGCCTCTTGGCCTTATGTCCCATTTACTAGCCTTCATGTCCCAAGCCCCATTCTCGCCCTGGCCTGCCTATCAGTAAAAGGGATGTCACCCGGGGCTGGAAGGAAAGGAGATAAGGTCTGTTTGCATTTCCATAAGAATTCTGCAGAAACTCCTAACAGGGATTATATTTTGTGGAGGCTAATCCACGGGGGAGACAGTGTGTAATACTCCCTGATAGTCACCGTCATAGTCACTGTGCATCTCCCTTCTCCCTTTTCTCCGCCACTAGCCGAGTCTGTCCCTCAAAGTTTTCAGTTATTCCTGCTTCTCACCTGCTTCCCATTTTCCTCCTGAGCCTCTTTTAACCCCCCTGCCAGTCTCACACCTGCCCTGCCCTTCCTGGGTCTTGTTTGTGTTCATTTTCATTTGTACATACCCTTCCCCACACCCTCCCTTTTTCCTGCGTCTCGGTCTAACTCAAGCCACAGAGTCTTGCATTGGGGCCAGTAAAGGTGTTGTCTTTGGATCATCCATTCTGCTTTGCTCTCAGCTCAGCCTTCTCTGCAAACTCCTGCCCCACTTTCGGCTCAGCATTTTCTGGAGCCCAAGAGTCAGCACAGGGAGAGAGGGCTGGAGGGGGGGCACGAGGCCACAGACTGAAATCGTCCCCCTGGGGTCCAGGCAGGTGATCTGGTGTGTGAGCGGGCCAGATGGCACCCTGGCAGGCGCGTGCCCAATGAGAGGCAGCAGCTGCTACTCAGCTCCCCTGATTGGTGCCAGGTGGGAGTGCAGGCCTGGCGCCGCCACAGCTCTTGGCTTTTAAGGAGCCAGAAATATCTCTGTTATCAGAAACATCTCCGTGCCCAAACACAGTACAGTTCTTTAATGAGGCCTGGAAACCTGCAGGGGGGAGCTCCTGGCCGAATGCTCAAACTTAGAGCTTGTTGAAGATTGTTATCTCCCACCTGGAGGACGGCGCTCAAACAAAGCAGAGAGCAGATGGGAGTCCCACAGGAGGGCTGGCCCGTCCCCCCTTTCCTCTCTCAGGACTGATTCGAGGACCTGCTAGTAGTTGTCATGTGTGTCAGGTCCCGCATTGAGCCCTTTACATGTGTTATCCCAGGGAATTCTCCCAGTAACCTCGAAAGTAGGACTGCAAGGTATAGCAGGTTAACAATGCAAGACATCATTACATTTGGATTTTTGCATTGGGACATACTTATCCTGAATATTTGTTTTTCTGAAATTCAGATTTAACCAGGCATGCTGTGTTTCATCTGGTGACTCCACATGGGAGTTAAGTACTGGCTTTATCTCATTTTTCAAAAAAGGCTCATTGCTTGTGAGTTGCCCAAAGTCACCTACTAGTGAACAGTGGACTCTGAAGTCAGGATTCAAACCCAGACTAGTTCATTTCCTAAGCCCACACTTAGCCTCCACATTAGTATTTCTCAAACTTTGATTCACTGGTATCATGGGCCCAGAGATTAGGGAGTAATCCCCAAACTAACTTTTTTTAGCTTGATGACAATCTTAAACACTTACGAACACTTGCTAGTTATACAGATAAAAGTTGGATCCTGATTTGAATAGACCAATTAAAGTAAAACATTTATGAGACGATCTGGAAAATTTGAATACAGACTAGATACTTAATTACATTGAGAAATTAAATGTAATGATGGATTGTGATTTAGGTTTTGGTAAAAAATAGTCCTTTTGAGAATGCATGTTGAAATATTTACAAATGATATGATGGCTGGTATTGGCTTCAAAATAATACATGAGGGATGAATGAATAGGAATAAGACTGGCCATGAATCATGAATGACAGCAGTTGAAGCTGGGTGGCGGGTGGGTATCTGGGCTCCTTGTACCACCTCTGTCTCTGTACTTTCGTGTATATTTGAGTATTCACATAATACAAACAAAAATTAGACCCCTTTCCCAACAGTAATTGCAAGTAAAGGATATTTTCATGAAATAGACTCAGTCCTCAAGTCACCATCTAGTCAACCAAGGTCCAAGCATGCCTTGGGATTCCTAAAAATTGTATTTTCTTTGAAATAGGCCCATATAATTTTCAAATTTGAAAAATTGCAAATGCCATTTTATTGTTAAATACATGCAAATGCAACAGAAACACTTGCAGAATTTTAAGGCGATTGGAACTCTATTTCTTTGCAGTTAAAATGGGTAAGGGCCTTTTTTTTCTGTTTTAGAATTCTCACTTCTGTGGGTGGGTGGCAAAGCTTCCAGACTATGCAACCAGATAGCTGTGCACACCTCTAGCATATGGTGGAGGAAATTCCAAGACTGCTCTTAGTTTTATACAATATGTTTGTCCTGGAAGTATCTACGGAGCTAGAATGGCAGGACTGGGTAATGTCCTCATTAGTCAGAAATGTTGGGCAAAGTGACGGTGACTGAAATGGGCCCCGACTTCGTGTAGCCTCAGACGAGGGTATTGCCACAGAGCTTTCTACTAGGAATGTGTCCTGCTCCTTGGACGGCAACAGTACCACTGGCCATCTTCCAGGCACATGCCTGGTCATCATCTCTATGTGTGTTCTGGCCTTCAAAGGCAGAAACAAGCTTGTTACTCTAAGAGCTTCCCAGAACTGGGCATAATTAATAGTCACTGGGGAGAGGAAGAAGGAAGATAGGCAGAGCAATCACGCACCATGAGAAAGCTGGCCAGGGAGGAGGCATTGAACAGGGTTACCTAGTGACGGGGTGTCAGAAATTGCCTTCAGGTGGAAGATGGTAGAATTTGTGCTGTAGATACAAATGCTGCCCAAGAGCATGCCTTGGGATAGTGATCCCCCCATCTTGAGGGGACCAGGCTTTGCCCGGGTGACTAGAGACCCAGGAATGGTCATCTTCATTGACAGCTGTCTTGTTTGGGTTCCAAATTGCCTCCAGAAGACATCAGTGTACCATACAGATGTTGCCATCTTTCATAAGTAACACGATCTGGAAAACGTACTCTAGAATTTTTACTTCCATTTACACAAAAACAGCCAACCAGACCCGAGATGCCCTTGCCATTCACTCCTCATTAGTTTGAACTCCATGTGGGAAGAACTTCAGCTCCAAGACCACACACCTACATGGCTTCCACAGGTGAAGGACTAGGTACCATGCTGAGTTCATACCACCGATGCACATAGCCCTGTTGAGATAACCAATCTGAAAGACACATTTTTATCTCTTCTCATGGAGTCCTGCCCTGTAGAATCGCTGTCAATATGATGACTTCACTACCCAAGCTGTATATATCCCATAACCCAGGTAGGTCCCTATCAGAGACCCTGAGGAAATAATTTTATATCTGTTTAAGTACCCTAAAATATTTGGCAGGGGGAGGGGGAGTGTGCATTTCCTTTAAGCATTTTTCTTTAATCTGAGTTTTTGGATTGCAGAGCTTAGTTTCTTTTTTTTTTTTCCTGCCCCCCTTTTAAACATACGAACAATTTTTAGAAACCTAATCAGGTTGTTAGGAAGAAAAACCATTTCAGTGCACAAAAAGATAATTAATCTGCTAATACCGTGAGGCGGATCACCGGAGAGGGAAAAGTGCTCTCCACTGGCCAGGCAGAGGGAGTTGGGCAGGTGCCCGATAGCGTGTGTGACCCTCAGTGTGTGCCATGCCCCTTCTTACGTGGTCTGTTTGTTGATGCAAGGGACTGTCAGCGCTGAGCATATGCCAGCCTTGGGTAGCAAGGGTAGGCGCTTGGAGGAGGGAGCTGGCCAGGAGCTGCCTTGGCAAGGGTTTGAGATCATGAGATTAGCAAATTTCCGGAAGGGATCTGCAGCACCATCAGGTCAGCCTGCCTGCTTCGCCCTGGCCAGGTTCTCTGCCACGGCTGCGGCTGTAAAAGGGCCAGAGGCCGAGGCTTTCCTCCTGCAGCAGTGCAGGGAGGCAGACCAGGAGTGAAGTCTGAACGGACATGCCAAGCAGCCCCCAGCCAGGCAGGGGGAGGGAGGTGTGGAATAATGAGCTGCTAGGGATTTGAATCACATGGAAGGAGCAGGCAGGAGGTGGGACCCAAGGACACATTCCATCGTCACAACAGTGCTACTGTCACTGTCTGAGCATGGAGGTTAGCCACCTTGTACCCACTCCATGATGGGTGTGGGGAATCTAGAGGTGGCGGGTGTGTGACGGCACTCAGAGGGAGGAGGGCTTGCAGTGAAGATAAGACCTCTAAGCCACCGGGACAGGACAGAAGGACGGACTAGCCGAGCCGGGTCTGCACGTAATAGCGGCAGTGTGGGCTTCTAGCTGGAAGTTCAGATGGATAAAGTGGCCTCTGGACAAGGTGCAAAGGGAGACTTTCCTGTTAGAAAAGGACCAGATGTTGTCTGCAGTGGTGCTTCTGAAGCTTCATTCTGTGCAGGAATCACTCAGGGAGCTCGTGAAAATGTGCATCCTGACGCAGTAGCTCTGGGGCAGGCCCGTCATTCTGCATTTCTAACAAATTCCACGATGATGTTGTTGTCACCGAAACCAAAGTTCTCTGACCAATATACCAAAATCTAGAATACTCCCAAGGAGGAGTTTTGAGCCAGTTTAGTAAGCCATTTTACCTTGAGCCACGGTTGTATGATTGAATTTTAGCAGGTTAAGAATTGTTGCTAAGGGTGAGAAATTGTATTTCTTTAGCATTTGCTCTAATGGCAGCTCATTTGTAAATGTAACCTTTTTATATCTATGCTTAGTTCATTTAGGAAAGGATTAGGGGTGGGGCTCTTGGGTGGCTCAGTCAGTTAAGCATCCAATTTCGGCTCAGGTCGAGATCTCCATAGTTCAGTTCATGAGTTTGAGCCCCATGTTGGGCTCTGGGCTGACAGCTCAGAGCCCAGTGCTGCCTTCAGATTCTGTGTCTCCCTCTCTCTCAGCCTTTCCCCCACTTGTGCTCGGTGGTCTCCCTCCCTCTCTCTCTCTCAAAAATAAACATAAAAAACAAAGAAGAAAAGGATTAGAGATGCCTGGGTGGCTCAGCCGTTAACCATCCAACTCTTGATTTCAGTCAGGTCACTATCTTAGGGTCAAGGGATTGAGTCTTGTGCTCTGTGCTGACCATTCAGAGCCTGCTTTGGTATTTTCTCTCTTCCTTTCTCTCTGCTCCTCCCCTGCTTGTGCTTGCTCTGTCTCTCAAAATAAATAAATAAAAACTTAAAAAATAGAAAAGGACTAAATTATTAAAAAAGCTGGCACATAGCTGTGAGAGAAAGAGAATGAGCAGGGAAGGGGCATACAGAGAGGGAGACACAGAATCTGAAACAGGTTTCAGGCTGTCAGCACAGAGCCTGATGTGAGACTAGAACTCACGAATTGTGAGATCACAACCTGAGCCGAAGTCGGACGCTTAACTGACTGAGCCACCCAGGGATTCCGCTTAACTGACTGAGCCACCCAGGGATTCTGCATCTCAGTCTTCTTTAAGGTTATTTAAGGGAGAAGGAACAAGAGGATGTCTAGTTTCTCCCTGGGACAATGTCAGACCGCAGCCTCCTGCCAGGATGGGGGGCGGGGGTTGCCACTGGAGCCATGAGGGCTGCCCACCACCCTCTGCACCCTTCACATTCAGGAATGCAGAAGCCAGGCGGGGCTCCTCCCTGAGAGGGGAGGATCCTCCCTTATTTCCTCTCCCTTTCCCTCTGGCCAACTTCATTTTCCCCCTTAGCATTTCCCCCTCTCTGAACTTCTGTGTGTTCAACTGTCTGTTGTCTAACTTGCCCCCTAGGACCTGAGCTCCATGAGCCTAGGGACTTTGTTTTGTCTACTGCTGTGTCCACAGCTCCAAGGAGACTACTTGGCATCCAGCGTCTTTGTCAGATGAATGCATGAGAGACTGGAGTGGACTAAGCATGAGTGTCTGACCTTCTCTTCCCTTAAAATGAGTCTCTGAGGTGATTTCTCAGTCCCAGTGCAATAAATTAGTTCTATGGGAGCATTCCGCACCCATGCATCAGTCTGGCCCAGACTGGATGCCAGCGGGGAGCACACCTCCAGCAGGAGCTTCCTGCTGGACCGACTCTCTCTCCTTCATCCCCACCCTCCTCTCATCTCCACTAGCTATGAGGAGCCCCATTCAATTTGTCCTTTATCTCTCTGGCCCAGAGAGAAGAGATAGTTAGCCAGATAGATAGACTTTGATTTCTAGTATCTGCTGTTGTTTCTAACAAAAAAAGCAGGGGGGTGGGTAGGGGGTGGTGGTGTGTGGAATGGGCACCTGGGTGTCTCAGTCAGTTAAACATCTGCCTCTTGATTTAGGCTCAGGTCATAATCTCACAGTTGGTGAGATCGAGCCCTGTGTGGGGCTCTGTGCTGACAATGTGGAGTCTGGTTGGGATATTCTTTCTCTCTCTCTGCCTCTCCCCTGCTCATGCGTACACACTCTCTCTTTCAAAATAAATAAACTTAAGAAAGGTGGGAAGTGGGAAACAAATAGTGAAAAAGAGGGAGTATATGATCTGGGGAAAGTATTTTTAAAATATATTTTTCTGAGGAAATACAATAGAAATATGTCAGCCTGAAGCACATAAAAGCAACACAGTATTCACTTGGAGAAACCCCTATTTTATTTTCAGGATAAGTGATCATTTTATGGCTAAGTTTTAGAACCTTCTCATTTTATTTCCTTGGCCTTGCTTGCTTAGATTTTGTACAGCTCAGTCTCCTCCTGATCTCTGGAGATGGTGACCTTAGCTCCCCACACCACGGGTAAGACCACTTCTGTCTTCCTACCATTTCCAGTGCGTGTCACCAAGCATGGAGACGTTCCCCAGTGGCTTTGTAAAAATCGGTATCTATAAACATCAAAATCTTACAGTGGCTGGTTTTTATATAATCTTACATAGTTTTTAAAAACTCTAATTCCTGAAATTGCTTACTGTTCTTCTCACTCTTTTCCTCCTACCCCTCCCCTCTGTCCCAATAAATATTTAGCTTTGGGAATGTGCAGGGCTCACAGAAGCCCTCGTTACATTTATTACAGATATTCATCTCTATTTTTCTTAATGTTTTATTTATTTTTGAGACAGATACAGAGCATGAGCAGGGGAGGGGCAGAGAGCAAGAGGAAGACACAGAATCCAAAGCAGGCTCCAGGCTCTGAGCTGTTAGCACAGAGCCTGATGCGGGGCTTGAACTCACAGACTGTGAGATCATGACCTGAGCCAAAGTTGGATGCTTAACCAAGTGAGCCACCCAGGCACTCCTAGGAATTTGGCTGAGGGGAAAGAGCATCTGGCTTGTGGGAGAAGGAAAAGCCCTTCAAATAGTTTCCCCAAAGGAGCAAAAGTCAGGATGAATGTTTTGTCACCTGGACCTCCTGTCCAGCATAGCTGCTTGGGGAGCTGACTTTTGTCCTGCTGTCTAAGTGCACGGGGAGTTGTAGTGGAAGCAGGAGGAGGTCACTGTGACAAAAAAGGAAGGTGAAGGTCAAGTCCAGGGAGAGAGCAGCTCTTCTGGCCCAGTGCCAATGCAAGGAGACCCACCTGTGTTTGCTGCCTTCCTAGAGGTGTTCTGGGAATGGTGGCAGCAGCGATATCTGGGTACAGAACCGGCTTCTTTGCACATGGACCCCCCCTTGATATTGCTAGGCCCTTCGCAGAGGGGTCCTTGTCACAGTGCTGTATGGGTGGTAAAAGCCCCATCCTCCAGCACCTTTGTCATCGAAAGACTTAAGTTAGACCACGACAGGCCTTCTCCCACCGGTGCTCAAGCAGGCCAGGAAGTCAAAATCAGCAAAAGATGTTAGAAAATCCAACTAAGCCAATGAGCAAGTCCCGTGGTCCTCTACAAAAATACTTTGAGTCAGTAACATAAAAATGTTATTTTCTATCATTTTTTTAAAGTTTATTTATTTTGAGAGAGACCGGGAGAGTGCAACTGGGGGAGGGGCAGAGAGAGAAGGAGGCAGAGAATCCCAAGTAGGCTCCGCGCCGTCAACACACAGAGCTTGACATGGGGTTTGAATTCATGACACTGTGAGATCACGACCAGCACTGAAATCAAGAGTTCGATGGTTAACCAACTAAGCCATCCGGGCAACCCAAGGAAAAAATGTTATATTTTAAAAGGGAAGAGAAAAGAAAAATTTTGTGAAAATTATCTTTGCTCTGGTAAGAGATGGTGCTGTTTTCGTCTTTCTGAAATGATGGAGTAGCCCGAGTTGAGTGTTGCCAAGGAATGGAAACATGTGCAATAGAATCTGTTGAGAATAGAATTCAGATGCTTTAAAACTTCTGAGGCAAGTGGCTTCCAGACCTGGGTGTGCCTCAGATCAGCCCACCGCACGGTCTCCAGGGCTGGGGCAGCCTGAGAGTTAGAATCTCAGGCTCAGACTGACCTCAGCCAGGGGTCTCCAGGGGACGCGGGGGATGCCTTAGAGAATCCGCTGCAGGGGAAGGGATTAGAACTTTAAAAATCGTGTTTATTACATATGTTCAAAATGTACATAATACATGTTTAAATATATATATGTACATATATATATACATTTGTTTGAAATACACATAATATCACTTATTTTGTATTTTTAAAATATACCAGGGGCACCTGGGTGGCTCAGTCAGTTACGTGTCTGACCTCGTCTCATGGTTTGTGGGTTTGAGCCCCGCATCGGGCTCGGTGTTGACAGATCAAAGCCTGGAGCCTGATTCTGATTCTGTGCCTCCCTCTCTCTCTGCTCCTCCTTGCTCACACTCTGTGTGTGTGTCTCTCTCTCAAAAATAATTAAACATTAAAAAAAATAAAAATAAGCAAAATAAACACCAGCCTAACTCATGTATAAGCAGATGGGTATTCATATTTTGGGGTTCATGCTTAACTTTTACACAGGGGAGCATGAGTACACTCTTGAAGGCCACAGACCTAGATCACCGGACCGGCCTCCAGATGGCCCGCCTCTGCCTGTCGTCTGAGCACGCCCCATGCTTCAGTGGCTGCCCAGTTCCCGCAGGAAAGTCCCCTCTCAGGCGCCCATCTTAGGTCTGCAGCAGCCGGTTTCCCTCTTCCAGCCTCCTTTCTCTCCAGCGTCCTCCCCCTGCTCCACATCCCAGCCACTGGGACGGATCCTGCTCCCCACACCCCTACGCCTTTGCACACATGGTTTCTTTTCTCTCCTTTGCAACCCTGCTTGGGTAACTTCCAGGCCACGCTTTGAGCTCAGTTTCCATGTTACTGCCTTGGACCCAAAGACTGAGCCAGGGGTCCTACACATGTGTCCTCGCGGCCACCGGTGCCTCCCACCGTAAGGGGCAGTCACGATGCACGGAAAGTCCCTGTCCACCCTCAGGTACTGGGAACCCTTGGAGGTATTACTGGCACATTCTTGTCATCCCAGTGCCTGGTATATGAGAGATACGGCCTATATAAGCAGAAACCACTCCACTGCTATTTTTCAACAAAAAAGTGGGTCCTCTTTTGATGTTTAGTCCCTTCCTCCCTTTCTTTGGTGGTTTCATAAGAAGAACAAGAGAACTCATGGTTTCCATATTTTTAGATGCACAGTCCCAGGAGATTAAATTGTATGATCAAGATATACAACAAAGTCTGTGTGGATGAATCTCTCATCCAGGCCATGGAATCTCACCCAAGGACATTTGACCGTTGGAAGGAAAAAAAGAAAGAAAATAGCCAAGGAGGAACCATTTTCATCTACTTGGAAGTGAATATTAAAATGGGCTCTGTTCACTTTCCAGTCTCAAGCACTAGGTAGAAGTTGTTACCACTCTGTAACACTGTATTGTACACTATTCACCACACGACCTTTACTACAGAAAAGTCATTTAAAAGGACAATGGGATCACTTCCCTGCCAACAACAACTTATAAGAACACAAGATTGACAGCCTCAGTGTCCACCCAGGGTGGAGACAATAGCTCTCATCCAAGGCATTGTCATGAGTTTCTAGTTTATATGGGAGCCTGGGGCAGAGGTTATCAAGTGACATAAATAAAATATCACACATCAAGCCCATCTAATCCAGAATATCATTCCTTCCGTGTTTTCTTGACATTAGAAATATACATCCAGATGGGTGAAATTTTTCTAGAGAAGTTCACACGGGCTTACGACCAGCCCACGATTTGAGATGGGCCCCCACCCAGGACCATTAGTTCCGAACTCCCAACTCTACCACTGCCCAAGAGAGCAGAGGTCCTGCAGTCTTCAGACCGCTCAGTGACATGTTTGGGGCACAGCATTAATGCTGGCTGTCCCTGCATCTCCTCAAGGATACTTGCTTCTCATTCCTGTTCAGTGACATCACTGCTGTAAGTTCAGGTATGGCATCCCTGAAGTCATTACCACTTACCTCATCCCCATACTGTTCCCCATTCCAAACCAAACTCCACCCCTACCCAGCGCTCCAAACCCTTCCTTGCAGCCCTTGAAGTCCCAGAAACCCCACAACATCTTCAGCCACATCACTGAACTTGCCCTTTAGCTCATGGCCTTCTCAGAATCCCGACAACTCCCAGGGCCTTTGCAAACGCTGTGTGATCTGGTGGCTGATGCACATGCAGTCTATCCACCGCCCCCACTCCCTTTCCCCTACCCAGCCACCTTCCAGCAGAACGGAAGGCAGGGCTGATGGTCTCCTTCTTGAGCTGACTGCTTCCTGTGTTGCCTGGTTCCTTAGTACCAAACAATAAAAGCAAGTGGCAGTATCCAATTTTTCTTCCCTGCAAACTCCCAGAGGGCATTCCCACTTTGACGGGAAGAGCCTAGGTACCGGGAACAGAGGCAAGGATTTGAGGTGGGTCATCATGTGTACTGGTGAAGGGTGGCATTCCACGTATGCTCCCTGGTTCGCAGACTTATTCTGTCTCTGACGGGAACAGCACTGTAGGTGTGAAGTGACCGGATTCCCAGTTTATGCCTATTGTAGCAGAAAACTGTTAAGAGCATCCCTTGAACTCTGACACTCGCTGTTCTGTCCTGCAGCTACTCAAACCTGGACTCCTGGCTCCCACCCTCTACTCTAACCACAAGTATGTTCTTTTCTCCATGTTCACCGTCTCCACAAACAGCTCTCTAGCATCTAGTCACTCAGGGGTGCCACTCAGGGGGCATTCACAGCCTCTCACTCTCCCTCATTCCCCATAGTTAAAAAAAAATGTTTAATGTTTAGTTATTTTAGAGAGAGAGACAGAGTGTGAGCAGAGGAGGGGCAGGGACAGAGGGAGACACAGAATGCCAAGGAGGCTCCAGGCTCCAAGCTGTCACCACAGAGCCCGATGCAGGGCTCTAACTCATGATCTGAGGGATGCTTAACTGACTGAGTCATCCAGGTGCCCCCCTCACTCCCCATATTAATGCATAACCAAGTCATACCTCCAGAATATCTCCCAACCCCCTCCCTTCTTATTTTCACTGCCACATAGCCCAAGCCACTATGAAGAAATCATTTTGAAAAAACCAATTGGGTTATGTTACTCTAATGCTGAAAATTCCTCCAAGGCTCCTCCCTGCATTTTGATTTTTTTTAATGTTTTATTTATTTTTGATACAGAGAGAGACAGAGCATGAGAGGGGAAGGGGCAGAGAGAGAAGGAGACACAGAACCGGAAGCAGGCTCTAGGCTCTGAGCTAGCTGTCAGCACAGAGCCTGACGCGGGGCTCGAACCCACAAACGTGAGATCTGACCTGAGCCGAAGTCGGAGGCTTAACCGACTGAGCCACCCAGGCGCCCCCCTGCATTTTGAATACGATGCAGTTTCCTACAAGAGCCTGTAGGATCTGGGTCCTGCCTATCTCTTCAACGTAAGTCTTACCAGTATCTCCTGTGGCCAGTGGTTCACTCCTCGCCGGCCCGTTTCACTTCGTGAATCAGGGGATGCAAGTTCTCTCTCACTTCAGGGTCTCGTCACAAACTGTTCCCTTTCCTGGAATTTTCTGCTCGCGAGGCAGCCTAACCCAGTCCTTGGCGAGGAGCTGAGTGCGGTACTACCGCTCTCTCACTCTACCCTATGTTTTTCCTTTACAGAAACCAACCATTTGTAACCATGTGTTTTTTTAGATTACTTATTAATTGTCTCCACATCTGAGTGAAAGTTCCATGTCAGGGCCCGTGTTCCTTTTGCTCTCTACGACTTAAACTCCCTACCTAGAGCCTAGCACATGATACAAGTTTAACTCCTCTCTGAGGGAAACAGGTTTCCAGAGAGCCCCGAGGAGCAGTCCGCGCTGTCGCGGGGTTCCCAGAGGAAGAGCTGACCCAGTGCCTGCTCTCGGCTGGGACCGGTTATGTGATTTGCAGAGTCTCGTGCGAAATTTGCCTCCCCTGGTTCAGAAATTATGAAGGATTTCAAGATGGCAACAGCAGAATATTAAGCCGAGAATGAGGCTCTTCTGAGCACAGGACCCTCTGTGACTACCTGTGTCCCATGCCCGCAAAGTGCCCCCGCTGTCAGTGGCCCTAGGACTCGGGAGAGTGTGGGGAAGCATGATTCTGGGGAAACCACAGCAATCTAAGATTTGAGAATGAGAAGGACCCTCATTTGTCCAGCCTCTTGTCTGAGAGAGGTAATATATTACCTTCTCATTTTAAAGGGTTTTCTGAGACTCGAGTAGAATTCCTCCCATCTCAAAAACTGTCAGTAACGCTCGGGAGCTGGAGCCATGCTTTCACCAGGGCAGTGGGAGTCCCGAGGAAAGGCCAGATGGCACTCTCTTTCTCGTGTGAAGCAGAGAAGCAGGGGAGGAAAGGCAGCAGAGCCAGGCCTTGCCCGGCAGCCTGGACATCCAGGCAAGCATGCCCCGAGGCCCTGCAGATATGAGAACTGCCCGGAGGGAGTTCCCCAGGGACCAGGACACTGGCCGAATCTGCCTCCAGCCCAAGTGGCAGCCACATTTGCCTTTGCTCATTTGAGGTCTCTCTTCTGTTGCTTTGATCCTCTCTGGTTGGCCAGGTCTTAAATCTCAAAGGAGTCATTCATAGTGGTCTTCAGGCATTTGTGGGTTGGTGTTGGGAGCCCCATCCATGGTGCTAGAAGCTTTCCAGCGCCCAGTCCTGCTACTGTGGGCCCTGCCTTGCCCGGATCCTCAGCTGTACCCCTGCCTGCAGAGAGAGCACCGGTCTCCTTGACAGGCTTGCCAGGGACCTGGGTACATGCCCGCTGTCTGCTGAATAAGCCCAGCTGGTGTGAACAAAACAAGCCAGGACACACCGCTGGAAAGACTGGGCTGGGGCTTGACACGGTTCTGTGAGGTAATTCAGGCCCCCCTTTCCTCCCTGCAAACAACAGAAGTCTCTCAGGGGAAAAAAAAAAAGGAACGCACTGGCATGACTTGCTGTGACTCGGGGCAGACAGATGCATGTGCTGGTGTGGGGGCCGCGGGCTTTGGGGCATCGAGCCGGCTCAGGACGTGCTGCGGCTTTGCTTTCATTTAACAGAGACAGAGGAGCTTCAAGCTGTAGGCAGGTTCGGGTATGTGTTTAAAGTTCCTGTCACACCCAAAAGTGAATGCCAGGAAGAAGACCTCACATTTTCCATGCCCTGCAGCTTCTTTGCCCTAAGATCATCCCCTAACCGCTGTCTCTGCACTTGCCAAGGGCAGCCAGCACCTTCCATAGCTGTCGGCACAGGACAGAAACAGACCTGTAGCACATGTTTGCTGGATGGATGGATGGATAAGTGAGTGAATGAATGAATGAATGAATGAATCAGTGCACTCCCTGCTGCGCTGCTGGCCTTGGTCACCACCACATGCCAACAGATGAAGCTGTAGTCTTGTCAAAAGCAATCGGATCCCTCCAGCATGGTACTGTATGGGCCATGGGAAAGCTCAGCTTTGTGCAAGTGCAAACTAGCATGCTTACGTTTCACACAGTAATAGACTTCGATAGTCCATTATGTAGTGTATACATTTAAAAGGAAGAATGCTTTAATTAACATATCTATTTTATTATTAATAATATAATGTGTAAAATGCCTTGGGATTCACTAAGATGAAAGCGAGCAATTTAAATGTGGGATATTATTACGTTTTTTATAATTACAGTATGTGTATGCAGCGGTTCATTGTGAGCACCCATCAAACAGAGTTCCCGTCAGGCCGCTGCAACAAAGGCGGTGCTTATAAAGGTTCAGCAAGGCCATTCTTAAAGGACTGAGGTTGGCTCACTGTTTATAGGAACACTTTGGTGTGAGTCAGGAGCTTCAAATTCCATTGGCCCAGCCTCGAACATCCAATAATTTTTAATAAGTTCAAAGAATAAAACATGACTCCTAAACTTCCCAGGAACATATTCACGGTACCTCCTGAAATGGTGAGCAGGTAGGGCCTGGGAACGCCCTCCTCATGGGTAGTCGGAGTCGGTCCAGGCTGGGGAGTGGGGGGTGGAGGCAGGGGCGTACGGGGGTGCAGGGTGGGGAAACAGGTTCTTCTCATTTCTCATGCTTCTCTGGCCCCATCTTGCATGGACTCAACGTGAATTTTCAGTGAAGCCAGTCTGTCCCGCAAGAAAGCAAAAATTGATTTGGCAAAGCAAAAAATTCGTAGCCTTGTAAAGTACATATAGTACATTAAGAAGAGCTCTTAATAACGTTTCCAAGGTATGAAAACTCATGGGGGAAGAAAACTAGGAAATAAATATCTAAGACGTCTCCTAAGGGGAGTGAAAATGAAGAAAAAGGTTGAGAAACACCGCTCTTGATCTCTAAGAAGAGTTTAACTGAGATTAGACGTGCGGTTTCTCCATTACGTGGGAGGCAAGCTTCCGAGTGACCGCGGAACCCCAGGAGGAGATGGCTTTTCCCAGGAAAGCATCACTGCACCAGTTAATGGAAACCCAGCATTCCACAATTAGGGATTTTCTCTTGTGACTTAAATTTTGAATCCTTGCCAAAGTGTGACTATCTCTGAGTGAGGTAATACTTTCAATTTGATCATCCACTTATGTCTTGGCATAAAGATCTATCAGTTCCTTTTCTGGCATCAGTTTTAATAGGAGCAGAAGACACTATGGGGGTATTTGGCACTTGAGGGAGGGAAGGGGGCACAACTGGGGAAAGGCGGGAACAAAAAGGAAATGTTGAAAATGTGATGGGACCAATTGTAGAGTCTGTCTACAGTCCAGTGTTAAGGAATAAATTTATTTTTCTAGAACTCTACTTAACTTTTTTTAAAGGTCCTGTTCTACTGAGGTGCCAGAAAAAAAAATCATGATCAGCTTAGGTCTGTCCATGTCCCAGAATTGGGCACGAGTTCCATGGCTATTGTGCAGAGTCAGGGCGATGGGTGACAGTGGGTCACGCTGCAGCAGGTCTTCAGTGTCCTCTGTCTTCTCATCGGAGCTTGGTCCTAGGGACATGCAGATCAATACTGAGCCATCCTGCCAGGCCCTTCAGGTGGACTCTGCCTCCATGCTGGGAGCTTGGGGAGATGCGCTGGCCCCATGGGTCTTGGTACACCACGTTCTCTTGCTCTTGTCTCCTTTCTGCAATTCTGCCCAGCTAAGGGCACAGGTCTTCTCTAATTTCAGTGTCATCCCAAACCTACCCGGGGGTTTCATCCCCGCCCCCGATGTCCCACCACGGGGGACCTCATGTCACAGCAGCGGGCACAAGGATGTAGATGCCAGTAGCACCTAAGCTCTCTTCGCACCCAACCCACTGTTCCTCCTCACTGCATTCCTCAGGAATGCCAGCCAAGTTTCCAGGCCGGGCAGCTGCATCAACGAGTGTTTTTCCAAATTCATGGCTGTGCACATCTGTCCCTTCTGGCTCCCCAAAGGCCTTGGCTTCTGTGATTCAAAAGCCTTCAATCAACTCCTCTTTGCTCTGCTCTCTGCTCTGTCACACCTGCCCTGAGGCAATGTGTGCAGAAATGCCTGGACAGAGACAGGCCAAAGGGAAGAAGGAAAAGCCAGTTAATATTTCAAAATATTTTACCGCCGTTTAAAAAAAGGCATTGTTTCACAATGCGGAGGTTGATCCACTACTCTGGCACTGGTTTTGTTGACGTCCATTCAACGCTGTATTCAGAGAAAGTGCCGGAGATTTTATATACAGGTGTGTCCTTCGTAACACAAGCCTAGTAGAAGCTGTCTGTCCTTTCTGCTGAGATGCCTACTGAGGTAGATTGTCGTATATTTCAACTGGGATAGAATAATAAAATTGTGAGTTTGGCTCCCCAGGTGAGACTGGCATTTAAAAAAAATTCCTATCGGTGACTAATTCATAGCATAAGAAAACTGTGATTATTTGGGTGTGAAATAAATGCTGTTGAAATGAATAGTTTCAGGTATGATAAGAAGCAGGTAACCTTAGATAGCGCTTTGAAGTGAAAATAGGGTGAAAAAATTACAAAGCTCTTCTACTAGTCCAGGATGGAAAGTATGTTGATCATTCTGCCCCCAGAAGAAACTCCTGACGCTGCTTGTGTGGGGTGACAAGACACCAAGGGTAGAGTCTAAATGTAGCAGCTACAGAGCGAACGTTTGCCACAGCATAAGCTAAACTCTTCTGCGTGGCTTTCCCGAGGGTGGGCGGGGGGTGGGAGCGGGTGCTTGTCCTCACCGGGGACCTTGTAATCCCAGGACAGATATCAGACTTCCACACAGGGGTCTCTCAACTCACTTGGTGACTTTGCTGCTTCTTCAGAGTGACACTTCAGATACAAGACAGGGAGGAGGGTCCCTTACTCCTGTGTTCTCTACAGTCTGATGATCCCACATGTGCGGTTCCCATTTGTTCCCGAGAAGGAGTTCAAGGCGCCGCGTCCCTTCCTTAGAGACACTTCTGAAGGAGCCATGACAGGAAGAGTAATGAACGTGAACTTCCAGAGCAGTAAACATGGAGGCTCGGTGAGATTCTCTTCTCTGATCACAGTATGAATCACAGAAAATACTTCTTTGGGCAAGTTGCTCTTTATTCTCACTCCTGAATCCCACAGTCCTAATAGATGCAGAGCTTTTCTTGTTCTTTGTTCCCATCTTAGAGCTTATCTGGCTACCAAAGCAAACAAAACAAAAAACAAGCCCCAGAGACAACAAACAAACAAAGAAAACAGTGAAATAGCAGCAACACCACAACAAAAACAACAAAAAAAAAGCAAAAACCCAAAACAGAAAAACCACCATTTACCTGACCAACAAATGATTTTCAAAGTTTAGCTTTCAAAATATTTTGCCAAGTTCAGTGTTCTTTGTACTCAGGTGGAAAGACAATGCAGTGCTTGGAAAGGCCAACAGAAACAAGTGTGTCATCCCAAATTACAAAGAAAACAAAGACACCAGAGAATCCTCCCCAAGTTTTAACCCATGGAAACAGCAGTGCACTGAACCAGATCCTGGAGGCTAAATCAAGGGGAATAAGCAATGGAACAGCTCATTTCCATGCGACAAACCAGCCCTGGGAACTCAGATAAGGCCTTTAGCTTCAGAAATGCTACAAATCTGTTTTCCTTTTTCCTGAAAGTCTTGGCAGTGATTCAAAGCCAACCCATGAAACAGACAGGAGGCCTGTTTGTGGCCAAAGTCTGTGACTGCGGGGGCTCGTCCTCCAGGCAGTGTGAACAATAGGCGTCTTCTTTCTGGGTGGTGACTTGCGTTCTCCCTCGGAGCCCATTGTAAATCCAAATGATTTCTAGTGCCTAGAAGCTAGCTTCAAGACAACTGTACTAGGCGGTATAATAATAATAATAGCTAACATGTGTTGAGTGCTTGTTACAGGCTAAGCGTTGATCTTGGTGATGACCTTCCCTCTTATGGGCAATAACCCTGTGAGGCTGTGCTCTCACTGGCTGCATTTTACTGATGAAGTGAATGAGATCCAGAGAAGTTAAGTCATTTTTGTTTAGGGCAATAGCCAATAAATGGTATAGCTGGACTAGCCTATGAACTTTTGTTCTTAATCACGATACTATACTATTGCAATGATCGTAATAGCAAATATTGTTATCCTCTATGTATATTTGAAGGGTAGTATAACTAGGGAAAAAGACTACAGTTTCTAGTAGATTGCCTAGGAATTATTACTCTCCCCTAGATGCCAGTCTGCATGTGACATACTAACATGTAAGAAACAAAATGTCAACTTGTGGCATATTTTTAGAACCCTTTGAACACCTTTGAATTGTCATGGGGGCGGGGGGAGTAAGGTAAACGGCTGCCAAACTTTTGTTTGGGGATACAACCATCCTGTCATAGTATAGTTTCCAAAAGATTAATGACATGATCCCCATACAGCTACAAAATGAAGATGTGCCAAAGATTTTACTCTACTTATTAACTAATGAGGGAATGGGTAAGATGTTAAAATTTGTCCAAAGGGTATTTGGAAAGCCGCATATACCCAGGCAATTTAATGCATTGCTACCTTGGATATAAAGTTGGTTAATGTCCAATTCAGTTTAAAATACAAACTTTGGGGTTATCTGTTCTACCAGAAAGAAGTTATTTACATTTCTACTTGACAAAAATTTACAGTTTGATCTCTGTCCTTATGAAGATATAAATTAGAGTAGTAAACAGAAAGCAAGCCTATCATTACACTGGAAAAACAAACAAAACACCAAAACCCTCTCCACTATTCTATCTATTTTCAAGTTCAGGTAACTTTTTCTGATAATTTTTACTAAAGTAGGGGAAATATATTAATATGTATAAATATTCTGTTATTTAATCATCAAGAAAGGACTAAGCCACCGGATGGGGGGCGGGTGGGGGGTGGGTAGGCAAAGAATGAAGAAAAGGGAATAGCAAATAATCTGTTCCTCCAGTTTGCTTTAGTGGATATTGCAAAGGAGGTTAGTGGGCTCTTTTTGCAAAGTGCTCAGTGATCAAATCTTAAAATGAGGGAGGACAGATGATAAGAAGTTTCTAGCATATGCCCCTCTCTATCCCCTCAAATGCTGTTCAATTCCATGATCAAAGTAAGTCTTTGTTTCTACTCATGTAAAGACCATGAAATTAAATAGGTTAATTTACCCATGGCAGTGTAATCTGATAATAATCGAAATCTCTATTTTCCTTGAACTAGTCCTCAATTTTGTTTGTGTTACAGGTTAGGAAGACATTTGAGGCTCTTCCATAACTAATTAAATATTTGCTAATTCTAAGGTACTTATGTCAGTGCTGAAATTTTCTGAGGATTTCAGATCTTTGAGGTTGGACTTTTAAGATGCCACTTGCTTATTCTTTTCCTCATATGGTTTCTCTACATTGCCCTGGTTTTTATTCAGATTGATAGATAAATATAATAGTGCCCCCCACCTCCAACACACACACCTTTTTTTCTCTTGAGTGAATGAGATACCAACTCTTCCTTCCTTCCAAACAAACAAACAAAAAAACCCCAAAGTATCCTACTGTGGAAAACGACAACTGAATTAAACTGCCATTGAACAAGGTTGATATGTACTCCTTTAGACTGTTCTAGCATAACTGGACATCAGATCATTTTGTTTACATGTTCCAGGCTTCCCTCTCTCCCCTAGTTCTATGAAATTCAGAAGCTAAGCTTGGAAAAGAAGACTGACTTGTCAGCTCCGATGCCTTTGTGCCTCTTCAGTAAAAGAACATGAATTGAGGGGCACCAAGGTGTCTCAGTTGGTTATAAGTTCAACTTTGGCTCAGGTCGGGATCTCATGGTTCATGAGTTCAAGCCCTACATCCAGCTCTCTTCTGTCAGTGTAGAGCCCACTTAGGATTCTCTGTCTACACCCCTCTCTCAGCCCCTCCTCTGCTCTCTCTCTCAAAAATAAACTTTAAATAAAATAAGCATTTAAAAATGATAGTGTCCATATCTGTAAGATTTCAAGACATTTTTTACCATTTTTTATACTGAAATATTTGAAAAAGTTTAACAATGAAAATTTAGAATTCCTATAATGGGAAAATAAGTTCATACAGCTATTTGACTTATTTATTCCTTCTTAACTTGACTTTTTTTTAGAGCAGTTTAAAAGGTTCTCAGCAGAATTGAGAGGAAGGGATAGGTATTTCCCATATAGCCCCTGTCCTACACTTGCACAGCCTCTCTGATTAGGAACATTCCTGCCAGAGGGGCACATTTTGTCACAGCTGATGCACTTACATTGACAGGTCTGTAGTTTACATTATGGTTCATCCTTGGTATTGTGTGTTCTGTGGGTTCAAACAAATATATGATGATATGTCTCCATCATTATGATACCACATAGAGTATTTGCACTGCCCTCAAATTTCTCTGTGCTCTGCTTACTCATCTCTCACCCCTGCCCCCACCAATTCCTGACAACCACTGATCTTTTTATTCCCTTTTCCAGGATCTTAAATAGTTGGAATCATACAGTGTGTAGTCTTTTCAGATTGGCTTCTTTAACTTAGTATTATGCCTTTAAGCCTCCTCCGTGTTTTTCATGACTTGATAGCTCATTTCTATTTAGTGCTGAATAAAATGCCATTCTCCCCGGTGGTACCACAGTTTATCCATTCAGCTACTGAAGGACAAACTCAACAGTTTGGGAAAACTGGCAAAATTTGGGGACAAAAACCATAGCCAGGAATAAAATGCACATATTTGGTTGACTGAGCCCTGCGTTTTCTCTCTCACGAATCTAATCCTGATTGAGTTGGGGCACATTCATTGTAAACCCTGCCATCTGGCATGCTTGGTAATACCTGGGTATGTGGTACTCGAGGCTGAGAGTGGCCTGCAGTTTTGCTAGAGAGCCTCCAATGATAAAGGCAAGAGCAGGACATTTTCCTTGGACTTTGTACTATATGGAGAGACTGATACCGGTGCATTAGCAGAGTCTCTTGATTTGGGTGTAGATTTAATTCTAACTTAAGGCAAGTTCAGGTGTGCTAATATCATACAATTATGTTAGCTCCTTCGAAGTGTTGTTACTATTATTACTGTTATTACTACTGATAATAACACTAACAATAGGAGACATGATTTATTGTGTACTTTTTATATGCTACTTTTCCTATGAGAGAGATATTCTTATGCCACTATACATAAGGAAACACTGAGACACAGAAATTAAGCATGTTGCCCAAAGTCACAAAGCAAGTATCAGAACCAGATTTTTAATCCAAATTATTTGAAATAACATACCGCTTCTCTTTTCCTATTTCCATATTTCTCAGCTAGTAAGCAGGGATCAATGTGCTGTTTAGGGAACGTACTCCCACTCTCTCTGTTAAGGGCAAGTTCACATGTTAGTTACATTTGGAATCAACAAGGGAGAAGCCAGCATGAATTAGTTTTTAGGATTATCTGAGGAAATCTGAGGTTTATCCACAGATTGTCAAAGGAACCTGTCCTTGGGCTTTACGTAGCGAGAACCTGAGATGAGCCAATTTCTTATACTGGACTGAAAGGGTAGAAATATCCCAGGCAACTATACAAAAGATGGTCCACTGTGGTCTTGACTGTTAGTGTTGGATGATCAGAAGTGCCTTCTGCTTCCCCCAGGAAGGGTACCTCCTGATTTAGGATTCTCTGTGAAACTCAAGTAAATCCTGGTCAAAGGGGTGTAATCAGAGTAATCAGTGAGCAGATATTTTAAATGAGTGTCCTCTTTTAAATGGGGAATTGACATTTTCTTAGGTGGAGGTGAAGGAAAGACTCATGGAATTAGCAAAATTCCAAGAGCTAATGAAGAATTTTTAAAAAGTCATACCCAAGGGCACCATGTTTCTGAGAATCAGGTTTGCTCAGAAACAGAGGAGCCTGTGGTGGATAAGACATCTTCATACTACACCTGAAGCCAGAACTGGTACTCAGGAGGTAGGTGACTTTGGAAAAAAGAACACCACATTCAGGGAAAAAACAGGATTGGATATGAAAATACGGTTTGATGTAGCAGTTAGGACAGAAGAATGGAAACATGAAACACAATGGGGAGGAAGAGTAAGTAAGATTAGGGAGAAATTCTTGAGGAAGATAGAATTTAAATTGTATGTATGTAAAGAGGAAAAAAAGGAGTGCGTGCAAGTGAGCATCCTATGTGCTAGGCACAATGCTAGGTGCTGGGAAATGAGAGAGTTCTGAGTCGAGAATAAGGCCTAGGTTTCCGACCTGGCAAAGAGGTTGGATTGAGATGTCCTCCTCTAAGTGGGGCGACCTCGGGAAGCAGTTTCCAGAGGCAGCTCTGTTAAGAGAAAGTGTGGGGGTGATTTTTCGGCTGCCAAGAGTTAAGAATATATACATATTTTTGTTTAAAACAAGGAAATTCTCTGAGACACAACAGCTTCTAACCTAAGCTTCCGGCCAGTGCAGGAGACAGAGAAAGGCTACCTAGGAGGCAGGGATAGGACTTGGCACTCGGCCTGGCCCTGACAGTTTCTTGTGCTGGGACTGAACAACCAAGTTTTTTGAATCATCGCGCTGGAAGCTCTTACTCCCCAAACGGCGACTGCTGATTTTTGATGACCACGACTCTCCGTGTGGACTCCAAGGCATAGATTAAACATTACTTCAGTTTCATGGATGACACAACCAAAGCACGAGAAGTCAGATGATCGTGGAGATTGGGGGCAGGCCGTGGTTAGAATCTGTGGCTAGAAAGTTCACTTCTCAGACATACCCTTTGAGACAACTTCGCCCTGGCTGGTTGTCAAGTGGAGGTACCATGGTCATGTATATCTCTACTACTAAGAGCTTATTCTATGGTAGTGAATCGAGACAGCCCCTGATACATTCTTGACTATCTTCCTTACTCCTGTGTGGTAGATATCCCCCTGGACTTTCCTCTCTGTCTCTCTTCTGCAACTCTCCATTCTTCTCCATCACCGCTTCGCTTCCTGTGCTCATGCCCTCTGCATTTTGCAGATCCAAAGCTCATTTACTTCCATGGTGAGTAAGCAGACACATTAAAATATTCCCAGGACAGCTACTGACTTCATCTGATCAGATGTAAAATGTCTGGAATCCGGATTAGCTTTGCAGCTATGGAAAATAATTTCCAGGAAACCCTGACCAAAGTTTAAAAGTTAATGCATCTGAGCATTTCTTTGGACTTTGAAGATGGAAATAATCCTATTCCCCAGGAATCAAAGAGCATTCAAAACATCTTCACAAAATCATCAAGTTTTTTTGCAAGATACACTCACAGTTATGCACATGATCCCATCATTAGTGGGATCTTGTTGGATTTTCTGAATGGAGGGCTAAAGCCTTGCCTGAAAGGCTTTTGCTTTTGTGCTTGTGATTGAACAGCTGCAAAGATCTAGCAAGAGCTCTGCTTCCTCAGCACTAAAACACAATTCTGAAACAAAAGACAGGAAGAGAGAGGGGTGAGCTCTCAACCTGGATGACTCTCAGCAGAGGGGGCTGGTTGGAGCAGCCAAGCCCTGATTCCATCAGGGATGGGACACTCATTACTGACAGGTCAGGCATTGTGTGGGGACCACGAACAAAGCTGCTACAGGTTGGGGTGATCAGATCATTCCCAGAAGGCAAGTTGGGGCAAGTCAGAGACTAGGTCAAAACGGGACAGAGACTCGAGGGCAATAAGTCATCCCAATCAGAAAGCAGGCTAAGACAGGTGAGATTGGTAGTCAGCTTACTAAACTGATTTCCGAGGCCATCAGTGAGTGCTCTGGGGAATAAGTGTTTCCATGATTTGGGTTCCTTCATGAGGTCTTTTTGTTTTCATTGCCTTTGACCCACTTTGAGTGAAGTCAGCTATTAAATATCTAGGTCTGTTGCAATGTGTAGTAAGGACTCACTGAGTGACTTTGATCTTGACCCTTTTTGTACTTAGGTCAGGCTTTGTAAATTTTAGGTTTCTTCTCAAGCATTTTCTTGTAAATCCTTATCTCAAGAAAATGGAAGGTAAGCATAATTATCCCCACTTCAACGATGATGAAATGGAGGGTTAGAAATGTTAAATAACCAGCCTAAAATCCGCAGCTAGTAAATGGAAAATCTAGAATGGAAAAATGTCCCTATGTTCCCATGATGATGCTCTTTCTGTCCTCACCATATTACCACATCTTCTGCAACAGTGCTTTGCCAACATTATGGTCTCAAGACCCCTATCCGTTCTTAAAAATTATTGAAGGCCCAGAAAAGATTTTGTTTATGTGGGCTATATATATCAATATTTGTCATGTTAGAAATTAAAACAGAGAATTAAAGAAATAGTTATTGAGGTGCTGAGATAGCTCAGTCAGTTAAGCGTCTGACCCTTGATATCAGCTCAGGCCACAGGTTTGTGAGTTTGAGTCCCACGTCGGGCTCTGTGCTGACAGTGCAGAGGCTTGGGATTCTCTCTCTCTCCCTCTCTCTGCCTCTGTCTTGCTCATGTTCTCTCCTTCTCTCTCTCAAATATATACACATTTAAAAATAAAAAAAATAAAAGTTATTCAGTTAAAATAATCTAGTACATGTTAACAAACATTTTTATAAAAATGACTATATTTTCTGAGCAAAACGATACAGAAGAGTAACATCATGCAAGTTTGCAAGTCTCTTTGTGTTCAGTTTAAGGGAAGACAGCTGGATTTTCATATCTGCTTCTGTAGTCAGTCTGTGGTGGAATGCTGTTGAGTTGATGTATATGAAGAAAATCCAGCTGCACACAGATCTGTAGTTTAAAAATGGAGGAATATTTAAATAATCTTTCCGGATAATTTTGTGGCCTTTTCTTTGAAGAAAGTTGCAGTGTAGGCTCTGAAACCGTATCAGGGAAGATTCCATACTCCCTGCATTCAAACCTCTTTTGTGTTTATTTTAAATCTCTTTTTAAAAGTCTTTGTTATGCTTTGAATGGATCTCTTATGCATGATTTTGTAATGCTTTGGTCATCTGGAAATCTTGGTTTACCGACTTACGCCAATGGTAGCATTTCCCAATGGCAGCACATTTTATTACTACCCAAAGGTCACAATTATTAATATAAACTCTGCTTTCTTCAGCACATTTGTGAAGAATGGGATGCTCTTAAGCTTAAGGTGGCAGATACAAGTTTTCCAAAATTCAGTTTCCACTTGAAAGGTCAAATTTTATCACAGGCAAGAGACACTATCAGTTTTCTCCAAGTGACAGTTTTACGTCTTTCTAAGAACATGGCTACCAGATATCCAACTCTGAATAACCGTAGTTTGCCTGTCAGTCATTTTTTTCCAAGGAAGAAATGTTGTTCCACAAAAGAAGCAGCCAGTTTGGTTCACAACTCAACCATACAGGTGCTTTCCCTCAGGACAACCGCCAGCTTTAGGTGGGCTGTAGCAATCCTTTCTGGGTACTTCCTTTGCATCACACAGAATATTAAAAGTATATGTACTTCAGGGGCGCTCAATCAGTTAAGCATCCAACCCTTGATTTCAGCTCAGGTCATGATCACATGGCTTGTGAGTTCGAGCCCCATAACATTGGGTTCTGTGCTGACAGCTAGAGCCTGCTTGAGTGTTTCTCTCTCTACCCCCTCTCTGTGCCCCTCCCCCATGCATATGCACACATTCTCTCTTTCAAAATAAATCAGTAATTAAAAAAAAATATATATATACACATACACACTTCAGAGCCAGGAGCTTTAAAGTTAATGATTTTTATGGCTTTATCAAGGACATTTTTCAGTGATACTGGACTTTTATTTCATTTTTAAATTTTTTACTGTGGATGTATGGCTTTCAAGGAAGTAATTACTCGTACAGTTTGTTCTGATGTCTTAATTTACATTGTCATGAGTAGTTTTTTACCTGCCATTGCTTCTGCCCTATCAGTGTTTGCACAGAGGAGATGTCGTGAACCTACTGAAATGGTCTTGGGGACCCCAAGAGGGCCTCTGCACTATACTTTGAGAACCCTGTTCTGGAAGACCTGGATGAGCTCTTAGGTGGGTCAGGGCTGTTTCTTCTCCCTCACACTGGAGTCCAGTGCGACCCAGTCATCCATGGCAAGGCTGGAAGCACGAAGCCAGGGTACAAGCAGGCTCCTTGTGTCAGGCAGGGTCCGAGGATAACTCCTTCTGTCAACTTACAGGAGGAATTTTCTTTCCTCACGGAATTTACATACTAGTGGGGAGAGAAGCACAGTGAACAATATGAGGAAGTAAATGATACAGTTTATCAGAGGGCGGTAAGTGCAATGAAAAAAAATAAACCGGAGGGGTGCCTGGGTGGCTCAGTCAGTTAAGCGTCCGACTTCAGCTCAGGTCATGATCTCACAGTTCATGAGGTCAAGCCCCATGTCAGGCTCTGTGCTGATGGCTAGCTCAGAGCCTGGAGCCTGCTTTGCATTCTGTATCTCCGTCTCTCTCTGAGCCTCCCCTGCTCGAGCTGTCTCTCAAAAATAAATAAAAAACAAACAAAAAAGCTGGAATGGAGGAGAATTTTGATATGTAAATGGAGTGATCACAAAAGCCCGCCTCAGACCAGTTTTACCTCAACCACCTGATGAGGCAAATATTGTTCCCATTTTAGAGAAGAGCAAATAGAGGTGTGACTGGATTAAGTGAGGCTCTCTGTGTCCCATAGGCAGTAAACAATAACCTCAGATTCAAGGTTTAAAACCTGTCTCTCTCCACTGACACCTGATTGTCACAGGTGTGTCACCGGCCTCAGACACTACAGTAACATCTCCAAATCAGTGACCCAGCTTTCGAGTTTTAAGGCTATTTAGGGAAATGAGATGACAATTTTACAAATAATGAAAGAGTAACTTCAGAAGGCACCCAAATGTGTCCTTCAGTGGAAATCCTCAGTTTTTGGCCTCTGGGCTTTCGAATGGGTTTCTTCCTAGACACTGGATTTCTTCTCCTCACTTGTTCCTTAGGTGTTGAATAAGCATTTTCTTCACGCCATGCTTTGTGGTGGGTGCTGGGAGCCGAGGCCGTCCCTGTGCGGAAGCGGCTCGCAGCGTTGGGGAGAGGGACAAGGAGGAGAGAACGTTCTGGAGCAGAGAGCCACTCCAAGCCCTACCTCGCATGAGAAGATGAGTTTGAATTGGCTGAGTGTGTGTGCGTGAGTGTGTACACACACTCACGCACACACACCCCTCATTCCTATGTCTGAGATCTGGGACCTCCTGCAACTATAATAGATGCAAATATTAAACAGAATGCTCCCACCTCTGCGTGACCCACATTGTCCCACTCCATGGGCGCCTTGTAAAGGGGAGAAGCTGGAAACAATAACCTTTGTAATTCTAACAGCCATAGAGGGGAGATGTTTGTCATCTGAAGATGAGGAAATTGAGTCTCAAAGAGTCTATTTTCTCTCTGATCCCATTGCGGCAGGTCTGAGCTGCCACACAGGTGTCATGGCTTTCCGTAAAGAGATGTTCCTGGTGTCTCTGTCCTGCAGCAGCACGTCCCTGGGCCCAAGAATCTCACTCCTTCTTTGCTTTTCTCTTTCTGCCCTGCCTTCAATTTCGATACCGTACCCCTCCTGGCAGGGTCTGGCACTCCCCGGATGCTTGCTCACCTCTCACAAGTGACAGCTTTGGCTGAACCTTCTGCACTTTGCCTCAACCTTTATTTCATTTCGTTGTTTTGGCTTCAGACCTCTGGTTTTTACTGATCCAGCCTCTCATGTGACCTGGGAGAAGACCCTCTTCATGTCATCTGAACCCCTGAGCCCCCCAGACCTCTTTGTCCGGGACTCTGATTCTCTATCAGTCAGGGCTGTGCAAGGGCAGGGTTGCTTTGAGGACGAGGCCCCCTTAAAATCTACTCGTCTTGCATCTCCCTAGCCCTTGCCTGCAAAAATGCAATGCTTAACATCAAGAATTCCCTGAGCTCCTCTTTTTTTTTTCTTTCAAGAACTATATTCCTCTCCAATTACTCACCCAGTAGAGGACTCGTGGGTATAAACTTACTGGAAAGAGGTTAAAATCAGCTCAACCTTCTCTGAATCATAAACCAGTTTTCTCGTGCATTCATAGCTCATCCTTGGATTCTTTCAGTTTATTTTCCTTCCCCAGTAATGAATTTTTCAATGAGTTTCAATGAGTCAAGAAGCATAAATCATTGATTCATTCATTAAATTATTCAAACTTGTATTATTAGCACCTACGTGCCAGGGGTTTTGACTGCCTCTGTTTTTTAATGGCCAATCCATACTTGAACAAGTAGGACTCAGAAAGTGTGATTATAAAAACAGCTTTATTATATTTTTGTCCTCACATTTTAACATGGATTTCATTTGTGGTTGGTCCCTCTCTCGACTCTGTACACACACAGGGGCCGTTTTGTGACTCTTCTGATCACTACAAAGTGAAAGAGACAGACAGAGAGAGGAAGAAGAAAGGAAAGAAAGAAAGAAAAGAAAAGAAAGTGTCCCATAATCAATTTAAATAAGATTCAGACACTAGAGTGTCTAGTACAATATATTATTTAACACTTGACTCTTTATTTCAAAGCGAACCCCTCACCCTCCGCCCCCTGGTTGTAAGTTAGCTGACTGCCCTGTGTAACTGCTTGGGGACTGGAACGGGAGGAGGGAGTTGAAGGGAGCTGGAGCACACGTTTGACGGTCAGAAGTGTGAAGCTTCACGTTCACTAACCCCGGAAGGTCTCAAGACGGACTCTCGCATTACAGGGTCCCTCCTGCTGCAACTCCCTGACCTGGGAAGGACTTTCTTTTGGATGACTGCTCCTGTTCCCTTCGGATCCTGTCCCAGGCAGCTTGCTCAACGGCTCCCCTTTGCTGCTGAGTCTCCACGCGAGGGGCTTGGCCTCAGAAGATGTTATCCATTCTCCTTGTGCTGGCTGGTTGGGGTGGCTGTGTTCAAGACTCTGACATGCTATGTTGAACTGTCCCTGAGGAGACAAGTCCCTACGTGGCTTTACAACTCTTCAGACTTGAAGCCCTGCACTCTTTTTTAAACAGTGACATGGATCCCCACTTGAAGCTATTTTCATGGGATTTTCACTTTATGAATGTATCTCCCACCTGGCATTTGCATTTTAACTATAGATAAAATGGCGTTGGTCTTGTTGAAGTTGTTTCAGGCATCAGGGGGTAATCTGGGATTGTTCTTCCTGGAGCCCTGAAGTCAGAGAGACACGGAAATCACCTGTTTCACAAATTATACTTTATAGGTAATGCTTGTTTACAAGTCACGTTTGCTCCATCTGGCACATTCATTCTGTTAGGATTAGACTTGGCTCAATTGTTCTGTTAAACAATATAGAAAAACACAGTGTTCAAATGTGTTAAACTTCTGCCCGGAGGGAAGGAGTTGGTACATGAAAAAAGAAACAAGTAAGTTTCTATCTGAGGATTAAGATAGTCAGGGGGTGGGCTGAGCCTAAATCCTTCCCTGAGGTGAATCCTCCTGGCCAGCACGTGCTCCCTTACCTCCAACTCCTTGGCCCTGTGGCTGATTATAATTGGTTCTTCAACTATAAGCATCTTTTCCTAATTTGTTTTTTGGCGGTGGTGGTGATTTAGTTCACGTTCTGTTGGCTACACTTTTATTGAAAACTAGTCAATGCAGAGTATGTATTGAATAAGTGATAAGTAAATATGAATAAGATAGTACTTACTACCACAATCTCTGATCTGGTTGAAGGAAAGCTATATAAACAATTAACTCTAACGCAGGCAGAGTTAAACATGTATCACATAGAGGTGATACACTAGCTCCAGGAGAAAGGCTTCTGCAGGAGTTGACCAGAGAGCTTTTTCCTTGGAATATAACTGATATTTCCAGAAGTCAGTAAGTAAAGGAAAGCGTTTCAATTTAAGTGACACAGCATGCGTAATGGCAAAAAATATGTGATGCTATATTTGAGAAAAAGTGGATTATGAGTTAGGTAGAGACAGAGTTTGGGTCCAGAGATGAGTTGTCCAGTGCGGAAGTTACTAGCTGTGTGTGGTCACCGAACAACTGAAATGTGCTATATATATAATTAAATATATATATAAATGTTCTATAAGTATAAATATTATAAATATATATAAAGTATACATCCTATTTTGCAGCTTTCATGTGAAAAAAATATATGCCTTTTATGTTTACTAAATTTTGAAATGATAATTTGGATATACTGGGTTCAGAAAATTAATTTGTTTTTCAATCTGACTTAAAAAATTTAATATTACATATGTGGCTCATATTACAATTCAATTAGTGCTACTGTAGCAGGGTAGTACTATGAATTTTAAGAGAAAGGGTTTTAACATCCTGCTTCAGGTAGCAGGAGACTGAGTATTTTTGAGCAAGTAACATGTACTGTATCCCCAAATCAAAAAGCCATGTTTTATTTTAAAAATAGTCTTCCTTTCCATGTCTTATATATTCTGATTCCCTTAGGCATTTAATTCTTGTTTAACAAATGTCTTCTTTGAAAATACACACTTTATCCAACTGATTATTGATAAAAAGTTTCCCTGCAAAATGCTTTATTATAACTTTGATTTTAATGCATGTTTCTTAGAACTCAGATAAGCAAAAAGAAGGAATTAAAACTCACTCAGAACCCACCAACCCAGATAGCTACTATAAATATTCTAGTATGTACCCTTCAGGTAGAGGACCATACTGAAATACTAGTCTTAAACAGCTGCATTGCATTAATAGTATGGTGTACAGTTTCCCATGGAAATAAATTTTGTTCTACACATGATTTTTAATGGCTGCATAGTATTTCATTGTATCGATGCATCCAGTTAGTTAAGTAATCCCTTATTATTGGACATTTGTCATTAATTTTCACTGTATAAGATATTCTTGGCTCTTTATGTCATTAGTTAAAGAAAAAGGCAATGAAAATAAAGATGTTAACATGGACTTTCATTTCTCTAAAGACATCTAACAAAGCAGGTGCATAGAAATCACTGGCTCCCTTAAGATCCAAGGCTACATTATGTAATTAAATAGCTTTTAAAATGTTCCCAGTAGCAAAGCTATCAAAGTGATTCTAATTAATACATCTTTCTCTCTCTCCCTCTCTCCGTCCCTCTCTCTCTCCCTCTGTCCCTCTCTTTCTTTCTCCCTCCCTCTGTCCCCACTCCCCTTGTGTATATGTGTATGTGTCATACAAATAAGCATAAGACACTTCCTCTGGCTGAGTTAGCTCTCCATTATCTTCTTGTTGCTGTTTGAAAAACTCGTTTATGTGAAAGTTAGAAATACAGTACAAAGACCTTTTTTCCCTGAACCATTTGAGAGGAAGTTGCTGACTTAGTGCTAAATCATCGCCAAATAGTTTTCTGCAGACCAAGACATCCTCCTATGTAACTAAAACACAATAACGAAATTCAGGAAATTAACCTTGAACACAATTACTGTCTAGTCTTCAAACTCTACCCAAATTTCTCCAATTGTCCCAATTATGCCCTTTATAGTAAAAGGATCCAGTTCAGAATCACACTAGGCATTCAGTTGTCCTGTTTCTTTGTTTCCTTCAGTCTTTCCTTGATTCTCATGACCTTGACATTTTGATAACATGCCAGTTATTTAGTAGAATTGCTTTCAGTTTGCCTTTGTCTGAGTTTTCCTCAAGATTAGATTCCAGTTATGCATCTTTGGCAGGAATATTACAGAGGGAATCCAGTGTCTTTCTCATTTTATCCTATCAAGTAGGATGAAAATGTCCTGCTACTAATGACATCCCTTCTGACGGTCTGCCAGATTTATCCACTGTGAAGTTACTCTCTTCCCCTTTGTAATTAATATTGGGAGGGGAAAGTGCCTTGAAACTATGTGAACATTCTGTTCCTCCTCAGATTCTCAAAGTATTCATTCATTTATTTGTATCACTATGAATCCATTGTTTCCTACTTCATTCAATGTGTTATAACCTAATGTATCATTATTTATTTTAATGCACACATTGCCTCTGATGTGGCCTGTGGGAGTCTATTCAAGTTGACTTCTGTATCCTTTTAATGCCCAGTCACTGTTTGAGAATTTCCTTTCTTTTTTGGCACAAGATATTTCAGACTCAATTTGTATGTGCCCTGTTTTAGTCTTAGAATCAACAAAAAATGGTATCGAGAGGTCAAGATCTAGGTTCTATGGGTGCTCATTGTTGGTGGGGTGCCATGCTCTCAGGTCCTTCAAGTGGACAGAACAGGGAGCATAGATATACACAGTTACCTCTATGTTTATTTCTATGTCTATCTTATATATTGAAAACTATAAGTTCATCCTGATGTCTCTCATTCAAATCCAGCACCACAAGATTCATTTTGTTATTCTTTCTTTCTTTCTTTGTAATTCCCTTCTCTAGCAGAGAGAAACTGGGCTCCCATTATTCTTAATATTTATATATATGATCAACCTCCCCATATGTACACAATTAACGTCGCTGCCACCAAGTTTTCTCCCATCACGACAGTCTCCTTTCCCTATTTGGCCCTGACACACTATCCCAAGTTTCCCTTGCCCTTGGGGACTCCCTTCTCACTCTGCTTGTGCTTTAGCTTCTGATGCTGGGCTGTCTATCGCCACATGACTGCCCCCCCCATTAGTCTCCACCACCATACCAGGTGACCCTTTTCTCTATTCAAGCTTTGATAGCATTCTGAGCTACCTGTCCCTCTTGTCCGTCTGCATAGACACCCAACTTTGGGACTGAATTATTCAAATGGACAGAAAGGAGAAGGGAAGAGAAATATCTCTGGTTGTATTTTGTATTTTTAAAAATTCCCTGTTTCTTCTGACCCCAATGGAAATGCACTACCCACATCAAGGTACAAAGAAACAGCCCTTCTTTGTTGATAAATACAGTGAGAGTTCTTAAAGCTATTCTGTACTTCTCTTTGATCTCTGTTACTCCTGATAAACAATATCATTTGTTAAATGAGGGACTGGGAGAAAGTTTAAATTCCCATGTGCCAATACCAGCAATGGAGAGGAAATGTTCAGCCTAAATGGCATTTAAAAAAAAGATTATGAGACAGATGTCCTCCAGCCTTGAGGACGGCATGTCTGACATATCCATTTGACTGTTGAGATGTTACAAAAGAAGACTCATTTGTTTGGAATTTTGTAATTTGACTAGATTTTTTAAAAAAGCTTTTTTGTGGGCTTTAAAGGGTTCCCAGGGCTATTCCGAAAGCCCCTTTCCACCTCAGATCTGCTGGGCACAGATGTCTGGAGTTGCCTTCTGCCTTACAAGCCTGCACCAGTGAGAATGTGCTTCCTGAGCTCTCCCTGACCTTAGTAGAGAGCTCTATTATCTCACAGACACAGTCTGGGCAGGGGAAGACATTCTTGCATATGTCAGGCTAATTACAGATCACTCCAAGTGCTACCAATGCAGATGTGTCATCCCCATCAAGGGCTACAAGCACCACCCCTTCCCCCTCAGCCCCTTCCCCAGGCATTCCTTCTCAATGCTGAATTCAGAGGGGCTGGCCTGAAGCAGACAGCCACACAACTCTTCACTATGACCAGGTCAATGTCTACAATGCAGGGCATTTTAAAATTGAATTTGGCCAAGTCCAGGCATCAGCGCATACCAGTACTGATTTATAAAAATAAACCAGGCAGAGGAAGCTTCAAAGACTTCCTAGAAGATGGAAGGAACTAGAGGTTATAGAGGGCAGTGGGATGACTTCTAATGGCCCCATGAAAGCCATCAGGAATTCTTAAATTGCCAGGAATGTCATCCAGTACTGTGCCATGCTGTCATGAATGGGGATAGAACCAAGCATAGCAAGTATAATAGTTCTTTAGTATTTGGAACAGAAGTGTGTGTGTGTGTGTGTGTGTGTGTGTGTGTGTGTGTGTGTGTGTTTGTGTGTGTGTAGGGGAGTGTGTGTGCCTTGTGGTGTCTGCCCTCCATTGAGGGTTTGATGTAGGTACACTCCGTGTTCTGATGTCCTCAGAGTTCACTTCCATCAAGAAATGACCCATCAGTGGGGCGCCTGGGTGGTGTCTGACTTCGGCTCAGGTCATGATCTCATGGTTTGTGAGTTCGAGCCCCACATCAGACTCTGTGCTGACAGCTCAGAGCCTGGAGCCTGCTTCAGGTTTTCTGTCTCTCCCTCTGCCTGTCCATCCCCTGCTCGAATGCTCTCTGTCTCTCAAAAATAAATACACATTAAAAAAAAGAAATGACCCATCAGTTCTTCATATCTAGTAAATACCTAGTGCCAAATTTCATAGGCACACTACCTGCCTTATTTTTAGTAAAATCTGTTTTATTTAATGCATAAACATTTACACCTATTTATTAGAGTAATTATATAAATTGGTATCCTAACTTATGGGTCATTAACAGTAAATTCTTTACAGAATTTGAACCAGAAATTAACATAAAAGTATTCTCTCCATTGTATTGTGAAGTGTCTAGTGTGGTCCTATCCTATTGTTGGAATAACTGTTCATATCTATTTTTAAAAAAATTATAAAACATTTAAGAAGGCCAGTTTCTCCCACTCAAAAGTCCCCTTCATTGCCTCAGCTACTCTTCCTGAGCAAACTGAACCATAAGAGGGGGTGGGAAGTGTGGGACATTGCTACTTGTCACTGTTTCTCCACATGACCTTGACTCTTTTCTTCACACACATTTGCTGTTAAAGGCTGCTCCTGGCCCTTGGCACCAAACGACCATGGTCTTGCTTGGAATCTGACAATATTGACCATCGGCGATATGAAGACCATAAGTTCCGACTGTAAGATAGCGTCTTCCTTGTAAAATCTGTTTTAGCTTTACAAGTGAAGTAGCAGATCTGGAAGAACATAGAATGAGTTGTTGGAGATGAATGAAGCTACTCTGCACACACGTGGAAAAAAGTGGAAGCTTCTTATTTTCTCTCTTCACATCATGGGGAGCATTTGTCAGACTAAGACATAGCAATGGAATTGAATAGGTGACACAAAACAGAAATGAGGCTCTTTGGTCTTGTTCTTTAAGAAAATTTTATTATGAAAAACAGTACTAAGAACAATAGAGACAAATCTGTTTTGAAGTCAGTCAACCCAGCCAGGCACTTAAACTGTATAATGAAAAATCTGACTTCTTGTAGCTCTGCCATTCCAAGTACCTTTGGAAGTGTGACTAATTTACCTTTCCAGTGGAAGATTAGACATGAGCCATATTTGTCACCAGATATTATTATAAAATTCTTTGTGACCCCTTGTGAAAAGTTCTAGTGAGTTGCAGAAAGGACACACCCTAGAGTACACAAAGCAAATGTTTAATAAGCTACTAAAACCAGGAATCATCTGATACACAATTTAAATTCTTCATCAAAGACCCCTGAGTGGCTCAGTCAGTTAAGCATCCTACTTCAGCTTAGGTCATGATCTTGTGGTTCTTGGGTTCAAGTCCTGCATCAGGCTCTGTGCTGACAGCTTGGAGCCTGGAGTCTGCTTTGGATTCTGTGTCTCCCTCTCTCTCTGTCCCTCCCCTGCTTGCTCACTCTCTCTCTCTCTAAAAAATAAATAAACATCAAAAGTAAATAAATAAATAAAAGCCTCATCAATGCATTTATAAACAAATTATAATAAGCATTTTTGTAAGTACAATGGCATTTTGTTACTAGATATCTAATATTAAAGAAGTATACCTTTTTAACTTCATTTAAAGTTAAAGACAATATGTAAAATATGATGGAGATTTTATATAACTACTTTTTTGTTGTTTTAAAGTTGCCTTTATATGTTAGCTAAATGTTCCCGAAGCTTAAATGGTTGTTATTTTAAGTCTGCAAAATAAAAATTGCTTTGACCTTTTAGGGTATTGTTTTGGATTTCATTATCTCAGTGAACTTGAAGCATATGATTCTGTTTTCTATTATCAAATACTTCCTTCTTCCAGCTTTGTAATAGAAAAGTCACAGTCCTTAGCTCCAATGCCCAATAGAATAAATCTGCCTATAATTTAACACAAAGAGTGAATGGCAAGGTCAGACTTTAAAAGCCACATGGAGATTAGATTGGCACAAATGAATGTATGCATGTATTATATTCAATTGAATAGAGACAAATTATGTATATAGTGTATGTATATCAATGGGTACTTTAGGGAAACTGTTCTCTTAGGTAGGAATTAGCTGTGGTTGACTGAGTTTGCAAAGTACAGCAAGGTTATTAAATAAACAATATAGTAAGACATTCTACTTAACCCAGATCATAAGTGAAATCAGTTGTAGGTTGTTCATGTCTGTGATGTGGAAGACAGAAATTGCATTTCTCTTCTGGTAAATGTATCGGTAAAAAGAAGAGAGAAATGCATGTTGGCTACTGCTAAGCCTGCACTTGAAAATTACTCTACAGAAAGACAGAGACAAAGAGACGGAAGCTGATTAATGATGTGATGGCCATTGCTCCAGGCAACCAAATCACTAGAGGTGCCTCAACTTCCCCCGTTGGTTGTAGTTACAGAAAAGTCACGTTACCTTCTGGGGCTCTGCTTTATGCAGGCAGAGAGAGCCTCACCACGGAGCACAGCAAACCGCTCACTACACTCCCTGTTAACACAGCCTGTCTGGGACCGGACCAGGGAAGTGCGTTGGCAGACCAGCTAGCTCTACACTACTGTGTATGTCATCCACAGGACTTGCGCTGAAAAGGGATGGGCCCTCTTCACAGGGGAGAATTTGAATAGACCAAATGGCCAAAGCATCCCGGGGTCCTTTGGTCATACGCCCTCCTAGGAGGAGTTTGTGGTTTCGAAGTGGTGGAGGGTGCTCTGGGCACAGCAACATGGCTGCCAATTCATAGATTCCAGCAGAAGGTCTTGTTTCCAGGCAGAGAAGTGGGTGGATAATTCCTTGCTTAATCATCTCCAGGGAGAGAAAAAGGACTGACAAGCTTCAGTGAGCTATTTCAGTTTCTAATTAATCTTTCAGACAGGCAGTTCTTTTTCATGTCTAATCAAAATCATTCTGCCACAAATTAAGCCACATTTTCCTGGCTTTCTTCTTTCTAGAGATAGATCCAAGGTGGGCGTCATCCTGCATTTTGTAACTGGTGATGGGTAAAAACACGTGGGACATCGAGATTGTTTGCTTAATGACATTTATTAAAATGAGTATGCAGGGCACCTAGGTGGCTCAGTCAGTTGAGCATCTGACTCTTGATTTCAGCTCAGATCATGATCTCACAGTTCATGAGTTCAAGCTTCACCTCAGGCTCTATGGCTGCTTGGGATTCTCTGTTTCACTCTCTCTCTGCCCTGCCCCCTTGCTTGCATGCACACTCTGTCTCTAAAAAATAAATAAATCTCTAAAAATAGGGGTGCCTGGGTGGCTCAGTTGGTTGACTGTCCGACTTCAGCTTAGGTCATGATCTCACAGTTTGTGGGTTTGAGCCCCACATCAGGCTCTGTGCTGACAGCTAGCTCAGAGCCTGGCATCTTGATTCAGATTCTGTACCTCCCTCTCTCTCTGACCCTCCCCTGTCTCTCTCTGTCTCTCAAAAAAATAAATAGAAAACATAAGTTCTTTTTTAATCTTTAAAAATAAATACATAAGTAAGAAGAAAATGAATATGTTACCAGGAATCCCACTTGAAGTCAGTGGGCCCCAAAAGGGAAAAGAGAGCTCACATCTTGCTGTGAAAGTGAGTTGAATTCCCAAAGTGGGGGCAGAGAGGTGTCATGGGACAGTTTTTCTTGGACAAGGTCTTGGGCATCCTGTTTTGTGTGGCTTGAGCAGGTTGTAGGAGAGAGAGGAGGGCTTGTTGAGCGGGTCGAGATGTTTGAGGTGGGGATGTGAGAGGGAGCAGGCGAGGCTTCCGTGTGACAAAGGGCAAAGAATCTTAAATCTCTCGCTTCCTCACCTGCCCCTACTGGGAAAAGCACCCAACTCTGTCATCAAGGCAGTGAGTCTTACACAGACAGGAACCTCATGGAATATTTATACAAGATTGTGTGTTGTGTGGAATTTGTGGAAACCAGACCACCCTTCCTATGGGCCAGCTGCCTAAGTCCCGAAATAGCTCTGAGGGCCGGGACCTTTCCACTATGGTATTTTGCCTTTCCGTGTTGCACACAATTGGGGGGAAGGAGGGTTACTTCCCATCAGCTTCTCAGTGACCTCTCTGGCTCCCAACTTTTCACCACACCTTTAGTTCCTCCTACACCCTTTCACCTGTCCAAACTTGGGAGAACAACGGGGAGCGGGGGAAGAGGAAGTGGGGGCTGAGACTGGCCGTCAGCTGAGAAGGCAGCTGCCTGCATTGTATGCTCTTGGCAGCTTCAAGCCTTCCTGGGGCTTCTCCAAATACCTCCTCCAACCGCTGACCCACACAGAAAGTTCTTACTCCCTCCCAAGTTCACATCTCCAACGTGGATTTTGTCATTCATGTTGCTTTATATTTATGCAGTGAATTGTAATTCCCCCACATCTCCTGTCTACACACACACACACACACACACACACACACACACCCTCTTAAAATAATTTACCTAAATTTTAGAATTATAATAGAAACACAGAGCACATTAGGGAGCACTCTTGGAGATCGGGACAACTAGCTGGAAATTTAGAGATAACTCAATGCGACCTTCTTACTTTCCAATAAAGAGACTCAGAGGGGTAAAATGACCTACCCCGAAACAGACACATCATAAAATAAGGAACTAAATGAGAAATTAGTACAGATGTTTTGGTTGGACTGTCTGTGGGCCATGGCCCTTGCCACCAGTCAATGACCAATAGCCAATGTGACTTTGGAATAAGGTATTAGAACGCTGTAATAAGTAAGAGGGAAGAGGACAAAGATGAGGAAGAGATTGCCCCAGGCTCAGGTGCACTCTGAAATGTTAAGTCGGCTGAAACCCAAAGGAATATTAATTAAGGGAGCTTTATTCTGGGGCAGAAGTGCCTAGATAGCAGCCGTAATAGTCAAGACAAGCCTCTGACCTTTTAGTCTGTCAAGTTTTATTGCCATGATTTAAACATTATGAAGCACGTGTGAGCCATTATCTGCATCTCTCTTTGTTGTAAATTATACTGTGAATGCTCCGCAGCATTACAGGAAGAAAAAGGAAACCCTGTCTGTAGAATACATAGAGTTTTGTTGGTGTCAAAGGGTTATTCAACAATGGATAAAAATCTGTCCTCCAAACCCCTGCTAGTATATCCCATTACGTCCTGCTACACTGGGTTCAGTGGATTACCCACTAGTGACGATGACTAGTCAAGTTCAAATATGACATGGTAAGAACCTGGGTACAGACTACCAGATTTTTTCAAAAGTTACAGGTGATTTTGCAGAGACGCAAGACGTTGGAGGTAAATCCCAGTGCTTCTTGCTGTGAAATCCTAAGAAGAATGTTTATTGCTAACAATTTTTTAAATTAAAGTATTCCACTAAAAAAAAAAAAAAAAAGCATGAGCAGTGATGAAAGTCAATGGATTGCTCTGATCCTGTACTCTATTGAGAAATACAATAGGGCAAATTATGCTGGGCTCCTTTCATTTTTGAAATGGTTCAGAAATCCTTGAACTTAAAGTCAGTACATCAAAATGTTCCATTATCTTAATTATCAGTGGTCATGCTTTTTCCTGGAATGCCTTTCATTTCAGATATGGCAGCTGCTTACTCAGTATTAGCAAATGTTAAGGGCCACATCTATGCTAACCCACTATAAGCTAGTCTTTATGGATAATTGAAATCCACATTTTTTCCAGCTCTCTTTCATCTTTGAGGTAATCAGGAGGTACTATCAATGAATTCATTTATCTCCTAGCCTATTGTGTATTTTCCCATTGCTTCAGATCAGTACCTCTGATTGACAGAGTTTTTATCTTTGTAAGCTCTCCTAGCCACCTTTTGGTGGGGGCCATGATGGCATAAAGAGGATACCATTTTAGGAGTCAGAGCATTTGGGTCCACATTGGAATCCTAAAATGTACTGGGGACCAGTGCAAGTCACTTTACCTCGATATCTTGTTTCCTTCATCTGTAAAATGAAAGCGTTGGATTAGACAAACTACATTTTCTTCTAGTTTTAGCTAGGTTAGTATTTTCTTCTAGTTTTTGGACACGTTCATTGTGTCTGAAATGGGGAAGGAAAAAGAAAAGAAAAGAGAAAAGAAGGAAGAAGGGAGGGAGAGGAAAGAAGGAAGGAAGAAAGAAAGGAAGGAAGAAAATAATGAAAACGAAAGAGCAAGAGAAGAGAACAAAAGGGCTGAATAGGCCATGTTACAGATATTTAATGTGTGCATTGTTGGCAGTTAGCAGCATCAGAGAAACAAACCCCTGCATGCTGGAATATTTTTTTAAATGTTTATTTATTTTTGAGAGAAACAGAGCACAAGCAGGAGAGGGGCAGGGAGAAAGGGAGACACAGAATTTGAAGCAGACTTCAGGCTCTGAGCAGTCAGCACAGAGCTCGATGCAGAGCATGTGGGATCATGACCTGAGCTGAAGTCAGATGCTCAACCAACTGAGCCACCCAGGTACCTCTGGAATCATTTTAACCTGGAGTGACCGCATTCACCTCTTTGCTAGGACAAGATCTTATTTCGTATCAAATAATACAGTTCCTTTAAAAGCTTACTTTGAATTAGTCATAATGCAAATTCCAAGGTATAATCAGGATTGGGTCACAAGTCAATCACAAAGTGAATCACTGTATCTAACATCTTCCAAGATCATTTTCTATATTAACTCATGAATATCCATCCCTTTTATTGTCCCTTTCTAGACATTAGGTTTCAAAACAAAGATGAACTCACAATGCATTTGCACATTGTAGCAATTGTTCTAACCATTTAGTGCCCTGGGAAATTGTGCTTATACATATTTATATATCAATGCTCAGTCATTTTACACTGAGAAGTCCATACCTGGACATTTACCTGGCGAATGTCTCATGAAATCAATTTTCCCCATTAGCTGTATTCCTGGAAGTCCAACCCAAACTAGAAAGTTCCTTTGCAGAATATGAAGACAGAGGTGAAGGCAGGTGGCATCTAATAGGATCTCAGAATCAGGGTATTCTGGAGAAACCCAAGAGAGAACTTGCCTTTGGCGTTCATGAAGGGGAAACATGGCACATTTCTGTCAATGTCCCTAGAGCTTTTCTATCACGGAGCCCATGAGGATCTTACTGAGAAGTTGTAACAATTAAAACAAGGCTCATGATGGGGCTTTCTTGATGCAGATGACTACAGTCCCTTGGGTGCAGTCTGAGTCGGGCCTGGTGCTCAGTTCTGCTCCACAGCAGACTAGGCAGTAGTGAAGCCCCAGTGCATTTACCATTACGATTCACAGCAAACCACCCCCGCCCCACTGGCAATTATTCTCCTGCTCTCAATGGCAGCATATGTAACAGGGCACATCCAGTTGCACAAATCCAGCAGACATCATCGGGTGCCTGTTCTGCATCAGGCACTGTGAGGCCCTGAGAGCATTAAGTAAATTATTTGCCTTCCTTATCCCTTGAGAGCATTTAGTTCAATCTGAGTTTCAAGGAAACCTTCCTGGGGCAACGAATGCCTGCAGTGAGTCTTAAAAAAGAAGGAAGAAACCTTCCCTAAAGAGACCTAGAAAGGGGAGGAGTCTAGAAAAGCTCCATCTCTAAAGGGAAAGGCAGGCAGGCCCATTTGAGCAGAGCATGGGGGGTTGGGGGAGCACATTTTTTTCTGTAAAGGGCCCGGTAGTAAATATTTGGGGCTTTGTAGCCCTGCATCACTCAACTCTCTTGCTGTAGGATGGAAGCAGCCATATAATGCTTGATGTAGCAGTGTTCCAATAAAACTTTATTTTCAAACCAGGAGACTGACAATATTTGGCCCAAGGGCCATAGTGCACCAGTCCCCAGGAAAGAGCATCTGTTGCATGTGGGGCAGAGCAAGCATGGTGAGTTTAAGATCAGGGGCTTCTTAGAGCAGGACTCTTTACCAGGACAGGCAGGTTGGACTTGTGGGAAGTGAGAAGCCCTTAAGGCCTGAGCTGCTCTTATGAAGCCAAAGGCTAAATGCTCTTAGTATCTGAAACTTAGGAAGGAGAGCTCATGCCAAGCAAAGACATTGGCCACACCCTCTTCGCTCAGAAGGCCCCAGAGTCCTTCCAAAGCCTTGGGCTTCACTACTGGTACCGTGGGAGTCTCCAAGCTCAGCTGGGCTCTCTCCCAATGTGACTATAAGCACCATTCTCTACACAGGCCTTTGAAGACAAGGGTATAATGAGATTTTTTGTTTGTTCAAGAGCAGGAGAAGGGGCACAGGGGTTCTAGGGAGTACCAGGGATCTTCTCAACAGAATACATGCGTTTTCTTCACTAGCATAGAGTTTGGGGAAATGGCAAGGACTTATGCAAATGTGTTTTCCATTCTATTTCCATTTCCTGTCTCTATTTGCAGACCCTCACTCCAACCATATTTGCTATGAACTCAACTGAGAATACTTTAGCTTGTTCCTTTCATTGTATGACAGTTTGGCTGGCCCCCTGCCACACATTCAGAATGAACCCTAAATGGAATAGTATCTGCACACTTTTCGTGGCTCTGGGTGAGCTCAGAAAATGCAGGGTCCTTAACTCCAAAGCAATACCGCAGGTCAGGTCCAGCTAGGCAAAGGAGAGGTGAATGAATTCTTTTGGTGACTGACCTTTCTTCCTACAACATAAACTCTTGAAGGTAGAGGGAGGAAAAAGGGGAAACCAACTCTAGGCAAGGAGCTTTACATGCATTTTTATTCCACTGAAGGAAGAAGGTTGGTTAGTGCCTCTGTTTTCTAATGAGGAAGATGGGCCTTTGAGATGGCTCAGCTGGGCTTCCCTAGATTGGCCTGATTATCTTTTCAGTGTTTTTGCTTTTACAAATTAAGAGTTATTAAATTTATGAGTCAGTATCATGAAGATTGAGATAATACCTAAAGTTTATTGCCATGCAGTTTCCACCGTCTTTCTAGAAGTCAACACTGATTCCTAGCTTCCCAGGGATCATGAGAACTCAAAGGTTATCTAAGCTAAGCATTAGTGTGGAGTGACTGCAGCCTTCCCCAAGTGGGTAGGTATGTAATGGTGAACTCCTCTACTGTTGGCCATGTTAAGTGGTGATATGGAAGCAGCCCAAACTATTTTGGGATTTGAAAAAGAGAAATATAGCTGGTTAAGATACCAATTAAAAATGATCCTCTGCACTGCAGAAGATGGTAGGAATTTTTAGTGCATGGTGCTTGTAAGTATCTTTGACTACAGACTCTGTGCAGTTTCTCAAGGCATTGCCTAAGAAATATTAGCTCTGTGGTTATAAAAGACTATTACGGATACCTACCTACCCTACAGTCATTAACCTCTAGAGGTGAGAAATGCAGACTCCAAGGTGAATTTTGTCTTTGACTGGAGCCCAAATCTTTGGATCAGTAGAAAAAGGAGCATGAGTGTAATTGTGAGAGAGAACCCTAAAGTACATGGGCATCCACAAACACTGAGGGTTTCTTGAAAGACCAAAGAAGTATTTCACAGAATATGAGTTTAGATCTTGAATTTATATCACTGAAAGAAGGACACTTTCCCCCAAGAGATGGAGGACAGATATTCATAGATAGTTCCCTGAGATAAACATTTCTGGGGCGCCTGGGTGGCTCAGTGGGTTAAGCATCCGACTTTTGATTTCAGCTCAGGTCACAGTCTCATGGTTGGTCTCACAGTCTCCCTCTCAAAAAAAAAAAAAAAAAGAAAAAAAAGAGAGAGAGAGAAACAAAAGACATACACTTCCTCAAATGTCAAGGCATCTCTGACCCCTGTAGATTATTTGGGAGGGGAAATGTAATTAGATTCAACAATTTTGAAATGAAGACTGGGATAGGTTTATAAATTTTAACACAATGCTATGCATCCACTCTAAGTCCATGTTAATACTAATTAAGTCTTTAAAGTATTAATCATCTTTTATTTAAGTTTATTTATTTATTTTGAAAGAGACAGAGAGAGCACAAGTAAGGGAGGCGCAGAGAGGGAAACAGAATCCCAAGTAGGTGCTGTGCTGTCAGCGTGGATTCTGGTACAGGCAGGGCTTGAACTCAAAACTGTAAGATCATGACCTGAGCCAAAATCAAGAGTTGGACACATCACCGACTAAGCCACGCAGGCGCCCCGTGTATTAATCATCTTTTGAATTCAATGGGATTGTTAGCTCTGGAAATACTTAGTCACCAAACAAAAACTACTTAACTGCAAATTCCAAATATGAGGTCACTTGTTAACCTACTTTTAATCTTAACAATTGCAACTGATGAAAGGATAAGGTCGATGTTAAATGTAAATGATCAACAGAAAACCGGACATTCTGCTAAACTACAGATGGCACTTTCTCGCTTTAGCTTCAGGGGCTCAGAATACGGGTATGAAAAGCATGGAGGAATGTCATCGTCAGTGTTCTCAGCAGTGTGGGCTTTCCCACATCCAGATCTGTCCTCTGTCACAACGCAGAAAGCTCTACAGCTCTGCTCAGCAGCATGGCTGGGACCGTGCCCTCGGCCCAGTCCTTGCTGGGTGCTCAGATTTGGGCGCCCCCCTACTTCCCTTTTGTCATAGTAATTTTAGAGATAAAGTTTAAAAACCACTGTGAAATTAGCATACCTTATTTAAGATATGGGCAGATCATGTTGTAGGAAAAAAAAGAATTCAGAGTTGGAATTCTAGAATTTCCAAAGTCTGGAACAAAACTCCAATTTAGGTATTTAACTTAGTTCTGTTTCACTGGTGGGATTATAGATGACTTTTTTTTTTTAATGCTTTTCTACATTCAACAAGTACTACATTAATAGTTAGGAAGACATTTTTAAAATCTCTCTGTTAAGAAAACGGAAAGTATTAGGCATGGAAAGTGTTTAAACTTGCTAGTAATTAAAAAGTACAAATTAAAACTGATATTATACCATGAAACTAGCTAAATTAAAGAAAACTATATCCCAATTTTGGCAAAGCTGCTTAGGACACTTTCAGACATTGCTTTTAACAGTTTAAATTGATAGAGTACTTTTAGAAAAGAATTTGCTATGAATAAAAGTATTCTAAACAATGGATTAAGTAATTGTGACAGAAATTTATCCTAAGGGAAAGATTCAAAAATAAAGAAGGTAGGCACAAATCTTTTATTATTTTTAAGAGCAAAAAAATGTGGAATAAACAAAATATAAAATACTACATTGAATCATTGTAACATGTGACTTCATAGAATATTAAGTGGCCATTGAAATAATGTGAAAATTATTTATCATAACAAATTGGAAGAGCAGAAGGAAACCATGCATATGAGGTGATTATAATATATAAAAATATGCATACTTATGGCTAAAATGACAAGGAAACCTAAAGAAATTAAAATAATGTTGTTTGAATCATGATTATGGATAAAATTTTCCAAAAGCATTTTAACATTTTATTTCATAAAGGAAATTTCTTTTAATAAAGTGCTCTAACATACAGTGTTCTCTTCAGTGACGTGAAGTTATTCAAAACATAGCAGATGATGTGGGACAGAAACAGGGCAATTACCTCTTTCTTTGCATCCTAGAGCAGCTCAGTTAGCTTCTTAGAACCTGTTAGCATCTGTACTCTGATGAAAACATAGGAGTAAATATTCATGACAGAAATTAGACAATGGTTTGTTAGATATGGCACCAAGAGCACAAATGCCAGAAGAAATGATAAATAAATTGAGATTCATCAGAATTAAAAGCTGTTGTGCTTCAAAGGATATCAAGAATGTGAAGAGACCATCTACACAAAGGAAGCATATATTTGCAAGTCATCTGTCTGCCAAGGATAATTATTCTTACATATAAGAATACGTAAAGAATTACTACCACTCAACAAACAAAAAGACAACAGAATTAAAAAATGGGCAAAAGACTTGAATGGCCATTTCTCCAGAGAAGATACACAAATGGCCAATAAGCATATGAAAAGATGCTCAACATCATTAGTCATGAGGGAAATGTGAGTCAATGCTACAAAGAGATATCATTTTATACGCACTAGAATGACTGTAAACAAATCACTGACAGCAGCAGGTGTCAGAGAGGATGTAGGGAAATCAGAAACCACATACACTGTTGGCAGGAATGTAAAATGGTGCAGCCTTGGAGATAAGTTCTGCAGCTTCTCAAAAAGTTAAACGTGAAGTGACCATAAAACCCAGGAGAGTCCACTCCTGGGTATATACTTAAGAGAACTGAAAACATATATATGTTCACATACAGACGTGTACAGAAATAGTCGTAGCTGCATTATCTATAACAGCCACAATGTGGAAACAACTTAAATGCCCATCAACTGATGAATGGACAAAGTGTGGCATATTTGCACAATGGAATATTATTCAGCCACGAACAGGAGTGGAATGCTGATGCACACTGCACCATGAATGAACATTAGAAAATACTGTGCTAAGTGAAAGAAGCCAAACAAAAAATTCACATACTATATGAGCCCATTTATAGGAAGTCTCCAGAATAGGCAAACCCACGGAAAGAAAGCAGATTAGTAGTTCCCGGAGGAGGGGGGGAGGGGGGAATAGGGAGTGGCTGCTTCTTGAGTTAAAAACTTCTTTTTGAAATGATAAAAATGTGCTGCATGAGACAGTGGCGTCACAAGAAGGAAGTGCTTTCAGAGTCGTTAACCAAGAGTTAATGAAGGATCAGACAGCAGGCATTCGAACTAAAGTCGAGGGACCCTTTTAGCATCGCTGGCAGCTTCTAGGAGCTCAATTCAAGAGGCTTTCTCATGCCGCTATGCTGGACAAAACAGTTTCCCTTCACAACCTACCTGAGCCTTTGTAGGGCTCATTTATGTAGGCTGATGTACTGATGAAGTCAAAACCGAAGCTGGAGTCAGGAGTGAGCAGCCAGTTTGGCTCACGTTCCACAGCACGGTGTCCAGCTGAGGGCTGGCCATGCTGTGAAAATGAGACTCTGTTGGGGGAACCTGACATCCATGTGTGTGAATGACTCAGTGAGGTTCATGACAAGAGCACAGGGCAGAAGCATGTTCCCAGGGGGGCTGAGATGAAGACATGAGATCAGCTTTACAGATAAAGGATAGAATATTAAACTGAAAAATTTCATTGCTAAATATACCAGCCTTGCCCATTTAGGAAATCTTCAGCATCTCCAGGCAAATGCTAGGATTTCTTTTCCTTGAGGAGTAGAAATGTTCTCTTCCTCCTCTGCTTCCTACTCTAGACCATGCCTGCCTCTAAAAGGGAAAAGGGGAACAGTTCAGAGAATATTCCATTGCCATGGCCAGCACCCACTCACCAATCTCTTATTCATGGGATAAGTTTGGAAAGAACCAGGGGCACCAAATGAATGCATATCACTGACTTGGTAAATTCAGAACAATGAAAGATGTCACTCTGGGCTGAACTAATTAAGAATTACGTGGAGAAAGAACAGGTTCTTGATGAAGAGGAGGATTTTGTTGGAGCGGAGTGTGGGAGGCATCCCGGTATTAGCGGAACCATTTCTAAGCCAAGGTGCAGGGTAAAGGGTGTGTGAGGCATCCTGCAGAGAACTGACTGGAGAGGAGGTGCATTTAGGAGAGAAGGAGGAATGCAAACATATGGTGTCTATCCTTCTCTGCCTGACTTATTTCGCTTAGCATGACACCCTCAAGGTCCATCCACTTTCCTACAAATGGCCACATTTCATTCTTTCTCATTGCCATGTAGTACTCCATTGTGTATATATACCACATCTTCTTGATCCACTCATCAATTGATAGACATTTAGGTTCTTTCCATGATTT
>NC_043700.1:24313426-24353731 GCF_006229205.1 Suricata suricatta
AAAAAAAAAAAAAGAGAGAAGGAGGAGAGGGATTTGGAAGAAGAAAAGGCAGGCTACGGCCATACTGTGGGGAACTGTGGTGACAGGTAAGCAGTGTGGTCTTCACTCTGGAGGCAGGGGGGACTATCTGGAGCTTTCTGAGCAGGGGAGGAGTGAGGAGCACAGCCATATTTAAGGAAGAGGAATCTGACAGGGGTGTGCTGGCCGCACTGGAAATGGGCAGCTGAGAGGCTAGAAATCACATTCGTTCAAGCAAAAGTGATGAAAAGTGGCCTAACATCGAAGGGAGGTCTGCATCCTTGACAGGCATGGACAGAGAAGGAGCAGAAGTGACTTTTTTTTTTTTTCTGTCAAAAAGCAGCTCTAGTGTCCCGACCAAATCCCAGAAGACATGGCTTTGCCTCACACCCAGACACCAAGGGCCACTGTTGTGTTCAGTGAACCCGGCGCTGTACACACAGGCGACCGAGCAAGCCTGACTCAGGAGCAGACAGGCCCCCTCGGACCGCACAGTGCTCCGCAGTTGTGTGGGCTTAGGGAGTCTCTGTTAGATAGTAGGTTCTCATTAAAACCTAAGTGTGTTCAGCAGAAAACAGTGAAGAATCCCACAGGTGCCTTCATCTACCTTGTCCAGTTTCTACTCAACCAGATAGGATCTGACATCCATGAGTGCTGAGTCTCCTTTGCAGCAAGGTGAGGGGAGGGTCTCTGCCCGGAGACCCACAAATCCTGGCCTTCCAACTCACCAGTTCCCTGCAGATGAGAAGCTGATTGCACCCATCACTGGGCCACCAGGGCTGCTAAAGCCCGGCTTCCCCACTCCGCTTCCACTTCACATACTCACATCGTTGGATGGGGCTGGAATAGAAAGGAGATGATGAGAGAGAGATTCACATCTTATTGTAAAATCTGGAGTGCCTGGGTGGCTCAGTCAGTTAAGTGTCTGACTTCTGCTCACGTCATGATCTCATAGGTTGTGAGTTGGAGCTTGACATCAGGCTCTGTGCTGACAGCTCAGAGCCTGGAGCCTACTTTCAGTTTTGTGTGTGTCTCCCTCTGCCCCTCTCCCCCCGTCTCAATAAATAAACCTTTAAAAAATTATCATAGAAGCACCTGGTTGGCTCGGTCAATTGAGCGTCTGACTTCAGCTCAGGTCATGATCTCACAGTTTGTGGGTTCAAGCCTCATGTCGGGTTCTGTGCTAACTGCTAGCTCAGAGCCTGGAACCTCCTCCTCCTTCAGATTCTGTGTCTCTTTCTCTCTCTGCCCCTCCCCTGTTCACACTCTGTCTCTCTCTGTCTCTCAAAAATAAAAAAACGTCGGGGCACCTGGGTGGCTCAGTTGGTTTAGCCTCTGACTTCGGCTCAGGTCAGATCTCACATTCGTGGGTTTGAGCCCCGCGTCAGGCTCTGTGCTGACAGCTAGCTCAGAACCTGGAGCCTCTTTCAGATGCTGTGTCTCCCTCTCTCTCTGCCTCTCCCCCTCTCATGCTCTGTCTCTTCTGTATCAAAAATAAATAAAGCATTAAAAAAAATTTTTTAAATTAAAAAATGTCAAAAAATTATCATAAAATCTTTTAACTAGACTACATATTGATCTTAAGAATCTAGGTTACCTCCAGTTCATGTTTATTCAGGTCTACTAGTCAAACGATTTTGCCTGAATTAAACAGTCTTCTGAGTCAAACAAGTGGCCTGACGGCCATTTTACAGAACTGAGCTAATTATGGGCTCTACTGTCTATGCAGTTCATATTATCAAAATACACAGATACTCTCCCTTTCTAAAAATCTGCAGGAAGACTTTCTCACAGACCCTGTCTTCTTACCACCACATATTGAATGATTATCTTATTTTCTTTTCAGTTACTGCCTCCATCCAACACATTTATGTGTAGCTAGTTTCCCTTGTCACAGAGCTTTATAATCTCTGATTTGTTTGTCCATAAGCCCAAAAGGGAAAATAGGTATCAGCCTTGACAAAATCGGTAAGGGAAAAAACATGAGATAAGGAGATTGCAGAGATACTTTTGATGCAGGCACACATGACCAGCATGTGCCCCAGGCTCAAAAACCGGGGTGAGGATGTCCCAGGTCATTGCATCCCAGGCTCCAGAGCAGAAGCAAAGAGGCCAGGTGAGCCAGGAGGAAAGACTAAGGTCCGCTCAGCAAATCCTTGGCTCTTGGACGAGCCTGTTCCCTGTTTCTCTCCCCACTTCCTGGCTGTGGAGGGTCTAGAGGAATCCCGTGTCTGTTGAGGCAAGTGCTCTTCATCAGTGCTCCCTCCCCTCAGCCCACTGCTGGGAAATTCAAGGGTTTAGGTGGCAAGAGCAATTCTGGCACGTGCGTGGAGCCAGGGGAAATCACTGCCTGCTCAAGTTTGCCGGAATGTTCAAGAGGCTGGTTTCATTTGATTAAAAGCTTTATCCTCCAGGAAAGAAGCCAGGTCAGCAGGGAGCCTGATTACTAGAGAATTCCACTGGGATGCATGAAGACAAGTGAAGGGTTTGGGGTCTAGAGCTATCAGACGCAGCTGCATTTATCACTAGGGAGCTCAGAACCTCTCCAGCCCCAGGCCATGCTCCGGGCACAGCCCTGTGATCCTGGTCAAGAGCCAAGTAAGAGCAGATGGTTGAGCTAAATCCTCAGCGATCTTTCTTAGGAGCATGGTCCAGAAATGTACCAGGCACTAACCAGTCTGAGAAGGAATTGGGTTTGATGTCAGGTCCGGCCTGTGCATCCTCTGTTCTGCAGGGTCAAGCTGGGTGCCAGGGGGACAGTGCATTGGGACAAGGCTCTGCATGCTGCCCTGCCCCCAACACTGCAGCTCCCTGGGTGTTGCCAGTGTTCCTGGAACCCTCCCAGCCCTTTGCAAGCAAGTCAGGTAAACTTGCCCCACACCGGAAGTTTTCAATTCCAGAGGCTTCACCTCTACAACATTCTCCCCAAGATGCCTTCAGACCCCTGTAGGGCTTACAGTGTCATGATCCTCTCTGTTGAGTGACACCCTACCTCCTTACAAGGTTTTGCATCACTTTGCTGAAGACAGGAGACTACTTGTTTTTTTTTTGGAGGGAAAAGAATACAACAAAATCCAAAAATTTCAACCATGAGAAGCACATGTGAGCACAGTAGACTTCAAGAAAGAGCTGGGGGTGCCTGGGTGGCTTAGCTGGTTGAGCATCCAACTTCGGCTCAGGTCATGATCTCATGATTTGTGAGTTCGAGCCCCACATCGGGCTGTCTGCTGTCAGTGTGGAGCCTTTTTCAGATCCTCTGTCCCTTCCCCCTCTGTGCCCCTCCCCTGCTCATTGCATTTTTCTCTCTCTCTCAAAAAAATGTATACACATTTATGAAAGAAAGAAAGGAAGGAAGGAAGGAAGGAAGGAAGGAAGGAAGGAAGGAAGGAAGGAAGAAAAAGAGAAAGAAAGAGAAAGCAAGCTGGCTTCACAAGAAGAAAGTCACAGTGCTCCCAACATGGCAAGACATCTGAAAAGTATATAGTTGGTGCGCCTGTTCTCTAACCTCATCTCAGGCTCCCTGTTGCTGAGCTCTGCCCTCTTGGCCCTTTACTGAACCAGAGCTGGAAAATGTTGCTGCCTGCTGACTGCCCCTCTCCCTTCCTCTCTTCTTTCCTTCATCTACTCCGTCCTTGTGAGAAGGAGCACATTTCTGCCTAGGCCCTAACTGAAGTCGTGGTCCAGATACTTTTCCAAAGACACAGTTGATTCCTGCTCTCCACAGAAGTTAGTTATGTTCTCTAGAATCACTGTACCCTCTGCATTAGGACGTGCTGAGCCACCACCCCTCCCGGGGGAAATGCAGGGTTAAGTTCCTACAAGGTCATATTTTAAACCAGTCAGTACAGAACTTTGTTTTCCATGTCGTTCTCTTTAAAGGCACCTATTTAAGGAATTTCATTGATTCATTAATGATTCATGAACTAATGAACCCATAGCCAACAGCACTGTGAGGCAGGCCAACATGAAACGTATGTAACTTGTTTTCTAAGTGAGGTAGATCCCAGGTTTCTTGGGCTAGGACAATACACAAGCACAATGCTTGGGGGTATTGTAAAGCAAAATCGCCAACAAAAAAACTGAACAAAAAAATGTGGTACCAAATCGATCTCTAAGAGCCAGAAGTAAAAGGCAGAGCGTCACATTGTTCAGCCTCAGCTGGAAACAAGTAATGTCCAGTGACTTCATTTTTTTCATTGCTCTGCAGATATCCTTGAATGATGGCAAAGGCACCGCAAGCATTGATTTTGTAGGCACAAACAAATTTTAGCAAGTAGATGAACTGAAGAATATGGAATGGGCTGATAATTAGGACCAACTGTATGTCCTTTTCTAAGAAGCTCAGTTGTGCCAACTGGTAACGTAACATTTTTTTCGTTTTGTCACACGGCATATGATTTCATGTGAAAAATTGGTTTTGTTGTCTGAAGGAGATCTAGACACCAGTGAGTGCCTTAGGAAACCTGCTCTATGGACTCATTTCAAGTAGTGATTATCGGTCTGGTCCAGTGACAGGGAACTGGTGAAGCTTCCCAGCCAGGTGGAGTCTTATCGAAAGAGAGCAAGGTTTGCCCACCATGAACAGAACAGAGAAGAGTCCCAAAGTAGGAATGTCACCTGGGAATGTTACAGTAGGTGGGGATGCTCCATAGTACACTATGGATTTCTATCTGGTAGATAAGATGACCTCAAGGTCATGAGTTCAATGACTGTAGGACATTAACCGGTTCTGTATTAAACCTAGGAATTTTATTTTGGAATTCCTTTATGGCAGACCCAAAGAGTCTTACCTTCCCTTTCTGGCAGTCTGAGAAGCATTCTTTGGCCCTTTCGAGGTCTCTAGGCATATCCTGCATATGGTTGCAAGCCTCAGGAATGCCCTCTTGCTTCAATTAAAAGACAAGAACTCCTATAACAAACTTAGGTGATGGTTGACAGTGAGCACTGGTTTCTTCTTCTTGTGAAAATTTCCCCTGAGGCTCTGGAATCAGCACCAGGCAAAATGCAGTAAACTCACACTGATGATAGGTTTACTGCAAGACATTTGATGTATTTGGAGCTCCACCAAGGTTCCCAGGTATGCGGCCACTAACTGCCTTCACAGCCCCCTCTGTTTGCTTTCAGCCATTAGACCTAATTGAAGGATGGAAGGTGGGTGTGGGAGCATGGATGTTATTTTCATCTTAGTTATTTGAACAGCATTTACAAGCCTCAGTCTTTTGTGGTCCACAGAGCGTGATTCTTGGCTGCGGAAACCTGACCCCAGATCGTCCTCTAGCAGCTGACCTCGGGCAGGTGCTGCAGTCGTATTTACAGAGGGCGCTTCAGTCACTGAGCTCACATCTTCTTCCACTGTCACCACCATTCTGACAGAAACCAGTTACAGTCGTGGCATTTTGCAGAAGGCTGAGGGGCAACTGCACCTTGCCAAGTGGACACAGTCAATGAGAGCAGCGTCCAGTCTGAGGTCCGACAACACAGAGCAATGATTGCAGATGTTAATTGAAGTAGAGCTTTTTAAAATCTATTTATCTTTAATTTTTTAAGAAAGAGAGCACATACGTGGGGGAGAGGCAGAAAAAGAGGGGAACAGAAGATCTGAAGTGGGCTCGGTACTGACAGCAGACAGCCCCAGGCGGGGCTCAAACTCACAAACCATGAGATCATGATCTGAACTGAAGTCAGCTGCTTAACCAACTGAGCCATCCAGAACCCTCTCCAAAGTAGAGCTTTTTAATTTGAGAAGTATTTGATATGTTTATTCATTTGCTAAGAAAAATTACTGCAAACTTAGAGCAACATCGAGACCATGTCCTTCCAATGTCAGATCAGAGCATTGTTTAACAGTAACCTAAAGATTATATAATTATGTAATGTAGGGTGATAGTTTTTAAACTTGGCTTGACACTAGAAATACCTATGGATCTTCAAAACTACCCTGGCTTCTACTCACAGGCCTTCTGATTTAATGATACGGGGTGAGGTGGCGGGCTGAATGATGCCACCCTCCCAAAGATGTCCACAACCCAGTCCTCAGAACCTGTGAATAGGTTGCCTTACATGGTCTAAGAGAGTCTGCAGGTGTGATTAAGTTAGGGATCTTGGGATGGGGAAGGTAGCAAGGATTATCCAGGTGGGCTCATTGTAATCACAATGCCCTTACAAAAGGGAGGCAGGACGATCAGATTGGAGAAATGGAAGCAGAGGTGAGAGAAGAAGAAAGTGTGCTGCTGGTCTTGAAGATGGATGAAGGAGCCACAAGTCAAGCGATACACGCAGCTTCTAGAAGCTGGACCAGGCAAACGGGGGATTCTCCTGAGAGCCTCCAGAAAGAGCACAACCCTGTAAACCCATTGGAGCCTTCCGACCTCCAGAACTGTGAAAGAATAAAGTTCTGTTGCTTTAAGCCACTGTGTTTGTGGTGATTTTGTACATTAAGAAACCAATGCAGGGCCAACCTTAGGCATCAAGATTTACAGAATCTGCCCAAGTGATTCTAGTGGGCAGGAAAGTTTGGGCACCCACTGACTTATGAAATGTGTCTATTTGGCTTTGCCATTAACTGTTTTATTGGAATCAGCCCCTACTGCAAGGTTCCATGATACACAGAAAAGTGGATCCTGGTAGATCGCCTTCACAGACAGGTGGAGAAGATGACCTTGGGGTCGTGAGTTTATGGTCCCATAGTGCACAAACCTGTTTTATATCTAATCTAGGAATCTTAATTCCTTTTTCCCCCTCAAATGCTTATAACTATCTAGTTCCTCAAAATGCTTTTGGAACCAAATTTACTTTCATTGTCGTGCTCTCAGCTGTTGAATACATTTTTGACATGTTCATTCTATATTTCTATGCGTGTCATGCTTGTAACTCTTTGAAAATATACTTTCACATATTCAATAATAAGTACCTGTGAGGAAGCAAAAAAAAAAAAAAAAAAAAGACATGAGGATAACAATTTCCCCTCTGGGAAGAGCCAAAAGTAAGGTTGAAGAGTCCGCTCACATAAAGCCACTGTCCCTGAGGCCTTGGAGGTTGGAGCTGGGGTGAACCCTTTCCTGCAGCCACCTTCCCAGTTCTCAGGAGTGCCGGGGGGAGGCTGACCTCACGTCTCCACTCTGCTGCTTAGGAGCTGTGTGATCTTCGAAGATCTTCTTAACGTCTCAATGTCTTCATCGGAAAAATTATAATTGCGTAGTAGCTTCATTGAAGGTACTGAGAGATGGCATACGAAGCATGTGCGCCTGGGGAACACCCATCGTAAATTTGACCCAGACAAGGGAGCACTGCGAGCCGTAGCACCTCCTTTCCTTACCTCTGGCGGAGCCAGTGACAGTGGGGGCACCACTGACCCTTGGCGCAGTGCATAGGTAACATTGAATGTCCAAAAGTGCAAATGTGCTTCCCAGAGGGTCTAATTTTTGCCAGGTAGAAATTTCACTGGAGGAAGAAACTGACCCCATTTGGCCATGTGCTCAGACAGTGCAGGGCTTTTTAAGCCGATGGCCTACATTTCACACTCCGGAGATGATGCCATTGTTGGCCTGCCTTTCCTCTGACATTTCTGCCATTCAGGTATTTCCCTCTCTCTGATAGGCTGGGTCTGGCTTCAAATTAATTACATGCTGGCAGTTAAATGGAAATTAATGGCCTTTGCGTTTCCTGCCATATTAATCTCTCAACATGGCTGCCAGGGTGGGCACTGCGTACAGATGAAAAAACTCTGCGACCATAGAGTGAGGAGCATCAGAGGCTCTGTCCGCTCACAGCTCTCCTTTGCTGGGCTCCAGGTACTAGCACATCCACAGGATCCACACAGGTTCTCGTCCACGCTGAAGACTCCTGCACCTCCCAGCGGAGTCTGTGACACTCTCTCCTGGGCTGCCGAGGTCAAGGTACAGTCACAAAGCCTTGCCCCTGGAACTGGAAGGAAGTCAGACCCAGCAGAGTCAACTGATGAAGAATCTGGAGAGATCAATTTCAGGGATTAAATACCTACTCTGTCGGTTGACCCAAGGGTGAGTCTCGAGAGAGAGAGGAATGGTAACCATGCAAGGAATTTTGACCAGATAAAGTACCAGATAGGTAAGGTCTCTCGTTTAGGGTCACCCAGAGGTTAGGAAGAAAGTAAGTGAAGCGAGACTACATCCATCACTAGACAGGAGAATACAAAAATGAACACGACATTACTGAATGTAAATGAGAACAGAAGTCCTTCATTTGGGTATGTTGTGTGGATGATCAGATAGTTTTATTTTCTAGGTATGAAAAATTCACTCATTAATTCAGTTGGTCAGTTATTCAACAAACATCTGCTGACAGTCTGCAAATACCAGGCAATGTGCCAAGTAAAGAGAGGCAAACAGTACACCCAACCCCAAGAGGTACATTGGCTGTGCACTTACCATAGTAGATGCTACTCTGGACAGGTATGCCCAGAGTGGCGGGCTCATAGGAAGGAATGATAGCCTGTTAGAAGCTTCTAAAAATTATTATTATCTTATGTAATTTCTCATCTAGTTCCCTCTATATAGTTAAATAGTCCTATTTTCAGACATCCAGAAATAAGCTCTTTTCCCTAGTCTAATTGGAGTGGACTCTAACAAATGTTGAGCAGTATTTATTTTCTGCAGGCAAAATTCCACACTGAGAGAATTTTCCCTGCCTCCCTTGAGAGGTCAGAAGCACCTGCTCAGGTCTCAACCAGGAGCAACTCAGGCCCCGGAGTACCCGGCTTGTCCCCGAGATGCACTGGGGGCCCCCTACAGCAGGCTGGCGCCCTTCGCTGCAGTGAGGCCTACAAGCACAGGCCCAGTCAAGTGGCGGCTCCGGGGGACAGAGTGGCCTTCCTAGTGTGGGAGTGAGCCCTGCACCTCACACCCGCACCGTGGCTGAGAGCTGTCTCTCAGAGGATCCCGGGAAAGCCCTGATCTTATGCCTCGGCTCTCAGGAATCAGCAGTGGTGCGTTGCGGCCTGGAGATGCCTTCAGTGAAGCAAAACCACCATGTGCAATAGATTTGTTTCATTTCCAGGGAGAGGGTGTGTTTGTTTATTATTTGAGGGCACTCAGCTCTCCTGTGGAAGGGGAGCAGACACCTAGGATGGATGAAACCCATAAGGTCTGTTAGGTAGTCTACAAGGTTGAGTAGTGCCCACCCCCAAAATCCATGTTCACTGGGTCCTTGTAAATGCGACCTTTTTGGGAAATAGGGTATTTGCAGATACAATGAGTCAAGATAAGGTCCTGCCAGATTAGGGTGAGCCCTAAATTCAGCAACTACTCTCCTACTTCTTTCTGTCTGGGAGACAGATAAAAAGGCCATGTGAAGACAGAGGCAGGGATTAACATGCCTACAAGCCAAGGAACATCCGGGATTGCCAGCCGCCCCCAGAAGCTAGGGGCCAGGCATGAACCAGTTTCTCCGTCAGAGACCACAGAAGGAACCGCCCCTCCTGAAACCTTGCCTTCAGCCTTCAGGAATGTGAGAGACTAGATTCCTGTGAGACAGGTCAGACTCGTGGAGTTGAGCCTGTGCGTGTGATGTGCGTAGATGGTAAGGGGTGGAAGGTGCCTGGAGGCTCTAGTATTTGAGAGCTTCTACATATACATGAGGCACAGTAGTAGGCAATCAATGCTCATGAAGTTTTGATGTATCCAGTCACTGGTGACACCCATTCTGCTCTCGTCTACCTATCTACCACCCAGCGTACACAGGCCAAAGCCACGGCTGCTCAGCAGATCACGCTGAGCTCCAACTGTGGCCTGGAGTAATTGTCCCGCAATGGTCTGATATAACAAGTGTGGGTGGACCCCAGGGGCCTTCACCTGTGGGTTTCCTCAGCTCCACCCTCACCTCTGGTCAGCAGGGGGTGCTCCTAGGACCCAGAAGGAAGAGGTAGGGAATGGGGAGGGCAAGAGGAAGGGTGAGGGTAGGTGGGAGAGAGAGAGAGAGAGAGAGAGAGAACCTTCAAATATTACAGGCCCCAGGGTTCAGGTAGTGTGGTCCAGCCTTGTGCTTTATCCTAAGTCTGTTAACCAACTCTTCTGTTTCCCCTGCTTCTCGCTGTGCATTTTAAATTGATTCCATAAGCCACGTATTTAGCATTGTAATTTGGTCTTGAGCCTTTTGGTTCCATGAATTCTGGAACGGCTTGCCTGATAGTATATATAGAGGCAACAAGATAATTACCCATATCACATCAGGGGGATCGTTTCCCTGATGGTGTTTACTGGAAGCTCGTTACTTTTGAGCAGATATTTATAAAGGACCCACTATGTGCCAGGCATCAGCTTAGACCCCTGCTATGCAGTAATGAGCCATGCAGACTGGGCCGCTGACCTAGTAATTAGAGTTCAGCCTAATGTAGTGTGGTCATTTCCCTGACCGTGAAGCATGTAACCAAGTCTAGAGCAGTGGGCGAACACCTCCTGGAGGGTGTTCTTAAGGAGACCGGAAGAGCAGATAAGCAGCAGGGGGTATAGAAGAGTGTTCTAGCAGAAGGAATAGAATGAGCAAAGAACAGGTAGAAAGTGGAATGGGAACTCCTGTGTATTTCCTTCTGTCTACTCCAAGAATTGCTTCTGGAACATATTTTGGTCTAATGAGCCCTGTTAGATTTCCTACATAGCACCTAGTATTTGTCTCACCCCCTCACACATTTTCTTTTACCTTTTAAAATTATGTATTTATTTTTGAGAGAGAGAGTGAGAGAGAGAGCATGTACAAGCAGGGGAGGGGCAAAGAGAGAGACACACACACACAGAATCTGAAGCAGGATCCAGGCTCTGAGCTCTCAGCACAGAGCCCGATGTGGAGCTCGAGCCCATGGAACATGAGATCATGACCTAAGCTGTAGTCAGATGCTTAACCCACTGAGCCACCCAGGTGCCCCTTCCCCACACCTTTTTTAGGATGAATATTGTTAGCTGCTTTAGTATTGCTAAAATATGAAACTTGTTTACAACTATGGAGAGTCAAACACATTATCCAGTTCTCAGGCCCCTGTGCTCAGAACAAAACCAATCGGTAGTCCTTTGGGTGAGGCCTAGGTCAGCCATCTTTCTCCCTTTCCATGTTAGGTGCCCCATCTCTTGAAAGGCCCTTCTGTGGTCCCTGCCTCTGTTCTCCTGATGTGAAATGCTGTTCATTTCACTTACCTGCAGGAGAACATAATGAAAATAGGAGGAGCAAAGAGCATTTTGAACGTGAAACAATTTACTTACTTATGAAGGACTTTACTACTGCAAAGATGCAGAATGTTGCTTTTTATCCCCAAAGCTCCCCACCCCATCCGATTTCCTTGTCTAGAGATTATTAAACAATAAATAGATGTGATGTGTGCGGACTATTAGGGCACAGAGCTGTCCAGAACAACGATAATTCAGACATTTCAGAGTCCTGTCTGAATCCCTCGGCTCTGATTTAAATATTATTTTAATGTTTATTTATTTTTGAGAGACAGAGAGACAGAGTGTGAGCGGGGGAAGGGCAGAGAGAGAAGGAGACACAGACTCTGAAGCCGGCTTCAGGCTGTGAGCTGTCAGCTCAGAGCCTGACACGAGGCTTGACCCCACGAATAGTGAGATCATGACCTGAGCCGAAGTCAGGTGCTTAACCGACTGAGCCACCAAGGCACCCCAAGATGGATCTTTTTTTTATACAGTACAATTTCTGAAAAATTGGAAATTGAACCTTCTAGATGAAATATTTTAGTTATACCTAATTAGCCTGCCTGTTTAAAAAAAAAAAAACCCTGAAGTAAATATTTTGACAAAATGAAGAATTCTCTAATTTGCGTTTTATTTTTATGATTGACTTAGACTACATAGTGGAATCTAGTTATGTTGGTAAATTATCTGTGTGAAAATATTTTGCAAATGTAAAAAACTGTCAGTCCAACTATTTAGGTGATATTTAGTTATCTTTTGCTGTCTAACAAATTACCCTAAAACCTAGCAGCTTAACAGCTCAGGAAGGGTGAAAGGAGAAGATATTTTAAAAAAATAACAAAGACAAAACAAAACAAAAAACAACCCACTGGTGTAAAAACAGCAGACATTGTAATTCATAGTTTCTGAAGACCAGAATTCTTAGCTGGATGGTGCTAATTGGGATCTCCTATTAAGTTTCCCTCAAGCTATATGCTAGAGCTGCAGTCTTTGGAGGCTTCCTGGGGGTTAGAAGATCCACTTCCAAGTTCACTCCCACAGCCGTTGGCAAGAGGCTTCAGTTCCCTTCCTATGTGGGACCCTATGGGGTTACTCACAACATGGCTTCCCTCAGTGGGAATATCTACATAAGGAAGAAAACAAGAAGGACAGAAGCCAAAGTATTTCATAACCTAACCTCAGATATAACATTCCATCACTTCTCTGTATTCAACCAATCCTGATACAGCATGAAACAGTGACACTGCCCAAAAGGTATGATACCAGGAAGCAGGGACCACTCAGGGCCATTTTGGAGGCTGGCTAACACACAAAGCAAGTTACACAGATGATTCTTTCCCAGTCCTTGACCTGTGACTTTTTATATGTTTATGTTAAGATTAATAAACCAATTTTCCCAGTGGAAAGTCTCCGGTTGGCCATAGAATCAGAGTCATCAATTTGAGACAAAAAGCTACATTAGATCAACTAATACAGAAATATGTTAAATTGAAATATTTCGGCAAGTCTCTAAGAAAAGTATCCAATACCAAAATTAGTTGTGAGACAGAGAAGCATCTGTTTTTTAAAGGAAGTATCTGGGAACTGGTTATACAAGTCTTGAGTCTCTCACCCAAGGGCTATCCCCTCCAATCAGGGATATAAAATACAGGTCAAGAGGGACATCAGAAAGAACATATAAGAGGTGGGGGGGGTGTTGGAGAGAGTAATCCATTGCTATGAGTCTTATCTAAAGGAGATGAGTGACAGTCAGTTTGATAGGGTTGTTTTGAGCGTGAAGTGTGTTCTTCCTGGCTAGAGGGCAAAATGGCTCATGAGAGAGTCAGTTTCAAATATCTGCAAGTGCAGAGAGGGTGAGCCCTCTAAAACCAGTATCAGTTGAACAAGAACATTCCAGTATCCCTTGCCCCCTCCCTGCCTGGATCATGGTTGGCAAGCTGGGGCATGGGGCCACAGGAGAGACCACGCCCAGGCAGGAAAACAAGAGGGGACCCCTTCATGCCATGCTCAGCGCCCAGCCAGCTCACAGTAGCAGGGGAGGCAAAGTATAATGCTAACTCAAGTATGACATTTATTACCTAGGACTAGACACATTAAGTTATTGTTGTGCTGGGTGTCATCCAGTGTCTTCCCCTGACAGAACAAGTCAGAGGGTAGTCAAGTTTTTGTTCCAGATGCAGGGCCATCGTGGCGGCAGGAGCCAACATAAAGTTATATATGTAATTACATCCCATGATGTCTTCCTTGTTCAGTTTACGAGTCTCACTAGCAATTGCCTCTGTGTTTGAAATTAGGCTCATTTTAAGTATGAAGCTTCTTGGGGTGCTTGGGTGGCTTAGTCGGTTAAGCACCCGACCTCAGCTCAGATCATGATCTCACGGTTCATGGGTTCGAGCCCCGCGTCAGGCTCTGTGCTGACAGCTCAGAGCCTGGAACCTGCTTCAGATTCTGTGTCTCCCTCTCTCTATGCCCCTTTCCCACTTGTGCTCTGTCTGTCTCTGTCTCTCAAAAATAAATAAACGTAAAAAAATTTTTTTCAATAGAAATAATAAGTAGGAGGCTTCTGGCTTCTCTCTAGGTGAGTTGCAGCTAGCACAGAGTGTATTGTCATAGGTGACAGCCTGACAGATAGAAAAGTGAACTAGACAATAAATGGAGCCCAGTGTCCACTTGTCACATGCCTGTCAGATTAAGGCTGTGATGTCCGTGTTTTCTTAAGGCCTCGTGGTGGGTCCATACCTTCTTCAAGGCCCATTCGTTCGTTTATTCAATCATTTACTCATTTAGTTACCTTTCTCAAAGCTCCTACTGCATGCTAGAATCCTCCCTTCCACTCCTCAGGAGCACAGACTTCCTGTCTTCCGCATCCAGTTCATGTAGCTATCTCCGAGACTTCTCCCTGTCCATCAGCTACTCTGAGCCTTCCTGTAAAAAACCTTTGGATAGGGTTTTGAGAAAGTAAGTGTTATTTGTAAATGTGATAGAGCACAGGGGCCTCGGAGGTCTCTGACACTTTTCTGGCATATACATAGCATTATATGTGTATATTATTTAATATATGTATATATGCAGGTCACATCTTTATATTTACATACATGTATAGACATTCTTAGTAGCACATTTAGAAAGAGTCTTGCAACCTGGAAAGTTTAAATAAAAATAATAATTTGTAGGAGCACCAGGGTGGCTCAGTTGGTTAAGGGTCCATCCGACTCTTGATTTTGGCTGAGGTCATGATCTTACGGGTTCGTGAGACTGAGCCCTGCACCGGGCTCCTCACTGAGAGTGCAGAGCCTGCTCCCGATTCTCTCTCTCTCCCTCTCTGCTCCTCTCACTGGTTCTCTCTCTAACACTCAAAATAAATAAACATTGAAAAAAAGCAGTAAAAACAATAATAATACTTTGTTTATCAAACTACTTTGCAGGATACTCCCTAGTTGTATCTCCTAAGAAAGCCATCCTGACTTTTTATAGCCCAACCTGGTGACAGTCCCAGACCCCATTATCCGCCTTGCTCAGTACCACGGAGGCTGGGCCATTGAACAGCTTGGTAAACTAATGCCTTCTTCTGTATGGAACATTTTAAATAACACGAGGGGTCTTAAGCCTTTTTAAGGAAGGCTCCCCCCTTAATTAAAAACTATCTTATTTTCATATGCATACAATAGTTATGTAATATAGTATTTATGTTTGTATAATATAACATCTTGGTATTTAAAATATCTGAAATTAATTTGGATGTATGATGACAGATAGGAATGCATCGAATCATCATTTCAGACAAATGGACAGCCCAGTTTTCTAATACCACATATTGAAAAGTCCATACCTGTCCCACTTATTTAAAACGAAATCTTTGACAAATCTCCACAGCTATGTTTCTCAGTTCTGTTGGCTCTTTTTGTGCTGGTATAAATCTGTTTTAATTACTACAGCATCAGAGTCCAGTGTGCTATCTGGTAGCCAGCTCCTCACTCAGAATTCCCTGAATAACCTTATTGCCCATCTCCTCCCTTCCTCAGAACGCCCGCGCCTTCTCTCCAAGTCACCCACCCTTGACAACCAGGTCAACGGGGGTCACCTGGCTTAGTTTGGGTGGAAGAGACAAAAGGGTTTTTTGGTTGATCCTAGATTTGCTACTTTCTTACAACACAGTGTGGCGGCTGAGATCTGGGGCAACGCGTGGCTGTATGAATAGTGAATCGTGTTCAGGGAATGATTGCATAAGGTCACAGGATCTTTTTATTTTTATGTTTTTATTTATTATTGAGACAGAGAGAAACAGAGCATGAGTGGGGGAGCAACAGACAGGGAGACACTGAATCTGAAGCAGGCTCCAGGCTCCGAGCTGTCAGCACAGAGCCTGGTGCAGGGCTTGAACCCACGAATCATGAGATCATGACCTGAGCCAAAGACAGCCACTTAGCTGACTGAGCCACCCAGGCGCCCCAGGGTCGCGGGATCTTTGACTGGAATACACCTGGAGTGCTGGGCGGAGGACTGGGCACCGCCTTGGGAGGGAACATTCTGGAACCAGAATGCAGCCCCCAGAATGCAGCCCAGGGACTCTGTGGGGAAGCGGGAAGGATGGCGGGTCTGTAGAGAGGATCCCAGGGCTGCTGGTGGCTGTCTTCCAGTCTGAAGAGGAGCTGGACAAAACTTTCTTCTGTCTGGAAAGGAAGGAAATTAAGGAAAGCCAGATTTCAACTCTCTGTTAAGAAAAATAAAGAAAATACAAGGTGTCAGTTCATGAGGTAATGGATACTTGTTACGGAAAATATTTGAAAAGCAGTTGTATGCCGTGGAAAGGATTTCTGTTTGGGAAGGAAGATAACCTCGATGCTTCTGTTGGAATTTTCCATCTCCCTAAATTTCCTTTCCCTTTGTTGAAACTTCCCTGCTCACAGCGCCCGAACCCTCTTCCCAGCAGATACAGAACTTCTATTCTATACCATCTGTCTTGCAACATTCCCAGAGCTGATTTCCCCTTTCTGTTGTGATTTAAATTTGCCCTCTTTTATAACTGTGGTGACTCTTTTTTTCCCTTTCACAGCACCTAGCTCAACCTCTTGCATTTATATGTAGCTTCATACACATTTACTTATCATTCAACAATGTTCTTTTTAAAACTTTTTTATGTTTATTTATTTTGGAGAGAGACAGTGTGGGAACGGGAGGGACAGAGAGAGAGGGGGACACAGAACCTGAAGAATCTCCAGGCTCTGAGCTGTCAACATAGAGCCCGATGCACGGCCCGAACTCACAAACTGCAAGATCCTGACCTGAGCTGAGGTCAGATGCTTTAACCCACTGCAACCCCCAGGCGCCCTCAACAGTGTTCTGACTAGGGTGCTAACCGTCCAGACTCACGTGGCCAAGAACTTAATAGCATACGTGGTGGGGTTCTGTTTCACAAATACTCACCTTTTTATGTCCCTCTGTCTGAAGCTTCCAGTCCTTATTCATTCCCCCTCTCCATTTCCCTTCCCATTTTCTTTTTTCTTTTTGAAAGGAAAGAACAATCTTCGGCTGAAATTGAACTCTTTTTGTGTGTGTGGTCAGAATTACAGACAGGAGGGGAGCAGATGGCTGAGTTTTGAGGGGACAATTGCAGGCTGCTGAGGCTTAACAAAGCTAATAAAAGGTAATTTACCAAAGACTTAGAGAGTCACGGGGCATCTGAGATTCTTGAAAGCCCCAAGCCCGGAGCCCTTGCCAGCACCTCCCCTCACTCCCCCCCTGCCCTTCCATCCCTCCAATGAACTGAACGTGAGGTTGCCAGGCTGCCGCTGATGGAGCCGCTCGGAGGCCCGGCTCTGCCAGGCACGTCTGCCCGGCTGTCTGGGTAACAGGCGGAGGAGGCACCATTGTCTCCCAACACATGGGCTTGGCACCGTCCAGCTGCCCGGGCTGTGGCCCTGTGCACCTGGCGGGGGTCCCGGAGCCCCTGTGGTGGGGGAGCTGCACAGACTGCCTAATGCGGCGTTGGTGTCTTTATTCCACCCTGGGGGGAATGCCTTGTTGGGGTTCCCGGTTCATTTTTCCCCATCCCGAAAGGCCTAGCTTGATGCTTCCTACATCTGCTCTGTTCCCTTTGGCATTTGTGTCCCAAACCTCTTTTTATTCTGTTCCCGATCCTCTTTGAATAGAAAGCTTGCGAAGTGGCCCCATCTGCCTCGCCAAGGCTTTGTCCACGGGGGCAACCTGGGCCTGCGACAGCCGTGATGAGGTGTCCCTTTGCTGCCACGGGGCGCTGGGCCCGTCCCCGCCATACCCCACACAGGGCGGTCTCCGTACTGCCGAGAGGAAATGCCCTTTGTGAGTTTGTTTTCTTACATTCGGGAGAGGATACTGTAAAACGTTATGTGACTCACTATAGACTATCCAGGGTGCTGGTGGGACTGCTTGGAGCCCGTTGGCTGGGACTACGAGACAACCTGAATTGAGGCAGAGAGCCATGAGCTGTGGGACTCACTCACTTCATCTGACCACTTGGTTTCCAGGGGAGACCAAGGGACTGGGGAGAAATGTGACTTTATTTAGATTTAGTCCCTGAGCTTGGCAGTCAGAGCGGCAAACACTCCCTGGAGCGGTTTTACTTTATGTGCCTGGTAACGTGCTAAGCGTTTGGGGCGGGGGAAAGAGAAGCCTGTGTTTAGTTGCAAGAGACAGTTCAGCCTGACATGACGATCGATCGTTATGGGGCTGCGTGCACAGGGAACCATGGGTATACTCCACCCACCTTCTAGAAGAGATGATGTCTGAGGTATGACTGGAAATTGAGTTCCCTTCGATCAGGCAAATCAGCGGAGAAGGGAGTTTTTGGGAGCAAAGGAAGAAAACACGAAACATCTGATCTAAGACACAGCGCCAGGATCTAACATGGTGCGGGCAGCTCCTGCCGGCGGTTTGCAACGGTTACAAGCTAGAGCCACAGGAAATGAAGTTGGAGAATGAAGACAAGGGCCATATCACCAAAGGCCTCCTATAGTAAATGAAGGGAGTTGTAGGCAAAGGGAGCTGCCAGAGGCTCGCAGGGAGGAGGGACAGAATCAGAAAGCTTTGCTCTGGCCAGAGGATGGATTTCAAGGAGGGGTGCTGGGCAGGGAGAAGCAGGGGTGGGTCTACCACCGGGGTCACCTTTCTCCCTCTCCCTGACCCCACTACTTCCCTCACGCCCAAGCAGTCCTTGCCGTCCTTCCGGAAATTCCACGGGCTTTACTTTCAAAATATTTCCAGAATCTGCCTTTTCTCAGCACCTCCACTGCTACTGCCCTGTCCAAGCTACCAGCCTGGTCTCTCTTTCCTCTCCTGGTTGTCCTAAGTCTGTTCCCAATGTGGCAACCAAAATGATCCCTTTAACCCCACCGTTCCACTGTTCACATCCTAGCAAAGACTCCTAAGCCCACTGTGAACAACCTGAAGTTGGGGTAACAGATTCAGCCTGACCTCTGGCCACATCCCCTGTCTTCCTCAGCTCCAGCTGTGCGGACCTCCAGCCAGCCCCTCTCCAGGTTAGGCTCCCTCCCCTTTCCTGGAATGCTCCTCCCCAGCCCCCACCAGGTAACCACGTGGCCTGCCCCCTTCATGTCTCTGCTCAAGTGTTACCTTTTCAAAGAGGCTTGCTCCACTCACCCTGCTTAAAATGGCCAACTGCAGCCTACCCGCTCCCTCTTTCCCAACACTCCGTCTCTGCTTTTTCCCATTGGAATTAGCGTTTTTTTTTAAATGTCCTATATAATTTACCCATTTATTGTGTTCTTATTATCAGCCCTTCCCTACCCCCACTAATGTGTAAATTCTTCAGGCCAGGAATCCTTATACATTTTGTTTGCTAATTGTATCTCTCGTTCCTAGAACAGTGCCTGGCTACAGTATGTCCTTACCAAATATTTGTTGGGCCAGTCATTAGCAGTAGTTCAGATATGAGATGATTAGGGACAAAGCAAAGACGGTGATGGGGGAAGAAGAAAGGAAAGACTTCAGATATATTGATCAGACTTGTTGACTGATTGGAAATGCCAAGTGAGAGAAAAGGAATGATCTAGAATGGTTGTCAAGTTTGGGTGAACACCTGTGGCAGAGGGCCACTTGGTATGGAGGAAAGGGAGGGAAATACCGAATCCTGCTCAGGACACTTTGAGATGCCGTTGGCTGAGGAATACTCAAGTGGAGACCCAGCACATAGTTAAAATTCGAGCACAACACTCACTGGTGGGAGCAGAACTGAGCTGGAGAATCTGGAGGCATCAGCATGCCTTACATCAGTATGTAAGCTAACGTCATTGTCACTCACTCCAGGGACTACACGGCAGGGGCCAGGAAGATTCACTGTGCCTTCTGTTACATGGACACAGAGGAGAGACGTTCTAGGTACGTGTTGAACCGTATGCGAGGGGATGTCTATGATTTCAAATCTCCTTCTCCAAGGGCAGTTTTTCCTGTGAGACATGACCTATAATGTCCTAAGATAAAACAAAGATAAAGACATCCTTGGGGTAATTACATTTTGTTCAGCTGAAAAGTACTAAACACACACAAAAATAAACTTAATTATGTGGTTCATCTCAGATAATCATCTAGATGTTGCTGAAGGGGCAAACTATCATTTTCCCCTCTAGACAGAAACCCAGAGCTTCTGCCTGGGAATCTCATAGATTTTTTAAAAAGGTGTTGTTCTAAGGTAAATTAATACTATTATCTGCCTTTATAGAGGGATCAGGTCACAAGAAGGTTAAGGGAATTCCCAAAGATTGAACAAAGTCAGATGGCAACTCCGGGAACAAATCTTCAAAATCTTGGGTCCCAGACTGGGGGCCCCCAAACAGAGGTCATCCTTCTGGTCATAAGGGCTCATGCAGAGTTATGAGACAATCAGAAGAAAAATAACAACAACGATGTTAGACCTCTCGGCTTAAAACACCAAGCATTTGCTCTTTTCTCCAGTATTTAAGAACACATCTCCTTTCATCTTTGCCTTTTAAAAAAAAAACCTGAAGTCTCTCTTTCACCTGCATCTTCTGGTTTTGGGTCCTTCTGATCCAGACAAACTGGGGCAGTGGATGGAGGGGTCTTCCTGCTCTCTCTGTAATGGAAAAGGGACTCCTAATTTTTTTTTCCTAGCAGTGTGAAGCAGTGAGGTCAGAAGCCAAAAACCTGAAATTCTGGGCAAGGTTCTGGCCCTAAGTAGCTGGGACTCTTGGCCATTTAGAACCTAGTGTCTCACACTCAAAATGAGGAAGCTGACCAACTTTGCAGTTGTGTCTTACTTCAAAAGTCTGTAACTCTGTGTTAGGTGAATAAGTCTATTTGAATGGTATGTCAAAATGAAGCCAATTCCATTCATATCAACCAAAATGAGTATATATTTTTTTAAATGTTTATTTTTGAGAAGAGGGGAGGAGCAGAGAGAAATGGAGACAGAATCTGAAGCAGGCTCCAGGCTCTGAGCCATCAGCACAGAGCCCGATGCAGGCTAGTTAACCAACTGAGCCACCCAGGTGGCCCAGTATATATATTTCCATGTCTGTGGTATTATTGTCCACCATAACCCTGCGGATCCCTGGGCCAGACTGACCGCATGGAGCTGCTCCCCAGCTAGAAGAAGTGTGAGAGTGGGAGGCAGAGTGTCTGTGGCCATGGCGGGGTCCACATGCAGTGAGGAAGGTCATTCATCTGGCAGATGGACCTTGGGAAGGGTTGGCAGCAGGCTTGTGGGAAGTCTCTGTGGTGCATGATGGGGATCCTTCTGGAACCCTCACATTTCCACTTCAACATCACCAAACACGGAGAGGGAATATAATATAATGCTTGTGGAATCTAGAGAAAGGACAAGACATGTTCAGCTTTATGTCCCCATTTGTGTCAAGGTGACACACCGACTACTCCACGGGCTCAGATATAGAAACAGGAAGGAGCAAGATGTAGAAGTTGTGCAGAGGTCTGTGAATTGCACCGACCCAAAAGTAAGAGTTAGTGTCCAACTTTACCTAAATTCATGTGTGGCAAGGTGGCCCCGAGGGATGTGTAATGAAGAATACTTTAGGCCAAAGTCAGAACTCTTTGACCCAAATATTAATTATAATATTTAATGTATTCATATTATATATAATTCTTTTAAATTTACATTTAAAGTAATAATTAACAATAGTTAATATAAACAATAAATATTAATAAATAGCACACCCAAGGAAATTTGAATCCTAACATAAAATTAGACAAAATCATTATTATTAGTGACTGTAACTTCATTCAAATCTAGTACTGAAACAATGGCACATACATAGTAGGCGTCTGGGTGACTTGGTTGGTTGGGCATCTGACTTTGGCTCAGGTCATGATCTCATTGTTCATGGATTCAAGCCCCATTTTGGGCTCTGTGCTGACAGCTTAGAGCTTGGGGCCTTCTTCAGATTCTAGGTCTCTCTCTGTTCCTCCTCCACTCACATTCTCTGTCTCTCTCTCTCTCAAAATGAATACATTTTTTAAAAATTTAAAAATTCCCTAAAAATCAAATACATGAAGTCATTACAGATGTTTGTATGTATCTGTATTTAATGACAGAGAAAAACGACACAAGGTAATGTTGAAAAAAAGAAGACCAAAACAAAACCCAAATGCCAGAGCAATTCATGTAAATCTATTTTTCAAATACATGTGTATATATATTTGCTTGGGAAAATATCGAGACAGATTTACATGATATGCATATAGTAGCCTCTGTCTCTGCATGAGAGGATTTCAAGTTTTATTTTTTAAATGCTTATCGATATATTCTGGCCCTTGTCAACATGTTTCTGTTTAGTTCAAGGAGTTCACTGCAATCTGAAATCAGAGAGAATGAATCCAGCTGAAGGTGATGCCTTCTCAGTGGCTTCTTCCCAAAGGGGCAGGGATAACCTGGTGTTAAAGACACAAGAGCGCCCAGGGGCACCTGGGTGACTCAGTTAAGTGTCTGACTTCGACTTTAGTCATGATCTCATGGTTCGTGGGTTCAAGCCCCACATCCGGCTCTCTGCTGTCAGCACAGAACCCACCTCGGATCCTCTATCTCCCTCTCTCTCTCCTCCCTCTGCCTCAAAAATAAACATTAAAAACAATAAAACAAACAAGCTACCCCAGCACCAGGTACCCAGAGAACTCAGACCTGATTCCTGAAGCCAAAAGGCCACAGCCTCCAGCCCCTCCAGCCTGAGGAGAAGTTTTCCCCCCATACCCCCCAGGCTGGAGTTTTTCTCTTCTCCTCCCTCGTTGGGACTGAGCTCCCCGCTGAGGACTAAATCAAGTTCCAGGCTCCTCGGGGTCCCCAGTGAACATCTTGGTTTAAGTGCTCTCCTGCCTCAGAGGCTGTTCTTATGAAAGGAGAGGAAGCCCCCAGAGAAGGAAAACTGGCTGAAGACTATGGATCAAATAAGGATGTGTCCTCGGAGGCCCATGGAAACATGAAGAGTAAAGCAGGCTTTCTCCTCAGATTTTGTTAGCGACCTCTCACGTCAGAGTGTCTGATGTGTAGTCAGGGGGGGCCAAGGCTTGGGCTTCAGAGATTGGAAGCCCATGATTTATCAAAACAAAAAGAACTCCGGTGATTTCAGGTCATTTCTGGTTGCAGAAGGGCCAGCCGTCGTCATGAATGGAAGTTCCATATGGCTCTCCCTTCAAGCAGAGCTAATCCATTTGGAACAGTCGAGGGCATTTGTCAGCAGTCAATCAGTGAATATTTACTGAGCATCTTGGACAGGAACTGGCTCTCTCATTTGAAACAGTAATGAAATGCTTCACAGTTGCATCAGAGAAGAGTTCCAGAAAGAAGTCTCCAAGTAAACAGAGGGAGATGTAAAACCAGCCTCTCTCTGCCCTATTCCTCCAGCCTGTGGATTATCTTCCTTGTAAGAATTACAGGGCACCCGGGCGGCTCAGTCAGTCAAGCGTCCAAAGATTCTTGATTTTGGCTCAGTTAGTGAGATCGTGAGATCGGGACCCTGCACTGATCTCTGTGCTGACTGCACAACACGGTACCTGCTTGGGATTCTGTCTTTGCCCCTCCCCTGCTTGCTCTCTCTCTCAAAATAAATAAATAAACGTTAAAAAATAATTTCAATGACTCCTACTATGATCAAACCCACCTCCTCTTCCTTTAAACCCCTGGTACAAACTTGCATTAAAATGCCCTCTCCTTGAATCACTCAGTAAGTCCTAGACAGCTTGACATTGGCAAGAACAATTTACCAAATGTTTTTTTTTTAATGTTTTATTTATTTTTGATACAGAGACAGTGCATGAAAGGGGGAGGGACAGAGAGAGAAGGAGACACAGAACTGGAAGCAGGCTCCAGGCTCTGGGCCAGCTGTCAGCACAGAGCCCATTGTGGGGCTCAAACCCACGAACGTGAGATCTGACCTGAGCCGAAGTCAGAGGCTTAACCGACTGAGCCACACAGGCACCCCCAATTTACCAAATGTTAACGCAGAACAAGAATAACATTTTATACAAAATTCATCAGAAAAAAGAAGTTCATGACTCCAGAGTGGGTCTGAGGCCATGATAGCTGTCCTAGCCACGGATGGCAGGCCTGACTCCAGGGCCATTTTACAGAACCTTCCTCGCTTCTGCTCCCTGCTTGCAGCAGCCATCGGCCATCACTGGATATTCCTCATTCTGCTTCCCGGACAATTCCCAAGATCTGTGGTTCTCTTTGTGTCCATATGGTATTCTGTAGGGAAGTACAGCATCTCTTTAACTGAGGCCATGATGAGTCATAATAGTTCAAAGAGCGTTAAAGAAGAGCAGTCTTGCCTCATGGCCTTTCTCTGCCTTTTAAACATTATACAGGTTGAAGACAGAGCTCAACTTTTTGAAAGATGGCAGTTATGCATTTTAAAACCTTGGTTCAGGCCAAACTCTAGTAGCAAATACTAACCTCAAATAGTATAAATACTTTTAAATAGTGGGCATTGAATTCGAGTCAACAGCTGCCTGGGTGGCTCAGTTGGTTGAGCATCCAACTTCAACTCTGATCATGATCTCATGGTTCATGGGTTTGGGCCCAGCATCAGATTCGGTGCCAATAGCTCAGAGCCTGGAGCCTGTTTCAGATTCTGTGTCTCCCTCTCTCTCTGCCCCTCCCTTGCTCATTTTCTGTCTCTCCCAAAAGTAAACATTAACAAAAAAAGAAAAAAGAAAAAAAAGAATTCGAGTCAACAAATATTTATCTAATAACAGCTCTGTGCTAAATAATGGATAAAATCTAGAAAGGCCTATGGAGATAAGTAGAATGTGGCTTGGTTCTTTGAGGAGTTGACAATCTAATAATGGGAATAAGACAACTGTTGGCTTCACGGTAACATAAGACCGAGGTCAGTACTGCAAGAGTTTTGTTGTTCTGTTTTGTTTTGCTCATGTGCTGAGGCAGCTTAGGGGACAAAGAAGACATGTCGAGTTGGAGGTGACTTTTTGGAAGAAGGAGGATGGAAGGATGAAGTGAACAGAAATGAAAGGCTCTCCCCAAAGGAGAAATACAATGAAGCAAGGCCCAGAGTTGAAAAGCGGGCCAGTAGTCAGACCACTGAGTATGTGGGCGATTAATCAGGCAAAAGGCTGGAAAGCAGATTCTGAGTAAAGAGTTTATACTTATCTCCATAAGTGAATGTAAACTGCTAAAGATTTTTGAGCATGAGGACAGAGTGATCCAAGCTGTACGCTAGGTCAAGTAGCTGCACATAAACACAGGCTAGATTGGACGGAGGCGGGGCTAGAGGCAGGGAAGTCGGTCAACTGCACTGGTCCAGATGAGAAGAAATCAAGGTCTGAACAAGGGACGTGCTGCTGGCCATGGAGGAGGGTGGGGGTGAGAGCCCAGGAGAGGTGGTGTCTGCAGGACCTAGAAACCATCTCCCTGCGTGGAGGGCGAGGAGGAGTGAGGGGGCAAAATGATTCCAAGGTGCCCAGCCTGAGGCGGGAGGGTGCTGTGGCCTTGACAAGGAAATCAGGAGGGAGCACCTTTTTGGATTACCTAAAAGTATAAAATCACAAGGGCGCCTGGATGGCTCAGCTGATGAAACATCCAACTCTTGGTCTCAGCTCAGGTCATGATCTCGTGGTTCGTGAGTGTGAGCCCCACATCGGGCTCTATGCTGACAGGTTAGAGCCTGCTTGGGATTCTCTCTCCCCTCTCTCTCTGCCTCTCCCCTGCTTGCTCTCTCTCTCAAAATAAATAAACTTAAAAAAAAATTTTTTTAAGTATGAAGAAACCACCCCGTGAAGCAAGCCGAGGAGGGCTTCTTACAAGGAGCCGAGTTCTGAGGCAGTGGACCTTGCTGCCTTTGTCTTTTCCCCGATGCAGGATCCAAACACGATGACTTCCGGCTCCAGGCCCTTCTTTATAGGGAGGAAAAGCCGGCATGGGGACTTGCCATCGGTAGTTCCCGTTCTTTCCACTTATGAGCCAGGTTTGAGGCTCTCAGGAGACTCAGTTCCCTCAGCTCAGCTCCAAGGATCACCTAATTGATGACAGAGATGAGATGCAGCCTAGAGATTAGGTAATCAAAGCGCGTTAAAGAAGTCATTGATTCAGACTCTCTTAACAAAAACAAATTTGCGGGCAGAAAGCTAACTCTGCAAATAGAGTCTTCAGAGGAAGAGCCCGGCAGAGGAAAGGGCAGTGTACAGGATGCTTCAGATTATAGACAAGCTCCCTCTCTCAAGTCTCTGATCCAGAAAATCAGCCCCGATGCCAGTATTACAGAGAAAAACTGTCTTTCCAGCACTCTCTCCCACTCTCCGTGCTGAGCAGGGTACCAGATGGTCAGGCATTCGCAGACCTCTTGTTTTTGCAGTAACACCAGAGAAAATAACCAGGGCAGACCCAAAAGTCGGTGCAGGTCTGTATCATGAGAATCTGCTGCTTCAGAATGGCCCTTTGATGACTGTCCCTCTTTGATCCCTGGGGATCTGGGAAGGAGGCTAGTTTCTGCTCAGCGAGGAGCTGACCTTTTCCTTGCTTCTCCTACATAGTGGGGACTCCCTTGTCACCTTGCCAGTCTCTTCTGGAAGCCTCCAGACTTAGTGACAGAACTTACAGCTCAGTTTCTCTGGGACCACCCAGGTTTAGGCCTTGAGCCCACATCTTCTGCGGGGTTTTTTTGATCCCACATCTTTTATAAGTTAAAATTTGCGTATAGCAAAAACACAACTCCTAAGTTTCAAGTCAACAGGTTTTGACAAATGCATCCATCTGTAGAAGGAGCAACCCAGGCAAGATACAGAACATTCCTGTGATCCCAGAAAGTTCCCTCCTGCCCTGGCCCAGACTCCCCACCCCCCCCACCCCCCCCACACACCTACATAGGCAATGACTGTTCTGGTCTCCGTCACCACGGAGTACGTTTTCCATATCTTGGAATAGAAACGAGCTTCATATAAATGGAATCACACAGCTTGTACTCTTTTGTGTTTGGCTTATTTCACCCAACATAATGTTTTTGAGATTTAGCCATATTGTCGGTGTTCATTCTTTTTTATCGCCGAGTATATTTTCTTGTGGATGGACATGTGTGTTGTTTTCAGTTGGAGGGAATTATGTACAAAGCTGCTATAAACATTCTTTTATAGTCTTTTTGAAGGCATATCTTTTCTTTCTCCTGGATATCCATCTAAGATTGGGATTACTGGACCATAGGGCATGTGTAGTTTAACTTTGTCTTAGACAGTTTTCCAAAGTGAGTGTCTCATTTTATACACATACCAGCAATGTGTGGGTTATAGTTGCCCCACATCTCAGCCAATATTTAGCATTATCGGTTTTTAAATTTTAGCCATCCTAGTGTATGAGAAGTAGCATCTCATTACATCTTTAACTTAAATTTTCCTACCAACGGTATGCTTATTGAGCCTGCACTCGTCTTCTTTAAAATATATGTATTTTAAGCCCTGGCCCATTTTTTAAATGAATTGTTTGTCTCTATTATGGCTGTGTAGAAGTCTGTTACATATTCTTGATTCCAGCTGAGGTATGAATGTATTGAAAATACGGTCTTCCAATCTGTGACTTGAGTTTTTATTTTGTCTTTCCAGAGGTAGAGGATTTTTGGTTTGGGTTTGTTTTTTTCTTTTTAATAGAAACAGGAAGGTGCAAAGACAGTACAGAGACATCTCTCTCTTTAGCCAGCTTCACCCGATGGCTGCTTCTTATATAACCGTGGTGTGATGTCAAAACAGGAAGTGAACATTGTCACAGTGTGCACATAGAATTTCATGTCACTTTAGCACAAGTGCATGCACTGTAGCCACCATCACATTCAAGATACAGAACTGTCACACCACTGCAAGATCCTCCTCGTGCTAGGCTTTTCCAGTCATTTTCATCGCTGCCCCCATTCCTAACCCTTAGTGGTTTGTTCTCCCATGTGGTAAATTTTTCATGTTGAAACTCTGTATCAATCAAATCATACAGTATAGGACCTTCTGAAATTGGATTTTTTTCACTCAGCAGACCATCCTTCAAATCCATCCAAGCTGTTACGTGCATCAATAGGTCACCCTATTGATCTGTGATGGACCACAGGTTCACCTACCGAAGGACACTTGGGTTGTTTCTAGGTTTTGGCCAGATAGATAGAGCTAGTATCAACACCCATCTACAGATTTTTGGGTGGACGTAAGCATTCATGGCTCCTGGATAAATGCCCAGAGTGTGATTGCTAGGTTGAATAGTAAGCAGCATGCTTAGCTTCCAAAGAAACAGGCAAATTGATTTCCAAAGTGATTGCACCAATTTTACATTCCCACTAGCAATGTGTGAGGGATCCAATTTCTTCACATCCTCACCGTTTGATATTGTCACTATTTTTTATTTCAGCTATTCTGATTGATGCAGGGCGATCCGATATACCTGGTGGCTAATGATCTTAAACATCTTTTTCATGTGTTTATTTGCCATTTGTATATCCTTATGACTTGCAGACATTTTTCTCACAGCTTGTGTCGTGTATTTTTGTTTTCTTTAACAGAGTCTTTCACCATGCACACATTTTTAATCTTAATGAATATTAAGTTATCATTACGGATCTTGCTATTAGTGTCCCATCTAAGAACTCTTGAGTAGTCCTAGGTCCTGATGATTTTCTTCTGTTTTCTTTTCTTTTTTTAAATTTTTAATGTTTATTTTACTTTTGTGAGAGACAGAGCATGAGCATGAGCAAGGGAGGGGCAGAGAGATGGGGAGACACAGAATCGGAAGCAGGCTCCAGGCTCTGAGCTGTCAGCACAGAGCCCGACTCGGGGCTTGAACTCATGAACTGTGAGATCATAACCTGAGCCAAAGTTGGACGCTCAACCCACTGAGCCACCCAGGTGCCCATTGAGCCACCCAGGTGCCCATTCTGTTTTCTTTTAAAAGTCTTACAGTTTTATGCTCTACATTTAAGTCTATAATCAATATTTGTGTTAATTTTTATATAATATGTAAGAGTTATGTAATGGGGATAATGGGCAATTGGTATTTAAAGGATCCAGGGTTTCAGTCTGAAAGTTACAAAAGTTCTGGAGGTGAATGGTGGCGATGGTTGCCTAGTGTGAATGTACTTAATGCAAGAGAACTGTGCACTTAAAACCAGTTAAAATGGTACATTTTATGTTATGTGTATTTAACCAAAGTTTAAAAACTCATCCTGAAAGTGTGGGTATATTTCTGGATTTCTATTCTGTTCCACTCATGTATTTATCCTTATGTCAATATAACATTCTTTTAATTACTGTATAAAACTAGTATTTTATATAAAACAAGTATCATTATAGTAAGTATTGAAGTCAGGTAGTATGAATCTTCTAACTTGTCCTTTATTTTCATGATAGCTTTGGCTATTTTTAGGTCTTTTTCATTTCCATAGTCATTTTAAAATCAACTTGTCAACTTCTACCCAAAAAAAAATCTTTTTGGGATTTTGATTGAGCTTAAGATCAGTCTTAGATTAGTTTGGGAATAACTGGAATCCTAACAATATTCCAAACCATCATGTGACATATTTCTTCATTTATCAGGCATTGTTTAATTTTTTTAAGCAGTATCTTATAATTTTCAATGTGGCAATATATCTTTTGTTAAATTTATTCTTAAGTATTTTTGTTTGTTTTGGTTTTGTAAATGGAATTATTTTTATGTTATGTTTCCTGTTGTTGCTACTTAGAAATGCAAACAATTTTTTGTGTATTCATCTTCTATTCCTCAGTCTGAGCTGTATTAGTCTGGGCTTTCCAAAGAAATACAACCAATGGCATATAGAGAGAGACTCATTGTAAGGAACTGGCTTATGTGGTTATGGAGGCTGAGAAATCCCAGGATTTGCAGTAAGAAAACTGGAGACCAGGAAATCTAGTATAGTTTCAGTATGAGTCTGAAAGTCTAAAAACCAAGAGAGCCAGTGGTGTAAGTTTCAGTCAGAGTCCAAGTCCAAAGGCAGGAGAAGAATGATGTCCCTTCTCAAAAAGACTCTCACTGTACCTCTTCTGTGTAGGCTTTGAGGCTCACCCACATTATGGAGGGCAATCTACTCTATGCAGGCCACCAATCCAAATGTTAATCTCATCTAGAAACATCCTCACACACACACACACCTGAGTAACATTTAACCAAACATCTGGGCACCCCAGGGTTCAATCAATTGTCACTTAATATTAACTATCACACTAACTCAATTCACTAAGTAATTGTTTTATGGATTCCTGAGAATTTTATACACACATAATTATCTGCAATTATAGTTATTTTATTCTTGCTTTCCAATTTTCCGCATTTCTTTTCTTCCTTCATTGTAGTAGTTAGGACGTCTAACACAATACTGAATAGAAATGGTAATAGTGACATCCTTATCTTGGTTTTGATCTGAAAACAAAAAAATGTTCAATATTTCATCATTAAGTATGATGTTATTAGCATAATTTACTATGCCCTTTGTAAGATGGAGGAGGTTCCTTTCTATTCCTGATTTCTGAGAGTTTTAATCATATGTAGATGCTGAATTTTGTCAAAGGCTTCTGCATTTATTGAGATGACCATATGGTTTCTTTCTGTGATGGTGAATTAGGCTGATGATTTTCAAATGCTAAATCACAAGCCTATTTATAAAGATTTCCCTTTTCCCTCTCCAGAGAGTCCCATTTTTTACAACAAATTATATGGTTATTTTTTTCTAGATTTCCTCTGTCAGGTTTACATTAACTCCTGGACTTTTGTCAATTTGGAGTTTCAGGAATCTGCTTTTCCAGGTAAACGTACGTGGCTTTATCACACAGCCTCCTCAGGGGTTAGAGGCCTCCCTGATATTAGTGAGCAGGCTAGAAATTTGAGAACTTAAATAATAACTTACCTGAGAAGATATTAAACTATGCAGAGTTTGAAATCCTACCTTTACCCAGATCTTCAAGTGCGACTATCCGCGTGTTGTTTAGGTTCCCAGAAAAAATCCAAAGTGTGGGCCACCAGAGAGAGTTAGTACTTACCGTTTCTCTAGCTCCATTGCCCCTCAACCTATACATTGACAAATATAATAATCATACTTACATATATGATTATTATAAATTCACTTGAGAGTATACCATGTACATTATACTATACTACACTGTACTATACTATACTACATTATATATGTGAGGGACTGCTCCAGAACTGGACTCAAAAGTGTCCCCTAGGGGTTCTCACTGTGGCTGCTGGTGCTTCAGAGGTGAAGCCAAAGCCTTTGAGAATTGCTTCTTTCCCCCCACTTCCCAGTTTTATTGAGCTATAATTGACACACACACCATGTAAGTTTAAGGGGCAGTCCATAATGATTTGACTTTCACAGTGGAAAGATTACAGTAAGTTTGTGAACATCCATTGTCTCACACAGATACTTCCCCCAAAAGAAAGAGAAAAATATTGTTTTCCCTTTGATGAGAAACTCTTAGGATTTACTCTCTCCACAACTTTTATGTACCCTGTATAAGCACTTTAACTATGGCGACCACATTATACATTATAACCCCAACACCTAATTCTCTTATAACTGGTACATATTGACTACCTTGACCTAATTTCCCGACCGGTCATGTCCCGCCTCTGGTAGCCACAGTCTGATCTCTTTTTCTAAAGGTTTGTTTGTTCTAGATTCCACATATAAGTGAGATCATACAGTGTTTGTCTTTTTCAACTGTCTGGCTTATTTCACTTAGCATAATGCCCTCGAGGTCCATTTGTGTTGTTACAAATGGCAGGATTTCCTTCTTTCTCATGGTTGAATAGTATCCCATTATATATATTATAGATAAGTAATATCTCAATATAACTATAAACGTATTCATTATCACAGCTTCTTTATCCATTTATCTGTCAATGGACATTTAGGCTCTTTCCATGTCGTGGCAATTGTAAATAACGCTGCTCTGAACATGGAGGGTGCAGTTAGCTCTGTGACATAATGACTTTGTTTCCTTCAGATAACATTCTCAGAAGTGGAATTGCTAGATCATATGGTCTTTCTGTTTTTAATTTTTTGAAGAATCTCTGTACTGTTTTCTACAGTTGTACCAGTTTATAATCCTTCCAGCAGTGCACAAGGTTTCCCTTGAGAATTGCTTTTAAATACTACCTAAAATTAATATAAGAGAAATTACCTTCATGGAGTAAAGGTAAATGATATTTTGATACCATCTTTATTTCATTGTATCTTTTATTTGAGAGAGAGAGAGAACAAGAGCCAGGGAGAGGGGCAGAGGAGGAGAGAGAGAGAGAGAGAGACAGTGACAGAGGGAGAGAGAATCCCAAATAGGCTCCACACTGAGTGCAGAGCCCGACACCTGTGTCAGTCCCACGACCCCAGGATCATGACCTGAGCCAAAATCAAGAGTCAGACGCCCAACCAACTTAGCCACCCAGCCTCCCCTTGATACCATCTTTAAATGGAAACTTCTTTAGACTGAGATTTCAGAGATCTGCTTTCTCACTAACTCACTGTGTGATCCTAGGTAATGCTAATCATCCTTATATAATAATAATAATAATAATAATAATAATAATAATAATATAATTAGAGCTGCTGACATTTATGTAGAAGCATGCCAAGAATTCCACATATATTATTTCACTAATATAAAAGAGGAAAGATCGCCAGGGTGAATCCAAGAAAGAAATCTAAGGGGGCGCCTGGGTGGCTCAGTGGGTTAAGCCTCCGACTTCGGCTCAGGTCAGATCTCACACTCGTGGGTTCGAGCCCCGCGTCAGGCTCTGTGCTGACAGCTCAGAGCCAGGAGCCTGCTTCTGGTCTGTGTCTCCTTCTCTCTCTGCCCCTGCCCCTCTCATGCTCTGTCTCTCTCTGTATCAAAAATAAATAAAACGTTAAAAAAATTTTTTTTAAAAATTTAAAAAAAAGAAATCTAAGGATAGAGATAATAAGAAATATCCAAAATAACAGCCATCACTGTGATAAAGACTCATCACAAAGTGTCTCATTGAAACTTCACAACTTTATAAAGTAGGTTCTATTACCCCAGGAAAGTGCTACTCAGACCCGTTACCTTGCCCAATGCTAGGCAGCTGACAAATGAAATTTGGCTGAAATTCAAATCCAGGCAATCAGACCCGACAATGTTGGTGAATAATTGTGATCCTCGTGTCCTAACATGAAAAACAGATAGGCAGAAAATTTTGTATAGGCTTTTCATCGGAGCATGATCACAGGGATGCAGGTCAGGGAACTATCTAGAACTCTTATTACTTTAACCACTTATCTCTCGGCTGTCATTTATTGAGTGCTAATAGACAAAGAATTTTCCTGAAACCCTTTACATGCCATTTCTATGTTCACTCCTCAAACTGGCTCTTGCCATTGTCTGGTCTTACCTTGCCGACTCTGTAACATTGATCTGGCACCCTCTCTGGCCCACTTTGGTGCGGATGCCCATTCTGATGCTCAGCTACTTAGGATTGAGCACATTTGCAAAGTCTTCCTGCTTTGCTTGCTCCTGAATCTCTAAGAATCCATTCCCTTCCCTGAGGACCATCCCATCCAGCCCTTGTTCTGGGAACCCTGACCACCTACTTTCCTGGCCAGTCTCCAGCCCTCCTGGGTGGTGGGTGAGGAAAAGATAAGGCAGTCTTCACCAGCATTTGCAAGAGCCCACCGGGGAATGTTTAAAACCTGGACTTATGCATCCTGATCTATACTTTATGACCTTGTGCATCTCCTAAAGCAGCTGTGGTATAGAACCCAGGGAAAATGGGCCCTCAGTTCACTATCAGGTGGGAAACCAGCCCAATGTCAGAGTCAGCCTAAGAGGACAGAGCACACAAAAGTACCATTAAGCACCCTGGGTCAGAGCAAGATAGCCAGGTGCCAAGTGCAGTGATGAGAACCGAAATTTAGGTCCTGTGTTTGAGTGTTTGAGTCCATACCGACTTGATTTCATGTTGGTGGACAATGTTATTATGTGAAAACCCAGAGCCAAAAGCATGGACATGTAGGAACCCAAGGCAAGCCTCTGACTGGGAAATAACCTTGTTTTTTTTTGTTCTTTGTTTTTTAATTAACTGTTTCCCTCAGCGGGTGACAAAGAAAAGAATATGAAATCACTCAGTGCACTTGAGCTCAGAAACTCCTGGGTTGGGATGTGAGTGCCATTTTGGCCCTGACGTAAATGTTATGATCTTGCCACAATGTGTAATTATGGATTCTTGAAGGTCCCTGACCATGGCCTGCAAATACTCTTTGTAAGCTGCAGCTGTGGTTAGAATACTGTCCTAGAAGCAGCCAGTGTAGTGGTTTCTACATATTATTTTGAGATTCTTCAGATTCTCATTCTTCAAGCAGCATGCCCGAGTCTCACTTTCATAGCGAATTCTCTCCCAAGGGTTTGTGTGATCCTTGTAAAGTAGTAGTAGGGGCAAAACATGACAAACTAGACCAATGACTTTGGCACCTTTAGATCAGAGCACCCAGAGCTCATGTAAACGTCTCCCTTGGTGGGGCTTGAAAGGGCCGAGGGGGTGAGTACCTGACCTGCCCTTGTCCTCTAAACAGAAGCTAATTCTTTCCCACAGACTCCCGGCCCAGACACAAGGCCTTTAGAACAGAGCCAGGAATGTTTCCTGGAGCTTTATGCAGCCCGGAGGTCATGGGTGTGACGTTGTGCAATGATTAATGACAGGGAGCATTTAGGATTATGTTTAATTTATACTTAGGTGCTGGCAATTTCTGGAAGACAACTGTTTCTCCAGGACATCTCCTCATTGCCCCCGAACCATATGACGATTACTGTTAGATGTGTACTTGGGATCCTAGACTTTCATGAATGTTTGATGGAAGACACACACGACTGCCAGTGTGTCCCCGACATACACCTATCCCTGTGGTTCCTATGTTCATCCCTGTTGTATTTCCTAAATTGGTGCCACATACCTCTCCTTATAGGACTGTTCAGCTAATTGAATATGATCAGAAAAAAAAAAAAGAACAAAGGGAAAAAAATGAGTGTCTTCTTGTCCTACCTTATTTGTGTCCCAGAGTCTGCGAATGAAACATATTCTATGGTTCTGAGTTACTGTATCTTTAGTAGCCGTACATAATCTCATTCCTCTGACAGTATTAGACTCGGCTCAAAATGTAGGTAATAATAAGCTTCTAGTAATTTCCTAAGGAAACTGAATATTTTCTTCTAGTAATTTCCTAAGGAAACTGACAAGTTATTTGCTAAAGTTGATTTATTCTCTTAAGTAAAATAAGCAACAAACAAAACTGACCATGGGTGAAAATCACTCTAAGGTGATCTTTTTGCCTTAAAGGCAGAAATCATGGGATCTTTATGAAAATACCTGATAACATATGATTCTATTGTTTAATTATTTCCTTGGCCTTCGTCACCACAGCGCTGTTATTCCCCGGTGAGAAGCCAAGTTTAGTGCTCACTCATGTGGCTTTGGTCCTGATTTATCACATTCCTGTGAGGACCGACTCCTTTCTGCATTCAGGTGGGTCGAGTGGCTATGTGATGGACTTCTTCCTCCCGGCACCAGGGCCAGACAATGCCCACGAGCATTTACTCACATCTGCCGTTTCATCTACACGAGCTCATGCCATCACTTTATTCTCATAATATAATGAGGGTAATTTGGTGTTAAACTATAATTGATCTGTTTCCTTGTCATCTGACCTATGGGTTGAGGGGGGGGGAATCAATCTCTAGAAATCTAAGGCAATGCATCTTATCTTCCCAGAAATTAGGCTCCATCTCAATTCCTCCAACCACCGGAGGTAGGTACGGTCTCCTGGGGGAAATGAGGCCAACTGTGTAGAAGTTAGTGTTTTAAAACAGTAGCTATTTTAGCCCTGAGAAGAGTTACTTGTCCAAATAATATCCTAAGTTTAATTATGAAACCAACTCATTATCCTTATTGAAACTGGAACTTCCTTCCGGATTCATTTTAGGTGTCATGACTTTAGAGCACCTGGTGCTATGCAGAGCTGGACATTGCCTAGTTTACACAAGGGAACAGGGCTTGACTTCCTGCAGAAACTGGCGTCAGTGGAGACCAAGGGCACACAGGAACATAACCGAGGTCACGGTGATATTTGGAAAAGAAAGAACTGGTTTTTTGCTTTTACCTGTGGCTTTGTAGAACATATTTGGGTGATTCAATTTACCTCTCTGAGCTCCATTTATGCAGATATAAAATGAAAACATAATAGACCCTAACTCATTGGTTTATTGTGGGGATTAAATAGAAGGATGCTTATGTGGGCCATGTGGTAAGTGCTCAGTAAATATTAGCTATTTTTTTTAAAATGAGGGCAGAACAATGACATCTCTCTTGAACAGACTCCCTCCCTCCATCTCAAAGTGTCAAGTATACAATGCAACACAAGTAGTAGGTAGCACCCCACTTGAAACTGAGGGCCCCAGGCTTTCGTTCCTGAACTGCTCTAAAGCCCCATAGTGCTGAAGTCAAAGGGCTGGAGAGCTCCCAGAAGACTTTGGTCCTTTTTCAATGAGTCAGGGTAAGCTTTCTACTCCATCCTGGTAAAGAAAACCGGATGTAAACTAAGCAGTGATTCATCACAGAGCTTGGGTACTCAATTCTAAGGCATACTTTTTTTTTTTTAACATTTTAGCATTTAATAAATCAGTTTGCCTTAATCAATATTGCTTTTCATCAATTTTGCCTTTAATCAATTTCTACATGTAATTTAGAGTTTTTTCTCTCCTGCCTTACTCTCCTTTTGAATTGATGGTATGCCTTAGAGTCAATGTTGATGTAAAGTTAAATGCAAGGTGGGCATATATTATTTCTAAAACCTTTTGCAAGTTTTATAACTTCTTTAAAGGTACTGATTTCTTGGGGCACCTGGGTAGCTCAGTCGGTTAAGCATCTGACTTTGGCTCAGGTCATGATCTCACGTGCCATGGCTTTGAGCCCCACATCGGGCTCTGTGCTGACAGCTTAGAGCCTGGACCTGGCTTCTGATTCTGTGTCTCCCTCTCTGTCTGCCCTTCTCTTGCTTGTTCTCTCTCTCTCTCAAAAATAAATAAACATTAAAAATGTTTTAAATTTTAAAAAGCACCAATTTCTTTTATTATGATTCATGGGTTACTGGCATTTATCATGAGGCCTGTTGTAATATGGAGTTGATTCTGATGGAAAAGCGTGACTGATTACCTCTTGAGGCCACCTTGCTGTTAGTAATCCATGGAAAGCTCACATGGATGAGCCCCATGGGCACTTCTCTGAATCATAGGAGTAATACTTAGGAGGAAACGATACTCTGGAATGAAGCCCTGAAATCCCTGAAATGGTTCTCAGTGCCAATTCAGGTGACGACCCATCGTGACCCTGCCGCCTGCTCAGGCCAGCACCTGCCGGGCAAAACCTCACATGTGCTCATGTCTCCAGACTCTGCTTCTCCTGCCTCCGTTGTGCTCGGGCCCGCGAATGGCGAGGATGGTGTTCCGTAAAGACCAGTGCGTAAAGACTGATCAAGACTCCTCTGGCTTGCAGTCATTCCCATCCCCTTCTTTTGGCATTAGCAACTTTTGGCTTTAGGTGATGTAACACACATGCATGAAAAATGTGTTGTCAATAGAAGCATACTGACATATATTAGATATATAAATTTTATGAAATAAAACAACTATATATATCTAACACTTAATAATAGATCTATGTTGCTAATATTAATCACATATACTCATTTTTGTAATACCATTAGGAAGAAATTTCTACACCAGAATGCAGACACCACACAGGTAAATGCAAGTGAGGGTTATAGAATTTTGACTGGATCATGCAAACACATACACATCCTCTATCACTTAGCAGTTAATCGAGGGTCTGGTTTAGATTTTTTTGTTCATTTGAATTCACTTAATTTTTAAAGTGGAACAAATTAAAATTCTCAGTCAATGCTAAAATAAGAAATATTATGATGTTTGAGAATATTTCTTTTATTCTTGCCTGTCAGCTCTATAAGCAGCAGACTAAGTGACTAATTTTCTAAGCAGTACAGTCTCTGTTAGAATAGGAAGGAGATAGCATCCTACTAAAAATATTAAAATTTTCACCCTGTGGAGGCAGAGTTCTGGTGAGCAATAACTTTAATCAAAAAATGTATATGGGTAAGAAGTGACAACAGAAAAAATATACATAGTCAATTTTGTATGAAAAATATAAACTTAATAATTAAAAAATGCAGTGAAAATCATAATTTAAAAGTATCACTGTTGCTTTTCAAACATAAATATCAAAAACAATTTTTCACCTGATGAAAATATTTTTCATTGTGGTAAAGAAAACATTTTCATAGGGGCACCAGGGTGGCTCAGTTGGTTGAGCATTGGGCTTCGGCTCAGGTCATGATCTCACGGTTCATGGGTTCAAGCCCCACATCGAGCTCTGTGCTGACAGCTCAGAGCCTGGAGCCTGCTTCAGATTCTGGTCTCCCTCTCTCTCTGACCCTCCCCTGCTTGCACTGTCTCTGTCTCTCAAAAATAATTTAAAAAAAAAGCATTTTCATATACGTTCTAACCCCTTCTCACTGGAAACTTTATAATATATTAAATATCTTAAAAAGTTTTAATCCCTTTGACCCCAGAAATCCAGTCCTAGGAATTATACAGAAGGGAAAAAAGAGATGGAGAAAAGCATGCTAGTATTCAGATTTCAAGATAATCTGTACAATATTATTTGGTAAGAACCAAAATTAGAGGCAAAATACATGTCTCACAATAGAAGAATAAACAAATTATAGAATATGCATGTGAAATATTATACATCAATTTAAAATTGTTTTCAGTTATTATTTAATGACATGGGAAAATGTTAATAATCCGTGAGAACTGAGATGTGTGGAAAAAATCAGTGACATAAACTATACAAACACACTATTTCCAATTTGTTAAACAGACAAATGTGTAGAAGTTTGCCTGGGACCAATATTGTGACCATATTTTTTAGGGACGTGGGAATTTGTTACAATGGGTCAGATCCAGTTTAAAACGTCCAAAGAGGCCCCAGGTCCCATTCCAGGAGGACAGAACTGTCTTCCAAATAGTTTAGGTTTGTAACAACAGCAATAACAACTTCTTATGCATGTGAAGCTCTTTAGAGTTTAGGAAATTTTTCAGTTATATTTTCTCTCTGGATCTTCAAAGCAGCCCTTTGAGGCTGGCCACATAGTGTCCTCTTGATGTTATAGATGAGAAAATGGAGGCTCAGAAAGTCAGAGAGCTGGCAAGTGACAGGGTTCCCAGCTTTAGCTTCACCACACCCTGTTCCGCATTAGCCACTTCCTCCAGAGATAGGATTCATAAATACCTTCCGTCACCTGTGGAATGCATTCCTGTTTCCAGTGTGGATTGCCTCTTGGGAAGGTGCATGCACTGCGTACGTGTTGTCTGGCCTATTTGTTCTCAGACTGCCCAGTTCTGGTGACAATGGGTAGAGCATAGTCATATAATTCTGTAATCTACAGTTAGACACCAAGTATGGTCAGGGTGAGCCCGAACACACCAGCCACCACCACCAGCAAGCCCCTTACTCAGGAAAAGTAAAGCAGGTGGCAGGAAAGTCACCATTAGGGGCACTTCCATGGGGTCAGAGGAATTTCTAGGACAACATGGAGAAGCAACAGTCCTTATGAAGATAGCAGCTAAAAGAGTTATAAACAAAAGCTGCACTTGGCCGTCTGCATGAAGCCTATAGGAGGTATTTTCCATCCAGTTGTTCTGCTTCCCCCTGTGGCTATCTAGTTCAGGCTTCACCAGCCTCATTTTGCAGATGAATCATTTGGATATTGGGTTGAAGCCTGGTTCAGGAGGTCTGGGATGGAGGCTGAGATTTTGCATTTCAAGTCTCCCAAGTGATGTGATGCTGCTGGTCCAGACCACCGGTAAATAGGAGAACGTAGGGAACCACCACCGAGTGGGTTGGGACAGAGGTTTCCCTGGATTTTCATTCCATAGGTGGCTCTTCTGTAGCTAAGTCAGCGACAACTCACTTCTGTGTTTCATCAGCAGTTCTATATTATCATGGAATTCTGTTATATGACTCTTGATCTATATTATAATCACCTGGGAAGCTTTTAAAAATGTGATTCCCAGGTCGCACATGGGGAAAACGAAGTCAGAATCTCTGGTGGCGCGATGAGAATGTTAACCTCTCCCCGGGAGGGTGAGGCAGGCAGAGAAGATCCCCACAAATCTGGCTCCAGGCCATGCGCCTGACATTTTTAAGTGGGGGCCTTTCCTTTGTCTTTAATGTTAACCTGCAAGTCAGTTGGAAATAATTCCCTCCAAAGCCGATTTGCAAACAGAATTTACCTTTTCTGTAAAGAGAGAAGAAGATAATTTCAAGGAGATAACAGTGGAAGAAAGCTTTTCCTGGATTTTTCTGAGATGGAATTATATCATAAATTCCTTTAGGATTTTACCTTTCATTTCAGCATCTTATGGACCTACTCTTTGTTTTTTTTTCCCATAATATTTTATTGTCAAATTGTTTTCCATACAACACCCAGTGCTCTTCCCCTCAAGTGCCCTCCACCATCACCACCACCTCTTTTCCCCCCTCCCCCTTCCTCCTCAACCCTCAGTTCATTCTCAG
>NC_043700.1:24353831-24427138 GCF_006229205.1 Suricata suricatta
GATAGTTTGTTCTAGTTTTGAGAAGAATATTGGTGCAATTTTGATGGGGATTGCATTGAATGTGTAGATTGCTTTGGGTAGTGATGACATTTTCACAATGTTTATTCTTCCGATCCATGAACAGGGAATGTTTTTCCATTTCTTGGTGTCTTCTTCAATCTCTTTCATAAGTTTTCTATAGTTTTCATCATATAGGTCTTTTACATCCTTGGTTAGGTTTATTCCTAGGTATTTGATGGTTTTTCATGCAATCGTGAATGGGATCAGTTTCTTAATTTCTCTTTCGGCTGCTTCATTTTTGGTGTATAGGAATGCAACTGATTTCTGTACATTGACTTTGTACCCTGCGACTTTTGCTCGCTTCGGCAGCACATATACTAAAATTGGAACGATACAGAGAAGATTAGCATGGACCTACTCTTTAAATCATTTTGGAAGAAATGAATGATTTTTTTTTCCTTCAAGAAGGTACAACACTTTAAGACAAAAATCCAACCAAGCATCCAGGTAATTAAATAATCCTTACAGGAGTTAAAACACCATGAGATGGGGGTTTCACATAGATGAACCATTAAAAAGAGAATAGCCGTTTCTTTCCTCTAAGGTTGGCTCATTCAAGCAAACTGAAACAATTGAAACCACGTTATTTTAAAAGCAAAACTGAGATGAAGAAGAGTCTAAAAAATGTAAAACATGATGTTCATTACAGATTTCCAGTTTTTCATTCATCTTTTCAAGTATCCATGATTACTAGGATTATGACTCCTTGCAAACAGAAAGAAGAAAGAAGAAAAAGAAAAAAAAGAAAACTCCTTTTCTACAAATCAACCCCTATCTGATACAGTATACATGGTAAATTCCTTTAAATCTTTTTTTTTTTAATTTTTTTAATGTCTTTATTTTATTTTGAGAGACAGAGAGTGAGCAGGGGAGGGGCAGGGAGAGGGGGAGACACAGAATCTGAAGCAGGCTCCAGGCTCCGAGCTGTCGGCACAGAGCCTGACGTGGGGCTCAAACCCAAGGACCTCAACATCATGACCTGAGCCGAAGTCAGATGCTTAACTGACTGAGCCACCCAGGTGCCCCATCTTTTTATTCTTATGGTCCTCCAATTTTTTTTTTCATAATGTCCCCATCATGTAGGTCACTAGTTCATTTGTCTCCACTCAATAAGGCAAAAGCAAGACTTTGACAGGGAAACAACCACACCCAGGCTGCATAAAATAGCTTCATCTCAGGAAGTAGAGAAAAGTTCACAGTTCTGAGCCAGTGTATTGTTCAGCCCATGAAACATCTCTAGCAATGACATTCACTCGATACCTGAAAATTAAGTTTTCACAAATGCCCCAGAACATATGCATTCACCCATCAATTCATTCACTCAGCAGGTATTTATTGAGGGCCTGTTATGTTCCAGGCACTATTTTTGGGTGCAAAATATGGAAGCCCTGGCCCTTCTTCCCAAGAATTAGAGGCTATTGCGAGAAGCCATCCTATAAACAAAGAGGCAACGTGATATAAAGATGAACTCAGATGCAGGAGTCAGACAGATGGGTATTTGAATCCCAGCTCGGCCGCTTTTGTTCTTAGCTGTATTATGTTATTTCCAGCCTCAGTTTCCACATCTGTAAAATTGATATAATAGTACTTATGTCAGAGGGTTGTTGTGTGGGATCAATGAAATCTTCTATGTAAAGCAACTTAGCCCAGTACCAGATATAGACTAAGCAAGTCAGGAACGTGAGGCCACATAGAGCTCAGTGGTAGCACAGAGCAGAGGGATCGATCTGATGGGGTGGACAGAGGCCCTCTGTCCCAAGACTTTGTGAATATAACAGTGTGTTAAAGCCAGCTAAGCAAGAACAGAGAGGGGATAGATCTACAATAACTCTGTAGCCACAGAATATCCAACTTGTGAAAGAGATACCCATTATCTGTGGGGCTGAAATCAGAGAGGACCTTGCTTAGCCTCAGAAGGTATGATAAGATTTGTCTCCTTTTGAATATTTCAGTCCTGACAGTATATACTTCCTGCACATGTATATCCTGTTGGAAAATGGATATCATAATATGGGCCTCATCAGAGTGTCAGTTCTGTCAAATAAGAAACTGGTGCAAAATTCCAAACAGTAAATCATTGTACAAAATACATGCCTGCACTGATTACGCAGCATCAGACCAAGTACTCTCTCTGAGAAGGATGCCAGGCATTCCTGATGGTGGTGGCCACGAGTGCTTTTCCAGAGCCATCCAGCTGACCTCTGCTCTTCCCTGCCCCCAATTCCCCACCCCATCCAAATCTGAGTTTTAAAAAAAAATCAGTGTACCCACCTAGGGGCATAGGGGACAGCTGATGAGGAGAGGCCCTGAGAATAATAAGATAATTAAAAAAAAATGAACCAAGAAATTTCCCGACTGGTCAGAAGTTAGAAAGGTCTTAGGATGCAAAGATCCATCCCCCTGGTGAGAAAGGGAAAACATGCAAGGGGTGAGTGGCACCTCGATTTGCCTCAGGAGGATGAGTCAAAGATTAGAAGATTAAAAATACACTTGCCTGAAAATGTAAGAGTAACAGCCAGAGTAACAGTGGGCTAGGGCAGAAGCGACCCCGAACCAAAGAGCTTGCAATAAATAGCTACCACACCTAGTGCTGTGCCCGGACTCCTGCAGAGACGGACGTGCCTGGGCGCTGTCACTCACGTTTGCTGGCCTGCTGTCTGGGGACCTGTGGGGAATCCACCATTCAAGGAGTCTCAGTAGGAAGGGAGGTCCTGGGCTTCTGAGCTTGGAGCAAGGGAAACAAAGCAACAGGAATATGTTCCCTGCCCCAGTGTGGGGACATCCAGTGGCCAGTGGCAATAGCAGCATGTCCGAACCAGCCTCATTCTTTGGTCCGGCCTGTGCAGAACAGAGGATGCCAGCCGTCATCTTATCTGACCTGGGGATCTGGCTTGTTCGTGGACTCAGTTCTAGGATCTGGCTGCTTTCTCAACCTTTCACCAGCCCCCCTTCATCTCTAACATGCCTTTTCAAACTTTTTTTAATGTTTATTCATTTATTTTGAGAGAGAGAGAGAGAGAGAGAGAGAGAGAGAGAGAGAGAGAGAAAGAGAATGAGTGGAGGAGGGGCAGCGAGAATCCTAATCCTAAACAGCCTCTGCACCGCAAGCGCAGAGCCCAGTGCAGAACTTGATCTCACGAACCATGAGCTGAAATCAAGAGTCAGACGCTTAACCAGCTGAGCTATCCAGGCGCCCCATAGACTTTTTTTTTGTCCTGACCATTGCCCTGACCTGTGACATTTTAATACCACAGATATTCAGTGTGTTTATATACTATGATCCTTTATAGAGCTAAAGATCATTGTAATCTCTAAGCTTGTATTTGCTTCGCCAAGAATAACATTCACCTGTTTTCTGGTGGCCACCTGTTTTCAAGATTGCCCCCACCGGGAAAACCTGGAATCTTTTCTCCTTCTGCTTGTGTGGAGCAGAGTCAGTCTCATATCTTTCCAATCATGAGCCTCATCTCTTGCTATTAAACCCAAATCTATAAAGTTGATTTATTCTCATGTACCCTACAGCAGAGCTTTATAGGATTCTGTTAACAATTCTAAAATTTGGAAGAAATTACTTTTAAAAAATACTGATTACAGCTGCCTTTCATGTATCTGTGCCAAGTATTGTACACATTCCCTAGTTCAATCCCCGTGCCACTCTCTGCATGTGTTATTAGCTCTGCTTTACAGATCAGGACCCTAGCGTTAAGGCAGGTCAATAACCAGGACAAGGTTACCTTGCTTGTCAGTACAAGAGCGAGACGCTGGCCTTGGGCCTCAAATCACGGTGCAGAGTAAGACATACTCTCTGCTCACATTGTTTCACAGGAAGTTTGCTTAGGAGCTTGAAATGGAGCTCTGCTTGCAGAGGAGGTAGTTGTTTTACAAATATTCATTTGCTCTCTCATTTGCAGTCCCAATGTGTCCTACCTTCCCCTCTAGGCAGCCTGAGATAGAGTAATGGGGTAGGGGTGAAATTTCATCCAGCCACGAGTGTTGTTCATGGACCAGCCAATCAGAACAGACCAGGCAACAGCCAGTCACGATAGGCCGGTCATCAGCCAATCACAACAGTCCACTCATCAGCCCGTCACAAAGCCCAGGCCAGGCCTCCCAAACTGAGAGTCCTGTTGGCCCCTGATGTGCATGGAGCTACCCTGGCCACTTCCTCCTGCAGGGAAGGCACGTGTGGGAACACATTCCATGGGCTCAGGGCAGCAGCTAGTCCGCTACCAATGTGGAAGCATTTTAATGTTTACCAGCTGATAGACTCATACCTGCTGTATATGGTTATGTGTGTGTGGTATTTATGTGAGGGCACTATGAAAGTTATCGGATGCAAAGGAAATTAAGAGAAAGTAAATTCAGCCTGTAACATTTAAAATGACATCTTGAAGCAAGAAAATAGACTTGGAAACCAAAAAAAGGCTTTCTCAATGTCTTCCTCAAAAACACAGAGACCAAGTCTATAGGACCCAAGGACTTTCTTTCCAAGTGTAGAGAGTATCTTGGTTATGAAGGATATCCCCTAGGGCTGGGGAAGATCTACTGAGAGGAAAAAAGAACCTGAAGCCCAACCATTATAGTCCAGAAGGGTTTGAAGAGGGAACAGGAGACAAAGGGAGAGCAAGACAGAAGCTGGACTATTCATCCACACTTGACTCTTTTCACCTAACCTTGGAGGGGAGAGGGGGTTATTTTGAAACATTGATCTGAGTAAAGTGAAACCCAAAAGCAAGGGGGCCTTAGTCTTGGCACCTCCAAAACAGCACAGAAATGATGCTCAGTAGAAGGCAGTGGAAGGAAGGTGGGTAGAGAGCTTTGAGCCAGTGCCCCTGTGTCTCCCCATGGTGTATGGTGGACCAGAGGGGATCCAGAGACTCCAGGACTAGAGGACTGGCAGAGGCTTGCCTTAGGACAGAGAAGCTGATAAAGGCAGCATCTTATAAGATGTGGAGCAAATATTCAGAACCATGGTTGGTGGGTGCAGTACCATGTGGAAATGGATGAAGGCCACCCAAAGGAAAGGAGAACAAGCAGAGACTATTTATCAGAGCTTGCTGGAGCAAGAAGTGCTGTGTGACCGGCTAAGAGTACATGCTTGGCTATCTCTGATTAATCCTAAGTTGGAAGTGAAGAGGGAGTGTAGGGCGGGCCCAGGGCAAAGTGCAAGCTAGTGCACCCCTTCCTTGCAGGTGGGATGTGTGTGATATTCCTAAGCACTCCTGGCTGTCCAAGGACAAAGACAAGGAAAGAAAACAAATGGCCAACTGAGAGAGATCATAGTCATACAGGACATGGGTCTCCATCCATTTACAAATATCTTAGTAAATTACAAGAAAAGGGCAATCTTATCAATAGCCTAACCTCCAGAAGCCTGTAGACTGTTTCCTGGAGCCCCAACATCACCCCTCCATGGTGAGGTGGAGAACAAAGGCAAGAAGAAAATGGCAGGTAAAATTAAATTACCTTATAACCTGTAGCCCATTGACAAATACTGGAGGCAAATACAGAATATAACATTTCTGCAGGAAAGTGCCTTACTAGAGGGAAAACAACCTTAGCTTGACAATAGCAAGACCTCAGGTATCTTAGGAGTCCTCTTTAGCATATCAAAGTCCTTTTGGGGTCTCCCTTTTGACTTTATCTCCCCAACTGCATAGTATAAAACCAGCCACATTCCCCAAACCCAGCATCGCTCTTACTGTCCATGGGTCCCGTCCCCGTGCTTTAATAATATCACCTTTGTGCACCAAAGATGTCTTCAAGAATTCTTTCTTGGTCATCAGCTCCGGACTCCCCACCATCACCCCAAAACCTCATCAGAAACAGAGAAAAGAATTAGAGAAACTGTTGGTTAGTAATCAAGCCCTAGCCATTTGGGACTGATTCTTATAGAAGCTATTTGTTTTGACTCCCTAGATTGTTACCAGAGATAGAAGTCTGACTTTCTTCAAGTCTAATTTCTAGCAGGCTGGCTTCCAGGGCTGGTGATTGTGCACATGGCGTGGTTTTCTGGGCAGTTTGTTACAGGTGGTGGGTCAGAACTCTCTTTATATATGGCCAGCCCATTTGTTCATTTGTGCGTTCTGTTTCCCAACCTCAACCCAGAAGCCTGCCCAGGATCAGTCATGTCTTCTGGTCACGGGTTTGGGTGAGAAATAATCCAGCCTTTTGGGTGAGAAATAATCCAGCCTCTCCCCAGGAGAGAGCAGTGAAGATCCGGTGGAACAGTGTAGAACCAAGAATACTCCTCCCGCCAATACACAGACCACGATGTGGGACAATGCCCTTTCAAGATAAGCGCCATAGGGTTGGCCCTACTGTTTCAGGGACTCAACAGAGGATAGACCCCTCCTTCTCCATATCCCTCCACCTCTGTCCACTGCCCCCTTTTAGCCATTGGGCTCCTGCTCCCTGCCTGCCTCTTTTAGCTCAGAGGAAAGACTCTGATGTTGGTCATTTGTACTTATTTCAAATTAGGGTGGACACTGTCCTTTATTTTTTATCTATATGCTGTTTATTATTTTATAATTTTTATTTTATTTAGTTATAAAACAGGAGGTCTTATGGGATTTTCAGGCTATGGGTGTTTTTTCAAAGCTCCTGAAATCACAATGCACAAACAGGCATTAGGCTCTTAGCTGATTTATTAGGTTGACTGTTAGGAAATTGCCGATATTTAGTAGTTTTTGTTCTGCAAAACAGCAATTGCACAGAGTCCAACCAAAAAACAAACTCACATCATGAGTTTTACTTCCAGGAACCAACCGGATGACTAGGAAATACTTTTAAAAGATTACAAAGCCAATTTAAAATTCTCATTTTTGTGTAGGAAAACGGATCTCTCGTGCCCCTCCCCCCATCAAAAACACACGCAATGTAATGGATCGCTCCTATTAATTGTGTAAAGTTTGGAGGGACAAACTAAAAGCAACAGAGGAACATAACCCTTACAGGGGGAAAATTTTCTGAACATATTTTACTTCTTTCGTTCATCCACTTTAGAGTAGAGACATTTTTTTAGGCCTCCGAGTGATGCCTTTGAATTTCTCTCCCAAGATGTGATAATGAATAAAATTAAATGTAATCTCCTCTGCAGACCTTGGCGAAAGGAAGGCAGAGGGAGGTTAGAAACCGCGCTGTTAGCTGGTGAAGAAATATAGATGCCACTTATTAGGGAAACCACAAGTCATCACACGTCCCTCCCTGGCTATCAATGAAGGGGAAGCCATCACAAGTCCCTGGTGTTGAAAAGTGTGCTTGTCATTGATTTTCTAATGTGCTGGTGGAAATTTTGTCAGCCACTGTCAATTTAAAGCCCCATGTAATTACACTTCTTGCAAGAGAGATTCTGATTGTATTTTCTGTGCCAAAGCCTCGTCCCGCAATACTGCTTCATGGCAAATCAAAAGGGAGGCTGCAGAAATTGGTATTACAAGCCACACATAAAGCTCCCCAAAGAATTTCCCCTTAATTAAGGAATGAGACACTATATCCCGCAGATGGAGGCCATCTGAGTCATTTTTCTTTCCTCCTGGAGTGAAAACCTTTCATATGTGGGACAAGTTCAAGGTCGAGGAGTACCGAAAGATGAAGTTCCTGAAGTAGCCTCCTGGTCTACCAGGCGACATCACATTTTTGTTTATAGATAGAAGGTACTCCATTGATACTGTAAGGATGCAGGTCTGAATTCGGCTTCTCAGAATCATTAGACAATAGAAGGGCACACGTTGCCCAAGGGAGGAGGGACAACCCTTGTAACAGCCAATCAGGAAAGGCCAGCTAACATCTTTAACATTTCTAAGGGTGGGCCTAAAGATGGAGGCTATAAGATAATCACCTATTGCTTAAGACTAGTCACACCCTACGTGAGGGTCCTGGGCCCACTCTGTGATTGGTCAATACTCTAAATGTTGTGATTGGCTCCCATTAAAAGTATCCATGTATGGTTAAAGTTACTGCCAGTATTGATAGGGGATAGGGATTGGATCACTGTGCCTGTGTCGCGATTTCCTGTAACTCCCCCTTCCCAAAACTCATAAAAGCTCTACCCCGCCATGCTCGGGGCTCTCCACATGGATCCACTGTGTTGGTGAAGTCTATGAACCCGAGCTTATAAGCCCGTAATAATAAAGCCCTTTGCTTTTGCATGCGTGACTCGGTCTCCCTGGTGGTTTCTGTTTTGGGGGACGATATTATTATATCTGGGCATAACAATACCCTGATAAAGTTTTGATTCCTCTTGACTCTGATTATTTTCGACATCAGACGTAGCTGATATACATTACTATAATGTAATACAATACATTACTATTTCTTCCACTCCCTTGATACTTAAAAGCAGCCTTATGATGTCTTATATTGTTCATTTTTCTTGTTTCTCTTATGCTGTAAATCCGGTGAGAGAAAACAGGTACTCCACCCCAGAGCATCTATTCCAATGCTGCCCATAAATACATATCTGTTCATTGTAAGTGGACGTTCATCTGCACAAGTAGAACCTAGGGAGGACACAAGTTAGCACTCTTGCTAAAAGGTATTGATTTGAACCCTGGATTCAAATTCTGGGCATTAAGTTTGATATTCTTCTCCCAATATTGAGGGATTTTGAGGAGCAAGTGGAAAAAAAGCTATACTATGCGTGGATGTTAAAGAGAAGCTTCTGGGGGCCTTAGCCAAGGTTAGATGATTTTCAAATGCAAAAGCCAAAGGAAAGCAGATAACTAACAGTCTCCTGTGTCCTCCCACAGAAAGGAGCCCAGGGGTTCTGGCCTTTCCACATCTCTCCCACTCACAACGCCTGCTGTGTGCTACAAAACGGATTTTACTCTGGCCCCTTGGCAAGATCTCTTCTCTCTGAATCCTCTAATAATGTCTCTATAAGGTTTCTATACACCAAAGAAATAGAAAACCAAAGATATCACAGGAAAAGTCAGAAAAACCTCACCCTCAGCTTCACGCCTGCGGCCAAACATTCCATTTCAGAATTTGGCACTTAAAAAAAAAAAAAAAAGAACATGTAAAGAAATACAAAACAAACAAAAAGCAGACCATTGATTCTTTGTTCCTGTTTGTTCTCTCTCCGTTTGAGATGAAAATTTCACCTTGGAAATCAGGAACAAATAAAATGGTCAGAAAACATAAAATTCTCCCGCTTGCTTTGCTTCCGGCACAGAGTCTCCTTCGCCTCCTTCCGCTGCCCATTTGCCAGATAACCCATTATAGGCATAAAAACCTCCAAACCCTGGCAAATACATCATTCTGAAAGCTGGGGCTTCCCAAGGGTAACATCAGAGATTATCAGTCAGGCAGAAATGTTAACATCCATTTTCCCATCATTGTGAAGCCTTTTGTTAACGCTGGGTTTTTTTCTTTGCAGAAAAGGCACAATGCCCTGCATTATGAGAACATTTTATGCAAAGCAGTTAGACTGTGTGAATCTGTTCTGTGTCAGTTACTGTCCCTCAGGCAAACACCCCTTAGGAGGGGATTTTGATCCCAGTGCAAAGTCACCTCACATGGCCCTCTGGGACATAAAGGATCCACACGGCTGGTCTCCACTCCCAGGTGAAAGGATCAGGCTTTGAGCTGACTGAGCTCTCAGTGGTGGCCCAGGTAAGGGGAGGCTCTGTCCAACGGCAAAAAAAGGAGCCTTCCCTGGCTCCATTCCGGAGGCTGAAAAGCAGGTCAGCTCCTGGGTCAGTCTAACACGAGGCATTGTGGGATTTTTTAGCTGAGAGCAACGTCTCATTTTATCTACTCATATCTATAGAAGAACTGAAGCCTGGGAAGGGGATGGGGCTTGCTGAAGGCCAGGGAGCCCATTTCTAGTGAATCAGAATCTATATTTAGTGGGCCACATACTGTCTATATTCATTCATTTCTATAATAAGTAAAAATACCAAGGCTGGCTCACCGTGCAGGGCTCTGAAGACAGAATAATGAACAAGATACAATCTCTGCCCACAAAAGACACTCACGGTCCAGAAGAGGGGCCAGAAGTAAGGAGATAGATATGGTGGCGACAGAGGGACCCTCAGTGCCTCTTATTGTAAGGACGCAGGTCTGAACCAAACTGACTCCACGACAGGCTTCGAGTTTCCCTCTGACCTTGGAGGCCTAAGTGTCAGTTTCTCAGAATCATTAGACAATAGAAGGGCACACATTGCCCAAGGCAGGAGGGACCACCCTTGTAACACCCAATCAGGAAAGGCCAGCTGACACCCTTAACATTTCTAAGGGCCTAGAAATAGAAGCTATAGGTAATCACGTATTGCTTAAGGTTAGTTACACCCTAGAGGTCCTGGGTCCTGGGTCCACTCTGTAATTGGTTAACACTCTAAATGTTGTGATTGGGTCCTGCCAAAAGTAACGAATACTCTAGGCAATGTGGATGGTTAAACCTGCTGTCAGCAATATTGTACAATAATGATTGGATCACTATACCTGTGTCACAATTTCCTGTAACTCCCCCTTCCCAAACTCATAAAAGCCCTACCCCACCTTTGTTCTGGGCTCTCAGCACGGATCCACTGCACTGGTGAAGTCTGTGAGATGGAGTTTAGGCCCGGCCAGCCTAAACCCTTAATAAAGCCCTTTGCTTTTGCATGTGTGACTCGGTCTCCCTGGTGGCCTCTGGTTTGGGGGATGATAATGAAATCTTGGGCATAACATTATCAGGGAACTGGTTAAATCGATTGCGGCACATCCTTACCGTAGAATCATACACTGTTGTGAAAACAGTCCGAGGCAGATCTCCAGTGATTCGGGGAAACAAAGACAGAAGGAAATGGCAGATACAATGAAATTTCCTTATAACCTACAGCCCATTGGCCAATCCTTGAGGCAGGCTGAGTAAAATGTTTTTCCAGGAACCCCCTACTGTCTGAGTGCTAATCCTTTGCTAGAGGGAAAAACAAAATTAGCTTGAGAACATCTAGGCCTCCAGTATCCTAGGAGTCTTCTTAGCATATAAAAATCTCACTAGAAACTTCCCCTGGATTTTACATACCCCAACTCCATAATATACAACCAGTCTCTCCTCCTGGGCCCAGGAGAGCTCTTCCTCCCCACGGGTCCTGTCCCCATGCTTTAATAAAATCACCTTTTTGCACCAAAGACTTCCTCAAGAATTCTTTCTTGGCTGTCAGCTCTGGACTCCATGAACCCCACTCTCACTCAAAAAGAAAACCTCACCATCCAGCACCCATGTGGAAAGAACTCCAAGTCGTATTGCTGGGCAAAAAGAGCAGTCTGTATTTTTCTAATGTAAAATGAAGGGTTTGGATTTTATCGGTGGTTTTCCTAGCCTCTTTAAAAATTATGGTAAAATAGGGGCACCTGGGTGGCTCAGTCGGATAAGTGTCCATCTCATGGTTTCAGCTCAGGTCATGATCTGATAGTTTCATGGGTTCAAGACCCACACTGGGCTCTGTGCTAACAGTGTGGAGCCTGCTTGGGATTCTCTCCCTCCCTCTCTCTCCCTCTGCCCCTCCCCCCTTGCACTGTCTCTGTCTGTCTCAAAATAAATAAACTTTTAAAAATCATGATAAAATATATGTAACATGAAATTTACCATTTGGGCTATTTTTAAGCATACAATTCACTGGTATTAAGTATATTCACACACTGGGCAACCGCCATCACAATCCATCTCCAGGCTTTTTTCATTTCCCCAAACTGAAACTTTGAGCCCATTAAACATTAACACCTCGTTTGCCCCTCATGGCAGCCCCCTACAGCACTAGTCTAGTTTCTGTCTGTATGAATTTGACTCCTCTTCGTACCTCACCTAAGTGGGACCATACAGTATCTGTTCTGCCACTGGGTAATTTCACTCAGCATCATGTCCTCAAGACTCATCAATGGTTGTAGTACGTGTCATAATCTCATCCTTTTTTAAGGAATTCTTAAGGCTGAATAATATCCCATTGGACACACACTCTACATAATATCTTGTCCTCTGTCAACACTTGGGGTTGCTTCTACCTATTGGCTATTGTGAATGATGCTGTTATGCACGTGGGTGTGCAAATACCTCTCAAGTCCCTGCTTCCAAGTGTTTTGGTTCCACGCAATCATTGGATCGTAAAGTAATTCTGTTTTTCACCTTCGGAGGAACCTCCGTACTGGTTTCCACCGTGGCTGCACCAGTTTCCATTCCCACAACAGTGCATGAGGTTTCCAATTCCTCCCTGTTCTTGCCAACACTTATTTCTGACTTGTTTTTTGCTTTATAATAGCCATTCTAACGAATGTGAAGTGAGGTTTGATTGTGGTTTTGATATGCCTTTCCCCAGTGATTACTGATGTTCACATGCTTATTGGCAATCTGAAGATCTTTGGGGAAATGTCTGTTCGAGTCCTTTATCCATATTCTAATTGGGTTGTTGGTTCTTTTATTGTTGAATCGCAACCTTTTAAAAACCTGTGGAAACTACTATCTTTGATGAAATTGTTTATCTAAGCCCAGTATCCAAAATGGGAGAAGGCAGCGCTCCTCTGGTTGAATTGGATTAATGGGGAGGGACTAGAGCTCTGGTCCAGACCTTCCCAAAGGCTTCTCATCCACACCCTGTCCCCTCTCTCCCTCCTGTGTCTCCCTCCAGCAGGAGGTGACCCATGAAACACCCCTGTGTTAACCTCAGGGCTCACAGAACTGAGAAGATTTGAAAACCATCAGACTAGACAACTTCCAGGTTATCTCTCAGGTAACAGGCTGTGGTTGTGTGAAAAACTACCTTAGTTTCATTTGCAGAAAGGAAAAGCTATTTAGAGTAAGGGAACTTGCACGAAGACTTACTTTCAAAGACTCTGCTGTGATGCTCACTTCCTTCCAGGAAGGCCCTCAAGTTTAACATGTAAGTCAGATTTATGCAACATTTTTATGACTCTGTGAAGGTTTTATCTTATTCATGTGCTTATTGTAGTGAATCTAAATGTTCATTGTGTCCTTTGGAGCACCGTGCTTGGGTACGTCTGTTTGCAAAGTGTTTAAAAAAATAATATGTGATGAGAAATATCTCCATATTACATTGATTATAAATTTTTCTTAATTTCATCTCCCTTCTGTATATCCACCTCTCTCCCTTTGCAATGTGACTTTGTGGTTCCTCCCATTAAGAAGAGGGTCTGCTTAGAGTGCCTGGGTGGCTCAGTTGGTTAAACATCCAACTCTTCATTTCAGCTCAGGTCCTAAAATTGAACCCTGAGTCCTGCTCCACAATGGGTGTGGAGCCTGCTTAAGATTCTCTCTTACCCTCTCCCTCCACCTCTCTCCCACTCACAAGTGCAAATGCATGTACACCTTGTGCTTACTTACTCTGTCTCAAAAAAAAAAAAAAAAGGAGAAATAGAGTCTGCTTTTCCATTCCCTGAGTCTGGGCTGGCCTTGCCATTTGCTTTGATCAGTGGAAAGAAGTGGAGACTGTGTTGGGCCAGTGCTGAGCCTCGTTTCTGCTCGCATTCTTGGAATCTCCTTATTCTCAGTGAAAACAAGCCTGGTCTTGACAATCTGATAATGAGAAACAAGTGGTTTCTATCACCTTGCTGCCCCAGTTCACAGCCAGCCAATGGCCACTCGTGTAGCAAAAGCCGTCTTAACCACAGAATCCAGCCCCCACCACCCGATTCACTAACCACAGGCACGTGGGGGAGACCAGTGCTGATCAACCGAATTGCCCAACTGGCCGGTGAGTGAAGATGAATGTGTCTTGTTTTGGGTGGCTGAGATGTTGTACATTTTATTACATGGTGATACCTGATATCATCAGCAACTACTTCTGATAATAAAACACAAGGTGACAGCGAAGGTAGTACATAAGAGGGAGAAGTGCTGAGATCCTTCTGGATCCTCTACAACTTAAATCTCTCTCTTAGTACCTTGTTCTTCAACAGGTACTTGGCCTTTCAGTCTCAGAAAGGAACCATTAAAAGTTGAGTTCAAGGGGATTTGCATAAACCACAAAAGGGCCTGGAGAAAATGTCTCATTTCAAAATTCTCAGCAACGGATAGAAACGATATTTGGGTCCACCACCCGAACAGCATGTGCTCGCATTTGATAAGCCGCATTTGTGCAGGATAGCCTCACACCAGCATTTCAAGAAAACACAGTCATTTCAGAAACAACATGCATGTGTTTCTGTTTGACTAGAAGATGTAGTTAAAAAACAAAACCACAAAGCAAGCAAAAATAACTTTATATCTAATGCCCTTTCCACATCAGAGAGCAGAGGGCCACCATTAATTCCCAGCTATGTGCTGTCCCTGCAAGAGGGGCTAACCCTGAAATGTGTCCCCTCTGCAGAGCCAACAAGAGGCTAGGCTTCTCCGTGTCAGCAGTGACCCTGCGGCCGTTACTGTGGTTCGTTAGAGGCCCGCTCCCCCACTGTCAGATGGTCACTGCAGTCCAGCCTTATGGCTGCCATCTTCCCAAAGGCTGGGAGGTCTTTCTTATGAGACAGTTAAGCAGGAGGAGGGAAAATGAGACTAATTTACACAAATGCACGCCGCATAAATCAGATTATGTCCGCCAGATAGCACAAATCGCTGGGATGATTTAGTATTTTCCCACGAGGCACTGAGAGAGTTCCAGACACCAGTTCTTTCATCTGGTGTCCACATATCGGGGTCACCAACTAGATTTCGCCACAGTCACTTGTTTCTTTACCTTCAAAAACTAAACAGGCACAGTCGGGTCTAACATCCAACTCGAATAAGTGAATCCACAAATCCATGTCTGGATTAACCAGGCATGTAGGAATCGAAAACTAACACTTAAGATAAAGTAGAATAAGGAAGAGTTTTCAAAGGGAAAAGTTGGAAAAATGAGATGAGAGCTTGGTCGACGTTGGCAGATCTCTCAGGGACATGGGAGATCAGGGAACCTCAAAGGAAGCAATTATTTTTTGGGAACTTTGCAAGTTCAATGGCAGTAGAATAATGGTCATGGAAGCCAAATAAGGGCCCCTTTAGAAATGAGAGTGAGTAAAGATAGTGTGTGTGTTTATAGTAAGTTGGGGTAGAAGAGATAAGAAATGCAGATGTAGCTTAAGGGGCAGGAGAGGTCAAGAAAAGGATTGTGTGTGTGTGTGTGTGTGTGTGTGTGTGTGTGTGTGAGCAGGGTAATAAATTGCAGAAGCGTGACTAACCCAGAGCGGCTAGCAGACAGAGATTAGCTGTACCATAGAGAAAGGGGGCAAGGTATTGCTCCAAAATAGGCTAGAGGAGACAGGTTTCAGACTGTGTTTAAGATAGAACAGGTTTAAAACTTATACCTCGAGGGCACCTGGGTGACTCAGTTGGTTAAGCATCTGACATCCGCTCAGGTCATCATCTCACCATTTGTGAGTTCCTGACCCACTTAGGGTGAGCTGGAGTCCGGCTCTTTCTGTGAGCTTGAGCCCTCCTTCAGGAACACAAGCCCCATCTCTCTCTCTCTCTCTCTCTCTCTCTCTCTCTCTCTCTCTCTCTCTCTCTCAATCTCTCAAAAAATATATAGGAAAACTTATGCCTCAGGTGTTTTGAAATGTCTGTCATAGAACCCAATTTAGCATATTACCTGTTTCAACTCGGGATCTCTTGTCAGTTTTGGTTTAAAGTAGAGTCAATTCAAGATTTAAACTCAGGCCATTGCATATTAAAGATCGGCCTCCCCTCTCTTCTTCCCTCTTCCCCAGGACGGATCTCAGTTTCCTTTTGCCCCAGCACGTTGGCTTCCACTGCAGTGTCGGCGGATGTGCCCGGTCATGCGCATCACCATGTCCTGACACCAGCTGTGAGGTCCATGCACCCACATCCCCACAGTTTCTGGCCTCACATTCCTCTTGTCTGGCCCTCCGTCCCTCTACCCCTCCCCCGCTCACCTGCAAGAATTCTCTCTTTCAAAAAACAATTTTTTAATTTATGTATATGACAGAGTTTAACATGTTGCTCAGGTTTACCATTTCTTTCGTTCTGTGTACATGCAATTGCAGTTTACCTAAATGGTCCTGGTGAACGTCACTCACCATGTCTGTTGCTTTAGCCGGAAGGAGAGATTGAGAGAAACAGAAGGATCGTGTGGAAATACAGTAGCCTTGCCTCAGTCAGGCTGTGGGAACCCTTGTGTCAGATGTCCCCATTTGAACCAAAGTTCTGTAAGAGGAAAAAGTCTTCCGGAGACAGAGAAAGGGTGAGCCTCGGCTTTGCTCAAGCTGCCCTTTCACGTGTTTAATATGGCAAAATCTTGGTTTGACTTAAAGGGAAAAAGTGGTTATGATTCCATCATTCCTCCCTAACCTGCCTTCAATGGCTTCTCCTCTGACATCCCTGGAATGTTCTCTAAGTTCCCTCATCCAGCCCTCTTTTCTTTTCACTATCTCATTTTAGTTGGCCTTATCTCTTCCCAGGAAATCAGTTATGTATGGACTGACTGCTCTGTAGCTCCTCCCCAGAATAGGAGGCCCATCTATTGACTTTCCCAAGTCACTCCTAGATCAGATGATCTACCAGGGTTTAGGTCAGTTTTATGATTTGCTAAAGGCTGTGATATATAACCCCTTTCTTATATAAGAGGAGTAATCTTTCATGTATGAACTTTGGCACACAATGGGCCTTTCATAAATATTTACTGAATGAGCAAATGAGTTAGATAAGAAATAAGGGACCTAGGCTGATAGTGGTTAATGATCATGCCTTTATACGTAGTGTAATTTGAAACGAACACTCCTTCAGGCACATAAACATCACTCCTCCAGTATTAAATGCAGTTCTTGCCTCCCATGCTGAATTTGTAGTGAGTTACATACCACTAATCTTTTGTCTGGTCCTCCTTGTAAAACGAATGGCACATACTAATGGACCAATAGTAGAAGCTTCTGCCTCCATTCTTCTTGCTTCCCAAGGTCTCCTCACACCTCTCACCCTCACTGTCCTTACATCCAGCAATTCAGTGGGGACAGGGTAGTCTGGTAATGAAACTGAACGCAATTAACTATGTTATATGAGGATTGAAATTAGGACCTCACATGTGTAACACCTGTAACCAGTGAAGACATAATAAACCTTTGTGTTTATAAGAGTCAGCTAAGTGTCCATTTTTACATGATCTACAATAGCCAAGTTAACAGCCCAGTGTCCAGTGACTGATGAATGGATAAAGAAAATGTGGAATATTACTCGGACATCAAAATGAATGAAAACTTGCCATTTGCAATGATGTGGATGGAGCTTGGGAGGATATTGCTAAGTGAAATAAGTCAAATGATTTCACTCATACGTGAAATTTAAGAAATAAAACAAACAATGGGGCACCCGGGTGGCTCACTTGGTTGAGCATCCGACTTCGGCTCAGGTCATGATCTCGTGGTTTGTTTCTGTGAGTTCGAGCCTGACATCACTCTGTCCGCCTGTCAGTGCAGGGCCTGCTTCAGATCCTCTGTCCCCCTCTCTCTGCCCCTCCCCTACTTGCACTGTTCCCCAAATAAATAAATATTTTTTAAAAATGTTTAAACAAATATAATTAAAAAAAAAGAAACAAAACAAATGAGCAAGGGGAAAAAGAGAGAGAGAGAGACAAACCAAGAAACAGACTCTTAACTATAGGGAACAAACTGATGGTCACCAGAGGGGAGGTGGGTAAAGGGATGGGAAATGGAGCATTATGGTGACTGCCAGGGGCTGGGAGTTGGGGGAGATCAGGAGACATGGTCAAAGGCAAAAACTTTCAGTTCAAAGATGACTACATTCTGGAGATTTAATGTACAAAGTGATGACTGTAGCCAACAATGCTTATTTTATACTTCAAAGTTAAGAGTTTAGAGCTGAAATGTTTTCACCAATAAAATAATGGGAATAATGTGGAAAAAAAAAGTTCAGCTTTAATGAGCATGCTTTGGGCCCTAAGAGCTGGACTGGTAAATACTCTAACTTTTTACTTAGGGCCAAATTTCTGAGCTTTATACTCACCATCAGTTGTAAGGAAAATCTTAAAATGTCACTGCAATTGGATATATCGTATATCAGACGGGAGAGAGAAAAAAAAACAGGGAAGAGAATGTAATGAAACTGAAGCATGCATGCAATGTTTGCATCTTCTGCCTCAGAAGTCTGTGTCTCTTTTGGCCAGAATTACTTTTAGAAAATATTAGCTCCCTGTAGTCCGCTTAAAGGCTTCCTGGAATGTCACGGCTAAAAATGAATCAAATTCCTGGCTAATTTCCTTCAAGACAAGACAATACAAGATGCTATTACACTGCTTGTTTCTGCCCGGAGCTCCTCCTATCTAAAAATAAACACGCGCATTTAACATGAAAGAAGTCCTAAGCCTTTAAAGAAATCTTGATTTTACTGGTTACATGAAACTCTTGTGTGCATATGATAATTGGCTATATTTGTCCTCACTTTGTCCTGGTTGTTGGTGCTTCTAGGCATACCGGAGAGACATCTTGCTTAAATTACCAAGGTTTTGTGCTTTTAGGAGACACTGGATTAGGAACAAGGCGCCTCACCCAGACTCTCCCTGCTCCCTCTGAGCGTGGTCACAACCTCCAGACCAGCCGGCTACTCCAAATGAATTTCAAGTATTTGAGAAACTAAGTTGGGTTGATCACCACCCCCCTCACTGTTCTGTCACTCAAGCCTCGATTGTGAGGTTTGCTTTTGTTTTCCACTCTATTTTTTGATATTTTATAAAAATACAGAAAACATTTTCTGTGTTATACCTATTTTTCTCTAGCTATACATATTAACGAATTCTCTATTCAATTATTTTTTAACTCATTTTGGAAAGCAGTTTGATAAATGTGTCAAAAGTCATTAACTGTTCATAGCTTTCCTCCCCAGTAAATGTGTGGGAAACTTTCCTAAACACAGCACGCTACAATTGTAGGATGAAACCACACTAAACGAAACTTTATTACAGCATTATACTAATGAAAAGGACCCAAATGTTCAACAGGAGGATACTAATTAAATAAAGCATGATCATATTTACAAAGGGCTTTTAATAATATTGGCAAATGTTTGTTAGTTTGTTAACTCAAATTATATTTTCTAAGTAATCATAGCATACACAGACCTGGCACATAGTAAGCATTTTATAAATATTTATGAAATGAATAAAGGAATGAATCACAATTATGTTAAAAAGAAAAGATTCTTGCCTAGAAAAAGAGACTACAGCAATATTTAAAAAAAATTTTTTATGTTTTTTATTTATTTTTGAGAGACAGAGAGAGACAGCGTGAGCAGGGGAGGATCAGAGAGAGAGAGACACAGAATCCGAAGCAGGCTCCAGGCTCTGAGGTAGCTGTCAGCACAGAGCCTGACACGGGGCTCAAACCCACAAACTGTGAGATCATGACCTGAGCTGAAGTCGGACACTCAACCCACTGAGCCACCCAGGTGCCCCTAAAGCAATATTTATATGTTGATATGGTTATCTCTAGATGATGGAACAAGGCATGATTTTTTCTGTATTTAAAAAAATTTTTTTTAATGTTTATTCGTTTTTGAGACAGAGAGAAACAGAGCATGGGGGTGGGAGGGTGACAGAGAGAGAGACGAAGACACAGTCGGAAGCAGGCTCCAGGCTCTGAGCTGTCAGCACAGAGTCCAATGTGGGGCTCAAACCCACAAACCGTGAGATCATGACCTGAGCCAAAGTCAGATGCTTAACTGAATGGCCACCCAGGCCCCTTTTTTCCTGCATTTTAAAAGTTACTATGAAGTGTAAAAAAGTTATTGTAATTAACACCTAATATTTTCATAACCAGGAAAAATAAAATTTATTTTGTAAAAGAAATATGTTCAGGAGAGTTTAACACACAAGAGAAATTCAACTGTATATTCAGGCCTTCATTATTTAATCGCTTTTTAAAAATATGGTCTGTAGCTTTTCCATCTAAAGTAGTATTTCAGATACTAGTTGAGAAGTGTCATATGTGACATGACGTCATTTATTATTTATCCTCATAATCAAACTACGCTTTATTGATACCTCCTTTATATCAGGTGCCAGGATAACATTTTGCCAGGTGCCAGGATAACACCCCATTAGTGTGTGGGTCTCAGCCTGAGGACAGTGATGGTCTCAGCCTGGGACACCCCCAGGGCCCCTACGGCTTGGAGCAGTCCCGACACCTTTCCCACCGGAGCAGGGCTGTGGCCGGACTGTCGCTGGTGGTTCTCATCATGATCCCAAGACAACCTTGACAATAACCGTCAGGGAACGTGGAGGAACAAGATTTGTTACACGTAGTTCCTGGAGGGTACAGAGCTCGTCCAGTGGTCACACAACACACAACAAGTTCACGGGTGGAACACAGACCAGCATTCTGCCTTTAGTAGGGTCCGTGGCGAGGTCCCTAGGGTTTCTAGGGTTCACTTTTTATTTGCGAATTTAAAACAGAAGAGCAGGAATTAGGGAATGAGGAGAAGTGGGAGTTACTCAGGTGGTCGTTTATCCAGGTCACCCAGGGCTTTCTAACAGGGGAGCTTCAGGGTTGAGGGGTTTTCTGGTGAATTATGTAGATGTTTTGCTAGCTGCTGTGTAGGCAATATGCTTATTCAGGATGGGCGTCTTGCAAATGGACGTCGTAGTAATCAAAAGCTTAATGTCAGGCATTTGCGCTACAACCATTTAATTTAGTTTTATTTGATTCCTTCATTTGAAATATTTTTTGAGCACCTACTAAATTCGGGACACTGTTTTGAGCACAGGAATATAAAGATCAATAACAAGGAATCTTTACCATGAAGGATGCCATAAGGAGCTTTGAACTTATGCACAATAGCGTTATAGACAGTAGTGTTATAGCTGGCCAACATTTGCAGGGGCACAAAGGAGGGGTGATCGCATCCAGCTCAGACGTGACCGTCACAGGATGGGCTCTGCCTGGCCTGCTAGGACGGAGGGAGAGAAGGCAAGTCTGGGACATAGGCCAAGGCTAGGACAGGAAGGGTCTGGCTCCAACTCCAGAAAGTCACTGGTCAGTAAATGGGTTTCTCCAGCTTCCCAAAGTTCCCTACACAGGCATTCTAGACATTTTCCTTTCTAATATATATATGGTTTTACATGTTCACGTCATCTTACCAAGAACATGATTTCTTACAATATTTGCTTCTCTCCTAGTAATCCTCTAAGTTTCAATGCATGTTATTTTTTTATTAATGTTTATTTATTTTTGAGAGAGAGAGAGAGTCAGTACAAGCCAGGGAGGGGCAGGATGAGAGAGAGAGATCAAGACACAGAATCGGAAGCAGGCTCCAGGCTCTGAGCTGTCAGCACAGAGCCTGACATGGGGCTCAAACTCACCAACTGTGACATCGTGACCTGAGCCAAAGTCAGACGCTTAAGCCACTGAGCTACCCAGGAATCTGCTTCAACGCATATTCTTAAATGGCTACAAAACACCTGATCTTTTTGAGAATAAAAGTGGCCTACAGAAACTTCAGGCCCCATTAGGTATTTAAACCAAATGGCTTCCTTAAATTAAGGGCCTAGGAGAGAAAAGGGTGGACGACAGGTGTTTCTGCAGATTCTCTTGAACCCTAGAGTTTAGCAGACTGTCATAACTTCTAGAGACTGAGTTTATATTGACTACAAAATGTATCTAGCACTCATCATAGACTCATGCTCATTTATTAGTGATGAAACACTACCTAAAATTGTTTAAAGAACTATCTGAATGCCAGGCATTTTTCAAAATTCTTTACACAAATTGCCTCCATCAACCATTATGCCAACCCTGCAAGGCAGAAAGATCCTTCTAATCCTCATTTTACCAATAGCTAATTGTGAGAATTCCATTCATGTTAACTGTTTTCATTAGCCATTTGCTATCTGCCATAAACAAAATCAGACATAGTGTAGCAGCTAGTTTCTAAAGAAGTAATTCCACTGCAAGTCAGCTCCAATCTTCTGTGCAAACATTATGGATTCTCCTCAAATTATCAGAATGCACTAGCAAATATAATAAGTAACATATCTTAGGCTAGGGACAAGTTCATATTGCATCTTTATATACTTATAAAATATTCTGCATCCAAATGCACTGTAATCAAAATACTCTCATAATGACATATCTTCAAAGGACATGGTTCTAAGGAAGTGACTTGAACTTATTTAAATAAGTGAAAGAGGAGATGGAGGGCATTCCAGAGGGGTTCCCACACTCCTGTGCACACGAAGTTTACCTGGAGGCCATCCAGTAACTAACTCTGGGCTGTTTTCAGGAACTGCCAGGTACAGAATCGCGGGATCTCCTTCTTCCTATTAACTTGACTATAATGGTTTCCAGGATGAATAAACAAACTTGGAATTTAGCACAGGAAACAGCTATCACATCATTCATTATCATACCCACAACTTTAACATCTAAATAGATGGTGTATCCAAGTCACGTATTTTACGTGATGGATTTTAGTAGTCCTAGCAGAATGGAATTTTTACATTTTGTCCTTGTCTTCAGAGTATTACAAACCCTTGAGACCTCCTCCAGGTTTTCCTTCAGGTAGATGAAAAAATAGTACAGCTTTAAGGATGCTTATGCCTTATCCAGTGATGTGCAAGTTCAACAGCCAGATGGGAAACTGAGGTCTGGACTGTAGAAGTCAGGTTGCTATGGATTGAATGGTGATCAGCTTTGCGTCTTCCTTGATTCTCCATCAACGAAACAGTAATTGACAAAGGAGACTCAGAATCCCTTACGCCCAGAGCAGTGTCCCTCTGTGATACCACACAAACTGGTGGGAGACAGAACATGGAAAGGGGGTGTGGAGTCTTCAAACTTGGGCCTGACAAGAGCTTCAAAACCATTATCTATTCAAAATCAGAAGTGATTTTGATGGGCAAGTGGGGGGAAAAAAAACACCAAAGAAGATACTGATCTTATTTTTTTGTTTTCTACAGGGGATGTGTTCTTGAAGAAGGGATAAAAAAATAATAAAATCCATGTGTGTCAGTGAGGGCTTCTTCTCTCACCTTTATACACAAGAGAGTCTTTAAAAATGTGTCTACCATACAATATCAATAAAAACCAAAAATGTCCAATAAAATCTATTTGAGAAATCCTAACAGAACTTTAAAACCATTGGGGCACCTGGGTGGCTCAGTCTGTTAAACGTGATTCTTGATTTCATCTCAGTTCATGATCTCACAGTTCATAAGAAGGAGCCCCAAGTCAGGCTCCATGTTGAGAGCATCCTGCTTAGTACCCTCTCTCCCTCTCTCTCTCTGCCCCTCCGTCCCCAAAATAAATAAACTTAAAAGAATTTTAAAAACATCTTTCTTTTTATAGTTCCATTTAGTAGACCCATCTTGAATACCAGGCTGATACATGCACTAGCCAATAACTTATCAATAAAATAATGATCACAAGACTTGAGCTGGCCCTTGAAATAGGAGATGGATCCCTCTTCATGTCCTGAAGGATTTGTTGGTTGATTAGTTAAGGAAATTGTAGTCAAGTCTCCTCTGACTTTTTCACTAAATCAGTAAAATGAAGAAAAGCAAATTGAGATTAAAAGAAGGCAGTTACTTCTCATCTATTCACTTTGAAAAGAGATGTTTGCCATCTACCTGCTCCTCACAGTGAACTTGTGTTCAGTGACTATGGGCACTAAGGCCATTAGATGAATTGCGTCAAGGCCCAGTGCGGGAAAGAACTGGACAACCAAATAGTGACAAGAGAACAGAACAAAAACGCCATGATGGAGGCAAACGGCGGAGACGGTCTTGTAGCCCAGTGAGCTATGGGGCTGCGGGGGTTTCTCCATGAGGAAGCTTATTCCTACTTTCAGGTTGCTTGTGGGACTTACATGGCCTGAGAGAGTTTAGGTCAGCTTCCTAGCACCACAGGAAGGGAAAACAAGATCTAAGTCTGGAACTTGCTGCCTCGTTACAGCTTTAACAACTTTTTTGGCACCTACAGGTTGTGAATTTGAGAAAGGAAATGGCTAAACTCCCTCATCAGGAAATGTAAAGGGGCCCTTGCTAGTACATATATTATGGCTACATAGGCAGCCATTAGAAGTGGAGGAGGGTCAGTAATGTATCCTCATGAGATGTACAATAATGTATCTCCAACTGAGAAGGGACTTTGAGCCCAAAAAACAAAGCAAAGTGCTCCATACCATTAACAGAGTTTTATTCAGCATAACTTACTGTCAGGCAGACAGAAGATCTACGGCACCTGATTCTCCACCCCACCAGGACCTCGAGCCACAGCTTTTATGGATCAAGGGGTATGGTGGTCAGTTCACAGGGTAGTTACCTAAAGTTTCACTGTCTGTACATCAGTCATCTCTGGTTACCTCAAGTGGGGCCTTCTGTGCACCAATTTAGGGAAAATCAGAAAATCCCGTATTCCAGTCAGTCCACACACTAACCCTCCTGAGGCTTGGAACACGTAAGCCCTGAGGAAATTCATTGCACAGTCAAGAACAAGATGAGGGAGGTCACTGCACGGGCATGAACAAGATGGAGGACCAAAGATGGAGTCAGTGTAGTCAGCACTACTATGGTGGTGCTTAATTCAGACCTTACTTTGTGCTATGTATAACCCTAAACTCTTTATACGTGTTATTTTATTTAGCCCCCATAGTAATCCTACAAGGTAGGTACTATTGTCATTTCCATTGCTGAGCCACAGAGATGTTAATTTATATCACAGTTGGCATGGTCTTCTTCAGAATCTGCTGTCTAGACCCACCTGCTACTCTGCATATTACTAAGAACAAATACCTATCGTGATTAAAATCATAGTGTCACAAAGCATCTTATATAACCAAAGGGCTTCTAAGACTCTGTATACTACTATTTTAAGTAACATTAAATAAAAGTATATTCTAATATAATCAGAAAAGGCAGATAATCTTCAGAGCTTCCTAATAATGGAGTTTGAATGATGGTCAAACTACTAATAATATGTTAAACTATCCAGAGGAAGAAGTCAAGGATTGGGGTGTGATTTACTCTTTCCTTGGACAGCCAAGGTAATCTGACAAAACAAAACCATCCAAACTACGAGTCAGGAGGTTTGACAGGCTCTTCCTGGCTTCTCTGAAACAGAATCCTGGCAGCCACTTTGGAAAGGACATCAATTCTAATACATAAACAGAAGGACATGGATTATTACACAGAGGACAGCCCTGAGCTCAGAGATTTCCTATTTACATCTAAAATAGCCAAAAAGTCGTGATCACTCTTTGAAAGTATTTGCACTACAGGCCCTTAATTTCTCTCTCCAGGTCACTCTATGAGAAAGCAAAGAGCAAGGGGACCCAACCTGGTGCAATGTGAGAGGGATTCCTGGTGAAAGGGACAGTGACTCAAAAGGCTGAAAGCAAGAGCTTGCAAGGAGGCTAGAAGCCTCCATCCTGAGGTGAGACTGGAAGTTAGTGTTTGAGAAAGAGTGTGGAGAGTGGGGGCAGAGGGCTGCGGGAAACTTTATCCCTAGGGCAAGAGGCAGCTATTGAACTGTGTCAGCAAATGTTAAGTGTAGCCATTATTTCTCAGGCTTGATTTAAAGGATTCATGAGATCATGTTTGTAAAGTATGTTTGCAGTCTCTAAAGAGGAGGATGAAAGAAATTACGAGGTGTTTCTATCTCTTCTCCAAGATGGTAAATGCAAAACATCATCCATAAAGTCTTCAGGAAAGAAACCCATGATCTCCTTTGAATTGTGAAAGGGTTCCCAGACATTTCCTCATGGCAAATCCCAAGAAGTCCTAGTTGCAGATCAAAACTCCACGTGGCAAGTCTCTGCACATTTATAAACGGTTCTGGTAGAATTACACTTCCAAACATGCTTTTGCTCATAGTTCTCTGTAAAGTGACAAAACCATCACAAAAAGCCATGAATGCGTCTTTCTGGAACACCTTGAGGCTCCCCGGATCCAGCGGATCCAGCTGCCAAGGGTTCACAAGCCACCTTCAGTGACTGACTTCCGAGGCACACAGCAAGTAAGGGACCACAGCCTTGACCCGTGTCACCCCTGTAACCAAGTAAAGCTGTAGCCACTACAAAGCACTTGAGAGAAAAGTGCAAAAATTCACTGTGGGAGAAGACAGAAGACTAAAACCCAATTCCCGGACCCAATGGGTCATGCCGCAACATGCCTAGGTAATCACTGCTCTGACAACAAACACACACAATAGGTACACATGGATCTTCATCTTTCTTTATCCCTTTCTAGCCTCAGGACAATGGTGGATGATTATGACCCTCCCTCTCTGGAACTTATAATCACGATGCCTATTCATCCATTCACCAAATTTTATTGAGTTGCTGCTCAGTTCTGGGCACTATGTTGGGCACCAGAAAAGAGAAATTAATAAAACCTAATCCCTGCCTTTGAATTGCTCACCGTGAAATGGAAGAAGTAGGCGGTTTAAAATACATACATCTTTGTAATATAGAGTCAGGCCTAACAAGCATTAGAATATACAAGGCTTTGTTTGCAACTGTGAGATGTATGTTTTCCCCAGGACCTGGGGGTCAGAATGAAAAATAAACAGGAATTCCCAGCTGCAAGATTTTACCAAACAATCCCTTTTACCCAGGACAACAGTTAATCTCCAATAGGAAAACAGGAAGCATCCTATTCAAAATCCTGGCTGAAGGATGCAGGCTGAATATTCATTAGGTTGGGGGTGGAGGGGAGTGAAAACACTGCAGGAAGCCAGGAACACCCAGGGCAGGAGAATTTCTCAAACTGCTGAGATGTGTTTCCTAGACAGCCTCCCCGGAGGAGGGATGTTGAAATTTTCCTATTGTGAAATGAAATACAACAATGTAACTAGTTTAGATAATAAAATGTTCCGTAGGTCTCGATATGGTGGGTTCACAGACTCGATGTACATGTTCACATGGAGGCATGTGACAGTAAAAGCATCATTTGCTTTCTGTACTGTCCCCTGAAGTCAGGTTAAAGGGGCATGGAAGCCATATAAAATAATTATGAGATAGTCAGCCAGGGAAACTAACAGCAAAGAACACACTGTCTTCCAGCTCATTGTGTTGCTAGGATTAAGCTCCTGCTCTCCTGCTACTGATAAATGCCATACTTGGGCTTGGCTGAGTGGTTGGGGGACAGGTAAACTAGAAGCAGACTGCCAGAGAGGGGATCATGTATATACAGTAGTGCTATACAGGACAACAACATGGCTCTAGAAGAGTGTGAATGTCTGTTTCTCTCTACTCGCCACAAAAGGAAAGAAGAAATGCATATCGGCAGCATAATTAACAGTCAGCTCCCTTTTCTGAATTGAGACACCATCCCTAAATGCAGCTCCTCAAAGGGACAGCTAGGGAAATTTTAAAGGTGACCTAAAAAGAGGGTTTTATTGTAAGACCTGAAGAATACTTGCTGGCAATATTTAAGTAGAAGCTAAATGCATTTGGCTGCACTGCATAAAGGAAATCAATGTTCTCTATTAGCTAAATTTGAGGTCATTTGCGTTTGCTTTCCCAGCCCCTGAGAATGGAGAAAATCAGACAGCCCAATTCTTTCAGAGTGAGTCACACACAGCCTTCTCACCTTCCTTCCCCGCTCCCTCCCCCTGCCCGCTCCACCTCCAGCCTGCACCCTCTAACTCTTACACACACACTAAGCTTGGCAGGACCAGCCCTTCTTGTTGGGGCTCTTTCTCCCACATCTTCCCGGGGGGAATGGGCTGGGGCGAGGGCGGTAGCAAGCTGACTCCCTCACACTGCCGCTCTGACACCAGAGCCCCTTCTGTGCGCAGAGAACACCCAGCTCCAGTTAGCTGGGTAGCTAGGGGACAAATGACACCATACTCTAGAGTCACCTCCCCTTAAAGCAAGTGAAGCCTTGGGAGGGGTGGGAAAGGAGTCACTGAAAGAAAGGCAGCCCTGCTGGAGAGAAGGGCGTGGTGGGGCGTCGGTAAGGTGGGCAAGGCTGGAAGACGGAATGGTTGATTCAGTTGACTCCATTCCATATGATTGGAGAATACAGATCTCAAGGACTGTGGTCTGCATTTCTTTCAAGTTGTGCCAGCTCCTCTCCTCCCTTCCATTCTTCCAGAGCTCCCCTTGCCACACACACACACACACACACACACACACACACACACACACACAACCTTCCTAAAGAACGGAGGAAGACTTTGGGAGGAAGGATCCAGTGGTCACCAACCCTTATAGTCAGGAATTCTCTCCCCAAAAAATGAACATACAGACAACCTGTCTCCACAACAACTTCAGATCTGGCTCTCCCCAATCTTTCCCATGGCTTAGCTCTTCAAGCCAGAAATCTACCTCAGAGCTCCCGAAAGGAGCTACCACCTAGCTCCTTCTTTGTGTGACCTCGGCGGGCCACACCAGAATGGTCTCTGGGTGCAGTGTTGTCTCAGAAATCTGACCTGCTCTCTCTCCATACCTCACACACAACCGTTTGCACTGCTTTGCCCTTTATAAAGCACTGCCATGTACTTTATTCCTCGAGAACCCTCTGGAACATGGTGTGGTTTGTCATCCCATTTAGAGATGAGACCCAGGGGCATGAATGCATCTCACCTGAGGTTGTGTCCCTAGTGAGAGAGAGCTGGGACTCCCAACTGTGTCTCCTGACCACAGAACGTTCCTTACGATGCAGCTTGTTTTTAGGGTTACGTACGTTTAATCCCTCATGACTGAGAACTTAAAAATGAGATTCTGATCCGGATATTTGCCCAAGACTTTGGGAATTCAGGCAGTTCCACAATCAGAGTGAAAATCCACCCCCCCCTTTTTAATTTAAAACATTCTTTGGCATTGTATAGCATGAAAATAAATACTTTAGGGTCCACACCCTTCTCTGGTGGCAGATTTTACATAAAGGGGTCCTTCAATATTCTTGTGAGACTTGGCTCAGCATTACTCTTCAACACTCCCGGATTTGCTACTCATTTGTACTCTACCTCCAAGAACAGGGCATCTGGAAGGCCCAGACCTTAAGGTGGTTAGGAGCCCTGGAGGGGAGGTTAACAGTCGGCAGACAATTAGCATGTTGCCACAGTTAACTTTTCCCAGGTTCTTTTTTTTTTTTTTTTTTTTTTTTTTTAGGGTTTCATCAGAAAGCAATTTCAAGTAAATCGTTTCATCTCTCTGGGATATAGTTTCTCCGTCTATAAAGTAGGCATGACCTGGCTGGCCTTTCTGTAAAAAGCAGAGGTGTAAGGAAGACTGGGAGCTTTCCAAGGTCAGAAGGCTCCTGAGTTCCTCAGTCGCAGTGAGTGCATTAGTGTCCTAGGGCTGCCTTAACGGAAGACCACAAACTGAGTGGCTTAAACAATAGAAATGTATTGTGTCACAGTTGTCACGGTTCTCCAGGCTAAAATTAGAAACCAAGGCTATCAGCAAGACCATGTTCCCTCTGAAGGCACTAGGGAAGGATCTGTTTCAGGCTTTTCTAGTTCCTTGGCTTGTGGCAACATCACTGCAGTCTTCGCTTGGTGTCCTGTGTGTGTGTGCCTGTCTCTTTGCATGGCAACCTTTTTATAAGGACACCAGTCATTCTGGATTAGAAGCATGCCCTACTCCAGGGTGACCTCAACTTGACCAATTACATCTGCAAGGACCCTATTTCCAAATAAGGTCCCATTCTGAGGTGCTGGGGATCAGGACCTTCACATATGAATATGAGGGGGATACAGTTCAATCCATAACCGTGAGCAATAATATAGTGGGCCATGGAGGGCAGTCCAGTATTTACCTGCCCGCATTTGTTATCAGTAATGCTGATCAGTAATTCAAGTTCTGTATTAAGGGAAGGAAAAAATTGACAACTTACACATGCATATAGCTTGTATGTATGCAGAATTCTAGAACTACTACGCCAGTTCCAAGTACCCAAGGGGAGGTGACCGAATGCCATGTGTGGCCTTACAAGACAGTTGGCTGTTAGCTGATGGCCACAGCAATGGTAGGGCAGAGCGTGACAGCACGAGGTGGGCAGGGCCACAATGAGAATGTTAACACAAGGCTTCTGAGGAGCCCAGCAGGTGGCCTTAGCTCACTGCCTTGCCCTGTTCGGGGGCCGCCCCTCAGCCAGCCGGTGCCCTCTGAACAGATTCCCAGAGGCTGACTTACCTAACACTCAAACACACATGCTGAAATACCCATGTTTCATTTCTGCTGAAGGTTATTTCTTTCCAATAACCAAAATGCTCCAATTCCTCTCGAAGGCCCAGAAGCTTAACATCCTAATGTTAATCAGAAGGATACTGAACGAGCTTGGAGAGAAGGCAGTGAGACTTGATGCATTGTCCTCACCTGGCCCACCATGATGAAGGCCTTTCCAGTGAGGAACCTGGTCAGAAAGCCTCTCTTCCCTGGACATTCTGGGTGAACACTGCCAAGCCCTGCCTTTGCCGTCCTTTCTCGAGGTCCGGGCTGGCCGCTCCCTTCTGTTCCCAGGGTCTGTCTCCACCCAGGCTTCAGGGAAGTCTTGTGAGTCTTCATCCAAATGTCTCCAAGGGAACCAAGGGAGGGAAGGGGGAATGGTGGGCATTTCTAGTCTCCACAGGACTAATGCGATCCTCTTTCGATGTGCCTGAGTACATGGGGAGAAGGTCCAAGCCCTCCCCACCTTCCCCAGTAATCTCAGGTTCTTCCAGCAAATCTACCTCCACGGGTCACGTGCCTGAGGGAGGAACACAGTTTCCAGGGGGATCTGCTCCAGAATCTGGGTGGGTCAGAGGTCAGAGAAACTCTAGGGACCACCTGAAATACGGATATGGCAGTTCAGATGCACCTGCTTCTCACACACACACATGCACACACACAGACACACACTTTCTCAGTCTCTCTCTTCTGGACTCCAGAGAAGACTGGCAGTATAGGAACCACCCTCTGTGGCAAAGCTGAGGTGTTGGAGCCCTCTATGTGTAATGCAGTGCTAAGACCATTCTCCTAGAACGTTCTGCCTGCGAGGATTTGGAAGAACATCAAGAATTAATTTGGTAATTTTACTCCTAAGAACATACTTACTGAAAATAATTCCACATACCCACACTACATACACACACACACACACACACACACACACACACAGGTGTTCACTGGAGCCTTTCTTTTTCAGTAGAAAGAAATTAAAAACCTAAGTGCTAGCATTAGGAAATGATTTTAAAACGTATGTTTTATCAATACAATGAAATACAAATCAGCTGATTTTTAAAAATATTTTTAATGGTTATTTATTTATTTTGAGAGAGAGAGAGGCCAGAGAGAGAGAGGGAGAGAGAGAATCCCAAGCAGGCTCCTCGCTGTCAGCACAGAGCCCAACATGGGACTCAATCTCACAGACCTTAAGACCATGACCTAAACTGAGGTCAAAAGTTGGATGCTTAACTGACTGAGCCCCTCAGAAACCCCTGAAAAACATATTCTTGCAGATGTTGCAATGTCTTTGGAAAATGCCCACAAAATAATTACTAAAAGTCAAAAATGTAGGCTATGAGTCTATACGAAAATGATATTCTCCAAAAAGTTAGTGGTATTTATCCTTCTGTTTTAGTAGATGAGTGTTTTCAGTTGTTTTCTTTAGGCTCTTCTGTATTTTCTAACTTTTCAATAATGCCTGTGTGCTATATTTATAAACGAGGGAGGGAAAAGCCAATAATGGAAAGCAAAGAAAGAAACCCATGTCTTCTTCTTTCCGTACAACTTCCCACCCGGACCCAAGGCCTCTTGCACAAGAATTTCTGCATCTCTTCTTCCTCTGGCCACTAAAAAGTAAATGGTGCTGGATCTGATACCTAGCCCAGGCCAGGTATCACTTGCTTTTCTCCACTAAGAGAAGTCGTTCTGGCTAAATTCCTCTCATCTCTCATCCTACTGCCCTTGACCCTCCTGACTCCCAACACAGAGAATCCTCCCAAATTCGGCCAACAGGAACAAACCTTTTCACCATGGCCCTGCAAGGTTCAGTCTGTCCTAGCCAGAGTTAAGATTCACCAGAGAGAGCAAGCAAAGCAGGGAGACAGAGACAGAGAGAGACTGAGAGACAGAGACAGAGACAGAGAGAAAGGGGGTGGGGGACAGAAATAGACTCATCTGGCATTCGGCCTTTCTGGATGGAATTTGTCCAGTCCAGGCAGGATGAATGAGGAACACAGACCCATTCCTTCCCACGTGTTTGGAACCCTGGCCCTGAGCCCTGAGCTGCGCATTCCATTTATCCTCTTTGTGGGCTGAACAGATGAAATTGCTTTAGCTGAAGGAAGTGGCGTGAATTTACTAATGTATTAGATCTGCAGGACGCATCCATCATACAGATCTTTGGATCAGCTCGATTCATGAGACAGGTACCCACTCAGCAGGCAAACAAGTGTGTGGTGCTCCCACCTCCAGGCCAACAGGTGGGCAGGAAGACCCCATCCGTGACACGGGTCAGGTCTGCAGGCTGGGCCACACCCCTTCCTAGAGGTATGGTGGGTGGGTTAGCAGTGCGTAGGAGATCCCACAGCTGGAGAGAGGGAAGGCTGGTCCCTGGGACCCAGCTTCCCATCTTGCCACCGGTGTGAGACAGGGTAGGGCGGGGGGATGGCTGGGGGCTGCAGGCTCTGGGGAGAGCTTCAGGGTCCTCACATCTCCAGTCCAGTGGATAGTTCTTTGTGTTCTTCTTTCCTTTCTCCCCAAACCCTGCACTCCCCTCCCTGCCTTTCCTCCCACAGACAGTAAACCATTTAACAAAGAACGTGGCTTTGTTTCCTCCCTCACCTGTCCTGATACATCTTAGGCTGAAACACCACAGGGCCTGTCTCTGATGAAAATTCACATTAAACTGCTCTCCCTCCAGCACCATCCTCTCCTCCGGACCTGAGAAGTCAGCACCCCCCCACCCCCGCCAAGGCTCTCCAATTCCCCGTTCTCACACCCCCACCATGGCTGCCTTCCTCCCTTCCCAGACAGAGGCTATGGGTTAACGTGTCCCCACCTGAGACAAAGAAAGGAGGCTTTGTTATACCTGCTCGATCCTAAATATTATCATCATTTAATTACTGCCATTCTCCCAAGCCAACTTCTTGGCAGCCGGTGCTCCTTTAGTTAAGTAGGCTTTTCATTTTCCCAGGGAGGCTGCATCAGAGGTTATTTGTGAATGGAGACTAATTTGGGGTGTTGCTGCTGGTATAAAGAAATGGCTCCCAGGTAAGAGAGACTTAAAAGACAAACCAGGAATAGGTTAAGCGTTCCCTTCATGCACAGATCATCTTTGGGAAAGGGCCACCACACCCAGATTCAATGTCTTGGGCACAAATCAGTGGACTGCTTTATTAACTGGCCCAGATTCAATTCTTCTTCTCTTTCTCTCTTTTTCTTTCTTTCTTTCTTTCTTTCTTTCTTTCTTTCTTTCTTTCTTTCTTTCTTTCTTTCTTTCTTTCTCTCTCTCTCTCTCTCTCTCTCTCTCCCTTCCTTCCTTCCTTCCTTCCTTCCTTCCTTCCTTCCTTCCTTCCTTCCTTCCTTCCTTCCTTCCTTTCTTTCTTTTCAACACAAGGAGAGCTGGGTCACATTCATTATGCTTTCAGTTGCCAAGAATTTTTCTCCTGGTTGTGTGCTCAGGCAAAAAGGACAACTTGACTTCAGTCTTCTGGTATGTGCATCTGCCAGGAGTGTCTGCTCGACCCTAAAAGGTGTCAGAAGCTGTCAGATTCTAAAATGGGCCCTTGCTCTGCAAAAAGGACCAAGGATTCCACACCTGGCATGACGGCACCAGCCGGTTCCCAGCCTTTGGAAATGGGGACCCAGATTTGCTGCAAGTGTTAATATAACAGTAGGAACTCAGATTCAGCTCCCACTGTCTGGACATTCCTAAGTTTATTTGGTTAGGTCACAACACTGCCATTTCCTTACAATGTTCTTCTGGAACATCTCTGATTATGGGCTGCTCTCGTGCTCCCAACTGGAGTCATTCTTGCACTCATTTTTGGCCACCTGGGCTGGAAAGAAAATCAGCTCAATCAGGTCATTGAGAGCTTGACCATCCCCGATGTCGGAGGACTGGATGGAGTTAATGCCTGTGTGCCCAGCTTTTCTTTCTCTGTCCTAATCTTTTTATTATTATTACTATTATTGAGACATAAATGACATATACCATTGTGGAAACTTAAGGTGTACAACGTGCTGGTCTTACACATTTGTATACTGCGATATGATTGCCGCCGTCGCATTAACTATATCTCTATAAATCACATCGCTGCGGTCTTTTGTGGTGAGAACAGTTAAGATCTAGTGTCTTAGCAACTTTGAAGTTTATAATACACTATGGATGACCATAACCTCCATGCTGTGCCTTAGATCTCCAATAATTATTTATCTACTAAAAGCAAGTTTGTACCCTTAAGTGACACTTCCCCGCCATCCCTGCTGACTATCATTCTACTCTGTTTTTTCCTAAGTTTACCTTTTGAAAATTCCACATGTAAGTGATATCATCCAGTATTTATCTTTCTCTGCCTGGCTTATCTCACTTAGCACGATGCCCTCAAGGCCCGTCTGTCCATGCTGGGGCAAATGGTACCATTTCCTGCTTTCTCATGACTGAATACACTGTGTGTATTCCAGCGGAATATGTATGGGCAGGGGCAGGGGAAGTGGTCAAATTGAACTTGGGGGAAACTCTGTAGACAGACAGAATGACAATGTGACCAAAAAAGGAGGGGAAAAGAAAGCACACATCATCGTGATGGCAAAACTTTTTTTTAGCAGGATCAGCAACTCTCATCTATTATCTCACTATTTCTATCTCCTTAAAAGATAAATATCAAGATCATCTGTCATATGCATTTTTTTCCATTTTCAGACCCAAAGTGACCAGTCTTGGTAAATATCTGTGTTAAATATGGAAAAGAGTTCCTTTGGAACCTACTCAGGGGGAGGGGAGGGGTGTAGGGACAGACATAAAGAATCACAGGACGAGTCAAGAAGAGGGTGTAGGACTGTGTAGGGACATTACCAGAAAGAGCACCCGAAGAGGCCCTGGGGAGAAAGGTGAAATGGCTGGTTGGGGCTCTTGCTTGGAGAATTGCCCCCACTCGGAGTCCTTAATATTTATTTATGTCATCTTAACATTGGCGTCTTTGTTCTGGTGCTGAAACCACCGAGTGGGGACAGGACTCCACACACCCCTGGGCGAGGGATCTTGCACGTCTGTGTTCAGTGAAACCTTCTGATGCCGATGTGTCTGTGTCAGCAATCAGGCGCTTTGCAAGGATCCTACGGTGTCTGGGTCATCATTCTCTCTCTCCCTTTTTCTAATTAAAAAAAATTTTAATGCTTATTTATTTTTAGGAGAGACTGGGTGCGAATGGAGGAGGGGCAGAGAGAGGGAGACACAGAATCCAAAGCAGGAGCCACAAGATCATGACTCGAGCGGAAGTCAGACGCTTAACTGAGTGAGCCACCCAGGCGCCCATTGTCCTCTTTTTGAAGAGACTTGCAGTTCCTGGACAGCAGTGCCACACCCTATTGTCTCTGGACAATGCAGATGACACTTTTCTAAGGGAAAAATCCACCAGTGAATGCACTCCTCTGTGGTCCCTCTTCTTATATTAAGATCATCACTTATGGGGCCCCTCATTACTTGCCAAAATCTGGGATAAGAATCTTCCATTTACTGAAATATATCAGTGTCTTTTAATATGTTCAATCAACCTTGCCAGTTAGGTGTTATTATTCCCATTTCACACATAAGGAATGAGCCCCGAAAAGTTCAAACAAAACAAAGCAAAACCTTTGTCCCAGGTCACTAGTAAGAAGTGGGAGACGTGAGGTTTGGAGCTGTTGTTCAAGGCTCCCGCTTTTATGATTTTTGTCCCAATGCTGGGCTGAAATCAAGAGTCAGACCCTCAGCGGACTAAACCACCCAGGGGCCCCTTCTTTCATTCTTAGGAGAGTGGACACTTTCTTTTGGCTGTGGCTTGCAATTCTTTTATTATGAATGAGGTTTTGAATGATCTGCTTGTGGATGTAGGCATTTACCCTTCCCTCTGTGGGGGGCATCCCTGTATCTGCCTGGCCATGTACAGTACAGGGCCTCTAGGCATCTTTGCTGAAAGGTTTTATTATTTTCCTGAAATACCCTTTTATAGCAGAGCAAAACAGCCATGCCCTCTCTGAGGCTCGAACTCAGGACCTTCAGATTATGAGACTGATGCGCTGCCCACTGCGCTAAGAGGGCTGCAGTGCAGCTCCTCAGCATGAGTAATAATGCCTCCTTAAGTGGTAAACTCCTTAAAGAAAAAGGTATCCGCTCATCATTGTTGGTCAAGCCGATGATTGAGTGGATTAGGAATAGAATCAAAAATGTTCCTTTCCCACATCTCCTCCCACAGCAGTAGATTCTTAAGTAATCTAGAAGATAACTCAGCAATGATACATGCACTTTGGAAAAATGAAAAGACCTCAGTATGTTCATCGAAGCCCATAAGCAGAGGAACCAAAATGTATTAGGCTCATCTAAAAGAATGGGTGTATAAGCCTATAAATATTAACAAAAATTAAACACTTGTCAACTTTGGCACTAGTATCCCTTCTTCGTTGGGTATTGGAAGCTTTTTATTCTAGAAAAACCAGAGTCAAGGTGCTAGATGGTCAGATTCAAAAATTATCAAACAAAACCTCTCAGTGAAAATAGGGCAACAGCATACCTATCTGTGGCCACTCCGTTCCTGAAGCCTCGTGAAATAACAGGAAAAGGATTTTGAAAGACATAAGTGAAGGGGCGCCTGGGGGGCTTAGTCAGTTAAGCATCCAACTCTTGGTTTCAGCTATCAGCTCAGGTCAAGGTCTGGCGGTTTCATGGGTTCGAGCTCTGCGACGTGAAGAGCCCCTCCCCCACTCGCGCCATCTCTGTCTCTCTCAAAATCAATAAATAAATTTAAAAAAAGAGAAAGACATAAGTACAAAAGACAAAGGGAGAGGAGAGAGGACAAATAGCAACAAATTTGGGAGCTGGAAAGCAATGTCATGGAAATCCTATCTTTGTAGAACCTTCCAGAAACTCAAGAGCTGGTAGTGCCAGGTACTTCTGAAAGTGGAAATAAAGATGGAGCTAAAGACAGAAAATTGGCTCTAGTTAGTTTGCTTAAAAAAAAAAATAGTGAGACCCTCAGGTGATCTCCCCAAATCCAAGCACCACGCAAATTCTCCTGCCCTCCCCTGGAGATTCCTGGAGGTGTCTTCTAAAATTTTTTTAAAATTTATTTTTGAGAGAGAGAGCGTGAGCAGGGGAGAGTCAGAGAGAGAGGGAGACACAGAATCCAAAGACAAGCTCCAGGCTCTGAGCTCCTGACACAGGGCTTGAACCTACTAACTGTGAGATCATGACTTGAGCCGAAGTCGAACAATTAACCGACTGAGCCACCTCAGGCGCCCCTCAGGGTGTCTTCTCTGAAAGGTAAAACAGAAGAAGGTCTCTGGACAAGAAACATCACACCCACTGAGGGTAGGGAGCCACACTGAGAATGAGGCCACATACCAGTGTTCAACCTAGAGCTTTTCTAGCGTTTTCCCCTAGCTGGCTCCCAAAATGCTGGGAGTCAGGATTGGACCGCAGCTTAAAAGTTCATTCTGTGTGGAGTATGACCAGCTCAAGAGGAGGGCAAAAATAACGTCAGGAATCTCCTCCAAGAAATTAGTGCAGCAGGATCATCCTACAAGGAAGACCTCCCATGAGCACAGAGCTCTAGCAAATAGCTGTTTAGTACCTCATGCATAAACATGAGCAGAATGCAGGGATCACTAGACATTTGAGGAAATCATATAAAATAAAAGACAAAGACTTAAACACATCTGTATTTTTAAACATTTTTTAACGTTTCTTTTCATTTGAGAAGCAGAGAGACAGAGCACAAGCTGAGGAGGGGCAGAGAGAGAGGAAGACACAGAATTCCAAGCAGGCTTCAGGTTCTGAGCTGTCAGCCTGACAGAGCCTGATGCAGGGCTTGAACCTACAAACCGTGAGATCGTGACCTGAGCTGAAGTTGGATGCTTAACCAACTGAGCCACCCAGGCATCCCACAAACCTATATTTTAAAGGAACTTGGAGAGGCACCTGGGTGGCTCAGTCAGTCAGTTGAGCGACCAACTTTGGCTCAGGTCATGATCTCACGGTTCATGGGTTCAAGCCCTGTGTTGGGCTCTGTGCTGACAGCCCAGAGCCTGTAGCCTCCTTCAGATTCTGTGTCTCTCCTTCTGCTCATACTCTGTCTCTGTCTCTCAAAAATAAATAAAACACTAAAAAAAAATTTTTTTTAAATAAAGGAACGTGGAGGAAACAAAGATTAGATGGGGGTAAGAAAAAAATATTTAACTAATATGAATATTCTCAGAGAGATAAGACAATATATTGGATCCATAAAGAAAGAATAGATGATATACAAAATGAGCATTTGAGATACATAATTGCATTTCATTCATATAATGGAGTTACATAAGGCAATGAGGCTGAATAATTATTACTGTGTATTGTGATGAATCTCACAAATATCATGTTGAATAAAAGAAGCCAGACACACAAAAAAGTAGGTATTGTGTGATTCTATTTACATATAGTGTTCACTGAAAAAGTCTACCGTGTTAAAAGTCAGCATGATGGTTACTCTTTGGAGAGAAGGTGTGGAGAAAATCTTTTCCATTTCTAATACAAAAATAAAAATAAAACAGGTTTTATACAAAGGATCAGGAGTCAGATTGATATTGAATTTCTCAACAGCAATTGAGAGCTACAAGATAATAAAGTGATGCCCTCAAATTTCTGAAGGAAAGTGATGTCCATATCCTGCTAATTATCAATTAATTGTGAAATTACACTAAAGATATTTTCGAACATACAAGGTCTTTAAAAATCTACCTTCCTTTTACCTCTTTTTCAGACAAGCAACCAGAAGCTTTCAGAACCTAGGTACACCAGAAATATACCCAGGAAAAGGGACACAAGAGATCCAGGAAACAGATGAACCAATGGAAGAAAGAAGCAACGGTACATCCCAAGATGGCAGCCAAGAAGAAGCCTAAGGCGGCAGGTATGCAGAAAGCCTACCTCGAGTACAGTGACGTCTTCGAGATTAACTGACAGAATACAGAGAGGGGAGATTTACACAATTAGGGAAAGTTTAAGATTAAATATATGTATGTTAGATATATGTATTATTGTAAATATATTTTAATTGCATATGTTTATTATTGTAATATATTTGCACATTATGAAACAAAACATAAATAAGATAGGGTGAAACAAAATAAATGTACATGAGAATTGTTATTTTCTTCCCTCACCCTAATCAGGATCTGACACCTTCCCCCTGCACCCATAACACAAGAAATAACTTCCTTGTATTGGTTGATCAGATTAGCCGGGAGAGATGGTACTTTGAGGAAATGGGCCTTGGGAAAGGTCACCATTGACCACTGGGAGAGAAGATCAAACATGGTAGGGCCTTGCTGGGCACCACAAACAGGGTTCTGGGTGGCCCCAGCCAGCATGAGGTCCCAGAGCCTCAAAGGCCTGGGCTTGGAGATCAGAGAAGCCTAAACTCTTGGAAAAAGCAATCACCTTTAAGACCATCTCAGTTATAATTCTGTTTACCAATGAGAATAATTGATACTTCAGAATCTTGCCTACATCTAGTTCTAAATCCACTCAACATATCTACATTTTAGGAATGCCCAAATGAATGATCGTATGAAAAGCAAATATAAAGATTTTTTTCAATTTTTAAGTAACCTCCACATCCAACGTGGGGCTAGAACTTACAATTCTGAGATCAAGAATCGCATGCTCTACAGACTGAGCCAGACAGGTGCCCTGCAGATATGAAGAAACTTTATGTGTGTTTAATTTTCTGTCCTAATTGTCTCCCACTGCCTATCCATGCCACCAACTCTCCTGTTTGCCACTGTCCAGGATATGAGGTTTCTCCTAACTGTGCCTCTCCAGTTCCTATATAGGCTCTGGGCTGGAGCTGGGTGAGTTCTTCAGAAAACATCCTCTGAAATATTTCTGAATAATTTCACAGAGTCTTTGTTATCTAATAAATAATCCAAAAATCTGACTGCAGGCATGTGTTTCTTTTCTGTTCCATCAAAGGAAAATAAAGATGAAGACTTTTTATAAGTCTTAATATATGTCTCATCAGGATATTTTGAAAGTAAATAGCTTTAGTCATAAATGTCACAGGCAATCTGCCTAGAACAGAGGTATATTTAAGTGTCTCGATTTCATAAATTCCAATTTACAAATTGAACTCATTGACCGTAATTGCTTGCAACAGTTGGCCTTAAACAAAGAGATTAGCATAATTGTGATTGCAACTCCTATTAGCGTGTATAAATAGGATTAGAGCCAAGCATTGGGCTGAGTTGGAAAGATTCCACTGAAATTGCTCTGGTGAAGACATGAGAAGCACATGTTCCTCCACAAGGAGGCAGCACCATGGCTAGGGGATGGATCGCTTGTGACCTTTAACCTCTCAATGTCTCACTTTCCCATCACTCTATGATTATTCAGTATGCACTGGGAAGGAGTACTGGTTGAGGAATTCCATTCAAGATAGACTAAAAGGACAGATTTTGCCTGATACCTGAAAGACACACATGCACACACACACGCGTGCCCAAACACACACACACAAAGCAAAATATATGAAGCAACCAGCCAAGACATTGGCTATCAGGCGATGGAGGATGGTGGTCTCTGAAAGACAGGAAACACATTCAGAGAGCTCTACTATTGCCCCAGTTTACTACCTTGAGAGAGTTTCCAAGCTGGGGCACAGGAGGGGGAACCCCATAGCAAGGCAGAGCCTGGTGGATTCCTAGAGAAAAAAAGATGCAGACGAGAATCCAGGGAGACCAGGCAACTAGAGTGTACAGGGTACCAGACAGGAGACAGCGGCACCAAGAGAGAATGCTGGAGACCGGGAGGGGGTCCCCTTGAGGATTCAGCAGAGTTCCCATCATTACACTCATGCGAACATACTACTTGACGCCAGAGGAAGAAACGATCGGATAGGATCAGGTAAAAGCAACTGGCATCCTCAAAGGGCCAAGAACATGGCCTGCCCCAGTCAGGACACTGGGCAGAAGACTCATGATGATTGTCCCTCAGTAGTGCGAAATATTTAGACCCCGACCAAACACTGACCCAGATCCACCTCATAAATCAGAAAGTCGATCTGAAGAGCTCAAACTATTTCCAGGTAATTTAATGGCATCCCAGACCAAACCTCAAGAATGGCTATAGGAAAATAAAATATTTTCCATCCAAAGAAGGTAGTAATGCAATGGCTGGCATCCAATCAAAAATTGTCAGACATTCAAAGTATGAGGAAAATGTAACCCATAATGAGGAGAATAATCAATCAAAACTGACTCTGAAGTGACATAGATATTAGGAGATTAGCTGTTAGACAAGAATATTAAGAGTTATTATAACTGCGTTTCAGATATTAGGAAAGTTAAGTACAGATATAAAGAATGTTGTCAGAAAAACACGCCCACATTGAACTTCTACAGGGGAAAACTGCAAAATGAAATGAAAAATAAACTGATGGAATTAATAGTAGATTAGACATTGCATAAGAAGACATTAGTATGCTTGAAAACGTGGCAATAGAAACTGCAAAATAAGACCCAAATGAAAAAATCTGAAAAAATTAAGAGTATCAAATGGCTTAAGATGTGTGTAATTGGAATTGCCAAAGGGGTGAAGAGAGATGATGGGAAAAAATATTTGAAAAAATAAGACCAAAAATATTCCCAATTAAATTAAAATTGTGAACCATTGTCCTTATTCTGATTTTTTGCCATCTTTTGGATTAATTTTGTGTGTGTGTGTGTATGCTTCCCTTATCATTGGTGTCTTGATTGTCTTTTATCATATAGGTAGAGGTTTTTGTAGTTCTTTATATGCCAAGTAATTTTGTTCTTTGTCCTGAACATTTTAAGTATTATGCTATGAGACAATCTTAGTGATATCTTTTAGTTTGACAATACTTGGAATTCCGGGTTCCTCCCTGATCTACCTGCCGATTTATTTCTCAGAGCTCCCAAATAGCTGTTCTTGTATTCTGTCCAGGTTTTATACTTGAGTTCAGTGGGAAATAAAGGGAAATGTGTGTTAATTTCACAGGCTCCATAGACTTCTATAATAGTTCCCAAGATTCCTACCACCAGTGTAGATGCCCTTTATGATCTTCCCTGCCCCTTGACTATGAATAGGATCCATAAATGTAATGAAATATCACTCCCATGAGTGATACTTTATGATTTTTTGAATTTTGATGTAGTCCCATAATTCTTTGTATTTTTTTAAGTTAACTCTAGGCCCAATGTGGGGTTTGAACTCACAACCCCAAGAACAAGAATCACATGCTCTACTGACTGAGCCAGCCAGGCTCCCAGATTATGTTACCTTATGGCAGTAGGGATCTTACAAATATAATTAAGATTCCTAATCAGTTGACTTTGGATGAATCAAAAGAGATGATTAGATCAGGGTGTTCCTGATCTAATTACATGAGCCCTTAAAAGTAGGCAAAGAGGTTCAAAGCCATATAGAGTCTCTGGCTAACCTTGAAGAAGTAGGTAGAATGCAGTTGAATTCTTGCAGCTGCAAGAGTATGAATTCTGCCAATAGTCACATGAACTTGAAAGAAGACTTCAAGCCTCAGATGAGCCCTTAACCCCAGATGAAACTTTAATTGCAGTCTTGTGAGACCCTGAGCAGAGGCCTCAGTTGCACCCTGCTTGGACTTCTTTCTGCCTTACAGAAACCATGACACAATCAATAGTTTGCTTTAAGCCTCTGTGTTTGCCATCATTTCTTACACTGCGAATATCTAATATACGTTCTCTTACCTGGAACAGCGTTGGAAACAAAGGAAGTGTAGGTACAAATGTTATTCCAAAAGTGTTGATTATTTCTCAATATTTTTTTTAACAAAGTTTCGTTGGATTTTCCTTTCTCCAATTCCCAGTGTAGTATTAGAGGGATACCTCAATGTCTCAGATCTGCTCAATATCAACTTTCCGGCAGAGTTCAATGTAGCAGCTCATCTCTGTGCAATCATAAGGTGCCTTATTACTTTTGTTTCCATTGCACCTCTCAGTTCATTAAGTTCACTGAGATTTAGGGAAGAAAAGTTACTCTTACTATATTATTTTACTAATTATTACCACATGAATCACCCAACAGGGACAAATAGCAAGCCTGGTATAATTAGTAAACTAGAAGAAGTAACCATTTATAGCCACCCATCAGGTAGGCCAAGCAAAAGTCATCATGAACTGACAGGTTCCCAGCCCCCAAATCTGACAGTTGTCAAAAGAAAGGATGATCTCCTGGTAAGAGATGAGTCATGTCATACCCATCTAACCCACATATGGGGACAAGAGACACAGAGAAGCAAGAGAGCATATCTTTTGGGAAAAACACAAAAACCTCTAATCAAATATTTGGAAAACAGCCCCTCTTAGAGGTTCACAACACTTACTAAAGTCAATCCAGGTTTGTCAGTAAAGAAACCTATTTAACTTAGTTTATGCCAGAATTTCCCAAACTTACTTGCCATGTATCCTGTCCAGGTTCTACAGCTGAGTTCAATGGGGGGCAAACAGAGGTACGTGTTTAATTCCCACGGCAGACAGAATCATTTCTTTGGCACACCTACTAACCCCTAGAAACTCAAACGTTTTTGCATGGAAAATATTTTGGGAAATGTGGCTCTATAGATTTAAATTAATTGTGTTTATTTTTCCTGCCCGGCTTTCTGATGCTATTCCACTTAAGGCCAAGTGTTGATAACATGTGAATTGATGAGAAAAATTCCCAGCGTAACTACTCTCAAATAGAAATTGCCGCCCCAACCTCACCTCAAGCTGATGTAAAGCACTAAATGCTCCTGAGATAAAATGCATCTTCCATGGCGCAGAAATTTCAGGCATCACTGATCAGTCGTGGCTAATCACACCAAAGCATTCAACAGATATTGGCTGAACACTTACTTTGTGCTAGGCTCAGTGCATTTACGGGCACATCAGCAGCATTCTGGCTTTGCAAGTTCCCAGGAGGTGTGGTCGTAACTCATGGAGCTTCCAGAGGCCTTGGGACAAAGAAGATGAGCAACCAGACAGGAAAGTGACACTCAGCTCCAGTACAGAGGGCCTCAGATAGCGGGGTCAGAGTTGCCCTGACCGCTTAAACAGAGCCCTGGATGAGCCTGGGTGGGATAGAGAAGTCACACCCAAAAAACAAAGCCAATTTACAGCAGACATTAGGTTACACCAACCCCTGAAGGAAATTTCTTCAAATTAAGAAGAAGAAAAAAAAAAGGATTAGGAAAGAGAATGGAAAGAATAAATTACGTTCTATTTTGCACTGATTCTAAGATGCACATGTTTTTCATGTGTTAACATCTCTAAACCTTGACATTGGAACATATCATCTGATTCAGAGCATCTTACAGTTGCTGTCAACGTGACTTGCATGTGCCAACTCGTTCACAGCTGCTGCTGCTGTCATCACATCAGTGGGATTATGTGTATTGTTGGTACCACATGCGCAGTGTTTAACTGCCGTGTAAAATGTCTCCAGAAAGATTTTACCACGATTCAGTCGCAAAAGGAAAACCTACGATGTATTTAAAAAGGCAGGTGACAGTGCGGTGAGGCATACATTTGTTATTTGCAAAGTGAATATTCATTAGAGAAGAAATGCTTGCAATTCCATGATTTCTTGTGAAACAAACCAAGTGCTTTACGCTTGGTACCAACACCATGGTCCATGATCCACCAGCATCACCTGCGAGATCGTTAGAAATGCCAAATCTCGGGCTCTTCCTTAAACCTGCTGAATCAGGAGCTGCGTTGTAGCCATATCCCCAGGTGACTGTGCCTCAGAGTTTGAGAACTGCTTTAAAGGACATGATGTGAAGCTAAATTGCATTGAATTATTGAGATGCATGTGAAGGAATGCTCATTGGATGCCAGGCAGTGCAGCTGACGGCAGGGGAGACTGTCAGGTCCTTCAGAATCGAGGAAAGAAATTTCAGCACGAGACGCCCATGTGACCATGTCACTCACAGTCAGGGCCGTCATTAAGACACAGTGTCACAGCCTCGTTGGCAGTTTTTATTCTCTGTTTGAGGTACATAAAGAATGATATGACTTAAAAGGAGGGCATTTTAGATTAATTAAAGGTGGCAAGGAATATTCTTCAGGGGCATGCAAGAAATTAAAATAAAAAGGGCATCGGGGTGGCTCAGTTAAGCGTCCAACTCCTGACTTCAGCTCAGGTCATGATCTTGCGGCTCACGGACAGTACAGAGCCTTCTTGAGATTCTCTCTCTCCCTCTCTCTTCTGCCCCTCCCCTCTCCTAAAGCTAATAAATAATTATAAGCTTTAAAAACATTTTTTTAAATTTAAAATAAAGGCACAACCTTCAGTGAGGGGGCACCGGCAGTTGGCAGAACAGGAAGAATGGGGCTGAAGGTCTGAGAGAATTAAGGACACTAGGAAGCGTTTAAGCCCCCTGAACCTGGCCGGGGGAAGGGAGGGCCCGAGGTCCCCGTGGTGGTGCTGGGTATGAGCCGTCCCACCAGCACACGGCTGTAGCTGTGGATTCCAGGTCTGCCAAGGACCCTCCAACCAATGGCAAAAGTGACATTTGACACCTTATCCTTTCAAGTAATTTTTATATCCGTTAGTTTGCATTTCTTTCTTTAGTAACCCTTGGTGTGTTTTTTCACCAAGTCTCATAGCAATCCCTGGGGAAATGCGGCACGAGCTGGAAGTCAGAAGTGTGGGTGATACTGTCTTTCCATGGCAGATATAAGGAAAATGGGCCCATGATTGCCCTGCTGGTAAATAGTAGAATTGGGATTAGAACCTCAGGCTTCTGACTATACTTTGAAAATTCTAACAGGTGGGGCACCTGGGTGGCTCAGCTGGTTAAGCCTCCAACTCTTGATTTCGGCTCAGGTCATGATCTCGTGGTTGGTGAGTTCAAGCCCCGCATCGGGCTGTGCTCTGACATCTCAGAGCCTGCTTGGGCTTCTCTCTCTGTCTCTGCCACTCCCCTGCTCTGTCTCTCTCTAAATAAATAAATAAAACTTAAAAAAAAGAAAGAAAGAAAATTCTAACAAGAAAGCAGATATTATTGGCATTTTGTGCTAGGAAAAAAACAGGTCTCCGAAAGGTCCAGGGACTCGCCCACGCATGACACCCTGACAGCGGGGGGCTACAGCCCACTCATCCTGGCATCTAACTCACTGCTCTTTCTTCTGCTCCCAAACCCTCAGCAAAATCTGCTTGTCTGTTCATGATTTGAAGAGCTCTCTGTTACAGCTGTAAAGTAAATTGCTTAGCGGCCATGTTAACGTTACTAAAGAGCATAGGTATTATTCAAAAATACGCGGGGTAGTCACCAGGGGGTGTGTCACTCACGTGGACCTTTGAGAGCACTGAGTGCCAGGAGTGTTGTGGGCACAGAGCCTGCTCCTGCCACATCCTTAACCCCCTGCAGCTTTTAAATGGTTTTTGTTTTTAATTCTGAGAGTTCGGAAATATATTTTAGATGCTACTTTTTTGTCATAGATATGATTTGTGGATCTTTCCTTCTAGACTGTAGCTTGTCTTTTTATCTCTTAACATTTGGATGAAGTTCAGTTTGTCAGTTTTTCCTTTCATGGATCATGCTTTTTGGGTATGTCTAAGCATTCTTTACTTAGACCTAGATCCTAAATGTTTTCTCATACTTTTTCCCTAAAACCTTCACAATTTCACATTTTACATTTTTAGGTCCATAATTCATCAGATGTTCATGTTTTGATATAAAGTTTGAGGCTGAATATTGAGGTTATTTTTTTTAAATATTTTTAGTCTTTATTTATTTTCGAGACAGAGAGAGAGAGAGAGCAAGTAGGGGAGGGCCAGGAAGAGAAGGAGCAGAGGATCCAAAGCAGGCTCTGTGCTGACAAGCCCGATTCAGAGCTTGAACCCACGAACTACAAGATCATAACCTGAGCCAAGTCAGATGCTTAACCAACTAAGCCACCCAGGCGTATGTATGTATATATTTGCCTATGGAGGTCCAATCGCTCTGGCGCCATCTTGTCAAAAGGCTACTTATCTATTAAATCTGCACTTTTGTCGAAAATCAGTGGGGTGTATTTGTGCATGTCTGTTTCTACGTTCTCTCTCCTCTTGCAATGATCTATGTGTCTAACCACTGCCTTTACTATAGTTCTGATTATTGTAGCTATAAAGTGTGTCTTAAATTTGGGTAGGCTGATTCCTCCCACTTTATCCTTTTTCTAAGTTGTTTTAGATATTTTCATTCCTTTACCTTTCCATAAGGGTATCTTGCTAGGATTTTGTTAGGAATTGTGTTGAACCTATAAGTCAATTTGGAGATATTCACATCTTTACCATGTTCCATCTTTCAATCTGTGAACACAGTATCTGTCTCCGTTTATTTATACCTCCTTCACCTTTTTTGTTAGCACTTGTTGCTTTTCACATACAAGTCTTATACATATTTTGCTAGATTTCTACCTGTTTTTCTGTCTCTCTCCTTTTTAGCAAATGGTAAACAATATTATGTTTTTAATGTCAGTGCCCACTTGTTCATCTTTAGTACACAGAAATACAATTGCTTTTTGTATTGTGATCTTATATCTTGTAACCCTGCTAATTTCACTCATCAGTTTTTGGAGTATTTTGTAGGTTTGGGATTTTCTAGGCGAGATGTTCGAGCACCATGTTGAATAAGTCATGAAGGCCAACATTCTTGCTTCTTTGTTCCTTTCCTCCTGATTTCCCATGTCTTATCATTTTATCATGCCTTTCATGTTTGGAGAACTTCCTTCAGCCATTCTCTGAGGGTGAGTCTGAATTTATTTTACAGAAATCAGAGCAGAGCCTCGGCCGTTTCTTTACGAATTGTCCGTAGCTCCTTCACCACTCTAGTGGCACAGCTGAATAATTGGAGGCAATGTTTGTCGAACCCTCTTCCGTTCCATGCATCTCCCCAAATTGGGGGCCTCTGTGTAAGGCTTTCTGTTTCTTCACAGAAATATTCCATGCCCCTAACACTTCTTCCATCCCCACATTTGCCAAACCGGAAAGTTTCTTGCAACTCTCTGAACATCCTGGATCTTGGAATGGAGGAAAAGCGAGATTACTGCACAATCTCTGCTCAGGTAACCTCACTTCCTGCGTCCTCGGGGTGGTGCCTGGTGGCAAAGAGCACACTCACTAATCTCCCTCCGCGGTGGCCTAAAAACTGGTTTCCCAAAGCCGGTAGGTCCTAACCTCTGGGACCCACAAAGGTTTCCTCATATGGCGCGTCTGCCGATGTGATTAAGGATCATGAGATGGAGAGACCACCCTGCATTATTTGGGTGGGCCCAGAATACAAACACATGTTTCCATATTAGAGAGAGGCAGAGAGAGATTCTGCACACAGAGGAGAAAAGGCAATGTGGCCATGAGGCAGAGTGGCCTGCAGGGACGGTGCCACCAGCCAGGGTGGAGAACAGCGCACTGCCTGTCAGCTCTCAGAGGAGGCGGTCACTGATGTGTCTCCCCCACCGATTTTTACCAATACTCTAATTTACCAATACTCTAGCTCTACACTAGAGCAGTAAAGGAAGCTAACACATTCTGTGGTGCCTTATCCTGAGAGGTTGATAGGGTTTTGTTCTTTTACAGTGAGGTAGTGGTGGCTCAGAGAGTTTAAGTCACTCAAGTAACAAAAGTGACAAAGCCCCCTGAAAGACTTGCCCTGGTATTTAGACCCCCATCTCAAGCCATTTCTCAAGGATGACACCCTGTCCCTTTGAAGGAAGCCATAGCCAATTCTGAGGTAGGCACTGTTGGTAAATCACTGCCCACTTTCTTCATCCCTCTCCCGTACCCCCAATCTTGTGACAAAAGACTGCATCTTGGTACCATGGATTTTACTCCCTGAAGTTTGCCGACACCTGCTGACAAGTGGAGGAATAGCACAGGGTAAAGAAGGTTTTGTAAAAAAAGCCACTGAGCAGCTGTGCAAAGCCAGAGGCCAGAGGCGAGTAACTGAAGAAGACAATGAAGATAAAAGCCGAAAACACTAGGAAAGGCACCAGGAGCTCTGAGCCTGCCCACTGGTCTCAGGCCAAGCAGTTAGAGTCAGGGGACTCCAAGCTGCACCGTATAAGCACTCTGTTACCCATGGGGTCATCTGACGCAAAGTCTCAGAGTTTCTGTGTCGTGGGCAGCATGGAATAGATGATTAATTTCTCGCAAGGCAAGTACTCAACTCCCTGAGGAGCCCTGGGCAACTTACTGCAGCTCCTTGCCTCGGCTTTCCTGCAGCACTCATATGAGACACATTCTAGAGTTGTCCTGACTGCATTCTTAATGATACGAGGCATGTTTAGGTTAATAGCAACCATAAACATAAACACACAAACGCCACCCCATTTACAATTGGGGCTAAAGACAGCCACCGACCACATCTGGCTTTTAAGACAATGAAATACCACATTGTTCCATTAGGTGGAGCCAAAAGATCAGTTGAAGCGTATCTTGGGCCTTGACAAGTATTTTCCGGCGCTTTGTAATTATATTTGGTGGGATCCATGACTAAGGTTTTGGGAAGCCCATAGCCATCCTCATTTGTAGGTCCCCCCATCAGCCATGCTTGTATATGTAACTTATTCTTCCTCCAAACCACCCCACTGGATAGAGATGGGAGCTCGGACCACCCAGGCCTTGCCTCCCTCCTGGTTACCCTCACCCAGTACATCTCTCTCTAATCTCAGCCCTAAAATTAGCAAATCATGGTGTCAAAATGCCAAAATGCTCCACCTCGTAGATACTACTTCTTCCTCAACTGTGCTGACCTAACACAATAAACAAATAAATAGAACAAGGAAAGAACCTAATGTTTCTTGAGTGCCTGCTGTATTTCAGGCGTTCTCACATACCATCCTCAGATGAATGGATAAACAAAATAAGCTGTATGCATCCAGTGGAATACTTTTCATAAAAAGGAATGAAATTGTGATAGATGGTTCAACATGGACGAACTTTGCAAACATTATGTTTGGTGAAATAAGGCAAACACAGAGAACAAATATTCTAGGATTTCACTTATAGGAGATAACCTCGAAGAGGCAACCTCATAGTGACAGAAAGTAGAAGGGAGGTGACCTGGGATCAGGGTGGGGGGAATTCTTGTTTCATGAGTATAGAGCTGTGTCAGAATGATGAGAACTTTGGAGAAGAATAGTAGCTGAACAACACTGTGAATGTACCTAATGCCACTGAATTGTACACTCACAAATGGGTAAAATGATAAATATCATATTATGTTTAATACACACATCTATATTTGCCTAACTTTTAAATAACATCTATTTTTGTGCCTACTTCACCTACTAGACTACACCTTCCCAAAGGGCCAGATTTTACTCCTTTTGAGATCCTTAACCCCTAGCCTAGACCCTAACACACGGAGACCACAATAAAGGGCATCATAATGAAAATATACGAAGAAAAATCCTAGATTTAAAATTTATTCCCAAAAAAGGACAGGAGAAGCCAAGTCTACTGAATGCTTACTGTTTATCAGCGCTTTAAAAGTTTCACTCATACCACACAAATGTCATGAGCATGTCCTCTGTGCCAGGCACTGGGAATGTATCATGAAGCAGACAGATTTCTCTGTCCTCAGAGAGTGCCCGTTCTATGGACAAGAGACACACCACTGATGCATAAAGAGAAAAATGACAGGTATGATGTCAGATGGAGATGGGTTCTGAGAGGAGGGTAAAATGGAGTAACGGGAAGGTGTTGAAATGGGGTTGGAGCCTCTTTCTGCCAGGCACATCAGGACAGTCTCTGGGAAGGAAACATCTGAGACCTACATCATGAGGAGACAGCACACGACAATCTCAGGAAGAGAGCTCCTGGCAGGGAAGACAAGACGCACAGGTGCTAAGGAAGGAGGAAGCATGACATGTGAGGGAGACAGGTGTCACTGAAGCTGGATCTGGATGGATGAGGAGGAAATGCTGACGATTCAGGTGGAGAACAAGTCAGGTGTCGGGTCAGATCAGAACTACGGGCCAAGCCAAGGACTTTGTATTCTATTCCGGTAGCAGTAAGAGCTATTGGGAGGCTTGAAGCAGAGAGTGACGTCATCTGATTCATGCTTTCTGTGTGGACAATGGACAGTCAGGTGACCAGCCACCAGGTAGCCACCCAGGTGCGTCATGGTGGTGGTTTGCATTACAGTTTTAGCCACAGAGATAACGAGAAGTGGTTGGATTCAAGATACATTTTGGAAACAACTCTGATACAACTTTGATCGGGAGGATGTGGAAAGGGACAGAATGGAGTCCAGGATGGCTTCTAGGTTTTTTCCCCAGCAGCTCAATGGAAGGTAGACCCACGGGGTCAGAAAAGGAAGGCTCGTGGAGGGCGATGAAGACTGGTGGAGGTTTAGTGGGGCTCTGGGTTATGTTAAGGTTGAGGTGCCTTATGAGACCTCCAGGTAGACACGGCCACATGTAATTCCCAGGCTAAGGTGACAGAATAAGAGTCATTGGTGTCTGCATGAGATGGCCTCATGGCCTAGGCAGGGAGAGGAGGACAGGAGAGGGTTGTCCCCAAGCGGGGGCCTGGAGCACTCTCACACTCAGAAGTCCACAAGGAGAAGGCAACCTCAGAGACCTGAACAAAGGACCATGCAGTGAGAGGAAGTCCAGACAACTCCAAAGTTCTAGAAGCCTGGAGAAGCTGGAAGTGTCTGGAAGGAGAGCGGACTCACCTGGGAAACGGTGCTCTGATGACAGAAGGCTGAACGTGACGTAGCAGATGGAAGTCACTGCTGAATTTCACGGGGGCCATTCCCCCGGAGTTCCCTCCGGGGGCAGAGAGCTGACTGGAATAGGGTGGGGAAGGACCTGGGTGAGGGCACAGGTGCAGTGGAAGCTCTCTTGAGACTCACCCTGGTAGGGGGCCAAGACCTGGGCCAGGCTCTGAAAGGAGAGGGGGGGATCAGCGGACGAAAGATAGATGGCAGTGTGCCCTGTTGGGGCGCAGTTCCCACCACAGTGCCGTGTAAGTATTATTGTCTTCACTTCATGCACGAGAAAACTGAAAACAGAAAAGTTTACTTCCCATGCACCAAAATCTTAAAATTAACAAACAGCAAATGCTAATATTATACAAGACCCAAATTGTTTCTGCTAGACCCAGTCACCTCCTATCAAAATACAAAAAAAAACCAAAAAAAATTAAGTACCTTCGTTTTCTTTCTCAACACAATGACACGGTTGATTGCCAAGTAGTATAAATGGCTATATTTTCACCTTCCTGTTATTTGTTGACTTGGAACCATTCATTAAATACAAAAAGGTTTTTGTCACATTTTAATCACTCTCCCTTGTTTGCCTTGATCAAGACTGAGTTTGGTTTACAAGGAGGCAGCCCTCCTTCCAGCTTTACCTCTCAAATCTTTTATCGGAAACCACACAAGTTTTTAAGTCATCAAAAATTTCTTGTTGAAGACCATCTGGGTGGCTCAGTCGGTTAAGGACCTGACTCTTGATCTCAGCTCAGGTCAAGAGTTCAATCCCCACATTGGGCTCCACGCTGGGCATGAAGTGTACTTAAAAAAAAGTTTATTGTTTTATTGCTGTTTTAATTCTTAAAAGTAGCAATCTTCATTTCACTCAAGATTTCAAGTCTTACACAATCAAATATTGCCTTAAAGTTTGTTTATATAGCATCCACTGTATGTGAGGTATGGTGTTAGATGCAGCAGGAAGAAAACCCAAGTTCACGGTGCTCCTGCAGAAGTAGGAACGGGTGCCCCGGGAGCACCTGTGAGAGTGAGGCCAAGGACTCTGCCAAGGCTACAATGACAGAGATACATGGTGACCTATTTGGTCTGAACCGAGCAGACCCTGTTCTTGAGTTTCTGTGCAAAACAATAGATTCATTACACACACTGAAGGCAGTAACATTTTCAGTTGTTTAGAACTGTCCTAGAGTGAGTTTTAGAGTTTTTATAACTATTTTATATTAAATATTTCATAAACATAATTATATGTGACTATATTCATATATTAATATTAAAACAACTATATATAACTATATATTCATATTAAATATAATTTTACTTTTTTCCTTGTAAACCTTTTTTTTAATAAATAAAACATATTCATGGCTTAGATTTTAAATCACATTTACAGATGAGGAACACTTTAAGGCCCAAATAGATTAACAAAGAAGCTATTATGGCTGGAAGGAATGCCTCCCACACCCCACTCCCCTCATGCATTTTAAGCCTAAAAGCAGAGACTTAATATCAGAGAACACCATAGACATCTCCCTCTTGACTGGAGAACTGAAGCCAGAGAAAGAGCAGAAGACTCGGTGAAGCTCCCATAACCCCCGTCTGATACCCTCACCTTCATGCTACAGATGCAGATGAAAGCTGTGCTATGTTTAGCTCATGCGGAAGGAGGTTTCTGCTTATATGAAGTGAAACTTTCTCTCCCTGTTAACACTTAGGCCACGGGCATTAGCTACAGAAGGGTATCCACTGATGAATACAGACTATTAGAACAGCGAAGAGGAAGCGAAGATATATTGTTTCCTTGAATATCAGAAACTTCCACATCATTGCCAGAAAGCAGTGGATCAACTCCACCTCTCCCAAAGGCTGAGCCCAAAAGCTTCCTGTTGGCATTTACACGAAAGAAAGCACCCGGTCCTTCTGGCATCATCTGCTGGGCTATGAGATCCAGCTGGCTCTCTAGGGGACTGGAAAGATCCCCATTATAGATCGCAACTCCACCTGCTACTTCCTCAGGCAGGTAGGCACAACAGCATCTTGTTTTGGCCGCGATTTTGTACATAGGAATTGCTTCCTGTGCTGCAGCCTTTACCGGAAGGAAGGCCTGCTCTTTGCGATGAACGATCATTCAGGGCTCCAACCATTGGTACAAACCCTGGAGGACCAGGCCACCCAGGATCACTGGGTACCTGGTTGTATCATTTACCACTTGGCCGAGTCTCTGTTTTGCTTCACTTAGCAAGTCTGTAATAAGGTCAGCTCTCACTCTGAGGACTTTGAGCCTTGCTTGATTCATCACACCAGACATCTGCATTTTCTCCTGCTCATCAATCTGCTTTTCTTTCTTCTTTTAGGAGTTCAGAATCTTCAGTCTTTGGGTTTGCACAAGACAACCTTTCTCAATGTTCAGCTCCTTCTCTGCCTTTGCATTGATTTCTTCTGCTTTCTCATTGACTTCTTCTTCAATGAAAGCCATCGTATGCTTAATCTGCGTCTGTACGTTGGCACTGCTGAGGGCCACTGACTGGAGACGAGGTTAGAAGGGAGCAGTGGAAGGAAGGGCTAAATGGTTTTAATTTTAGATAACGAACTTAATCTGTCCTTCTTGGGAAAATGCCACAAACTATCAGGGCTGAATTCCACCTGACGTGGCTGCCAAACGGGGTCCCTCTGTGCCACTGGCCTCTGGTTGGCACACGGCCCTGGTGCATAGCCCGGATTGCTGCATACAGTCTGCTAGCATGCAGCTCGGTCATCCTCCACAGAGACAGGGTGTGATCCCCAGGAGAGGCTTTCCACACCTTGGATTTGAAGAATGATTTCAACCATCGTGCATTTTGCCATCTCCCTACAAAGCAGCGTACAGAGAGCCAGGCGGTTGGCACCGTGTTTCTGACGCATCCCGGGGTCCTCTGGCATCCTGGGGACTTCCTCACCCTCCTCTTACTCCCCTGACCCTTTCTCTGCCTCTGCTCTATCCCCAAATGCTTTTCTTCCAGCTCAAGTCACATGATGGACTTTTATAAAGATTCTAGGAGGCATCACCCGCATAATTCAGGGCCAGCAATGGCTGGAGTCCCTTGTGTCCTGGTGGGGAGTCTGATGCCCAGCAGTGGAGCACATGGAACGGGTTCCCAGGGGAAGGCAGGCTTCGGAGGCAACATTACCTTTCTTCGAAAACGTGCTCTGTCTGGGGATTCTGCTTCTCTGTGGACTGGAAACGCCCTTGAGTATTGCTATGGGTTGAATTGTGTCTCCTTCCCCGCTCCCCCCCCCCCAAAAAGAAACATTGAACCCTTAAACCCCAGTATCTCAAAATGTGACCTTATTTAAAAATAGGGTCCTTGCAGACGTAATTAACCACATTAAGATGAAGTCGTACTGGAGTAAGATCAGCCCTTAATGAAATATGACTGGTGTCCTTATAAAAGCTGGGGAATTTGCACGCAGACACACAGAGAGAAAGCCACATGATGGTGGAGGTAGAGATTGGAGTCATGCTTTCAGAAGCCAAGGAGCCCTGGGGCCACCAGAAGCTGGAAGACGCAGCCTCCAGAACTGTGAGAGAGTGGATTTCTTTTGTTGTAAGCCACCCAGTGTGTGGTTGCAGTAGCCGCCAGAAACTAATGTAAGCGTTAACTGACAATTAACAACTCCAAATGCCAACATTACACAAGAGCAATACCAGAAATAAAAGCTAGTGGTAGGGGTGATGCCTGGGTGGCTCAGTCAGTTAAACGTCCAACTTCTCAGGTCATGATCTCATAATTTGTGGGTTTGAGCGCCGTGTCGGACTCTGTGCTGACAGCTCAGAGCCTGGAGCCTTCTTTGGATTCTGTGTCTCCCTCTCTCTCGGCCCAGACCCCGCTCATGTTCTGTCTCTCTCTGTCTCTGAAAAATGAATAAACTTTAAGAATAACTTTTTTTAAAAGCTGGGGGGGGGGGTTCATAAGCTAGCCTCACGCTATCCTTGTATTTCTTATTCAACGGAAATGTTGAGAATATACTGTTTTTTTTCACTTTCCTTCCCTGGTCCTATTTACCACTTCAGATAAGAAAATGGACTTTTGCGGTTGTCAGGTCTTCTGAGCCTTCGCTTCAAACTCTGAGAACCAAAAAGTATTCACGTAGAGTCGGGGGGAGGGTGCTTTGGTTCTCATAAGAAATAAAACTTGAGTCAAACCAAGCCACACAACCGATCAGGTCTGACGTGCTTATAAATCTGTCTTTTAAAGAACATGGCTCTCTATTATAGCACAAAAATGCTGAATGACAAACTCAAGTCATGATTTTTCTCAGTGGGTTTTTTCTCTTTGTCCTGTGTGGCCTGCAGGTGGGTGATGGGTGATGGTGGCAGAACAGGTTCCACACAAATGTCTGGCATCTATTGTTCCCAAGCTCTGAAGCCTCTGCCAAATACATGGAGAATAGTCACATTTAACATCCTGTTACAAAAGCGTAAAAGGAGTTGGTGTGAGCTAAAGATTTCGCACCGTGCTGGCACACGGTAGGCACCCAGAAAATGGGAGCGATGTTCTTTCTTCATGAAAGATACATAATCTCAGTTCTACAAGAGGCAGAAGAGTTGCTGAAATTCACCAAACTCCTTAACTGTCCCTATAATCTGCCGTTACACTTCCTGAATAAATTTCGTTTTCATATATCTCTTTGTTTCAAGGATCAGTGAATGAGGATGAAAATGCTACCAATCTGAGCTTCCAAATGCTTTAAGGAGACATTTAAGGAAGGGGAGAGTTAAGTTTTTCTGTCCCACTGCCTCTCAGGGGTGGTAGGAGACCAACCCTGCAGAGTGCAGATGGGAAAAATGTCCCATCCTATTTCTCTGTAAATGGGAAGATGGAAAAAGAATACTGAGAGAGGGAAAAGTAGTGGATACATACGAGCTATAGGTATAAAGGTAAAAACAGAGCATGGGAGATAGGAAAACTGATAGCTCTGTACTCCTCAAAAAAAAAAGTATTGTTAGTCACGTTTATTTTCAAGTGGATCGACTGATACTTTATTCCATTTCACACTAAATTTTAGAGCAGTGTATTTTAGCCTCAAAAAATGGTGTAATTCTTATTGTTGCTTACAGAAAACAACACTAAAAATCTAGGAGACTATAAGCTGAGAGCGAGATCACCCAAATAGGTGAAAAAGTCTGAAAATGTTGGCAGATCTAAGGAGACACTGAGCTAGCTTGAACAGAAGGCATAGCATCTCACTCTGATCCTTGTCAGATCTCTGAGTCATCTATAGAATATTTTTAATTCGCTTTTTAAAATTTTAACCCCAATATAGTTAACATACAGTGTTATATTAGTTTCAGGTGTATAATACAGTCTCCAAGGGGCGCCTGGGTGGCTCAGTCGGTTGAGCGTCCGGCTTCGGCTCAGGTCATGATCTCACAGTTCGTGGGTTCGAGCCATGCATCAGGCTCTGTGCTGACAGCTCAGAGCCTGGAGCCTGCTTCAGATTCTGTATCTCCCTCTCTCTCTGACCCTCCCCTGCTCGCTCTCTCTCTCTCTCTCTCAAAAATAAATAAAATATTAAAAAAACTTTTTTAAATACAGGCTCCAAGAATTCTCTACATTTCTCAGTGCTCATCTGGTAAGTGTACTCTTAATCTCCTTCACCTGTTTCACCCATCCCCCCACCCACCTTCTCTCTGAGAGAAGTTTGTTCTCCTGTTAACAGTCTGTGTTTTGGTTTGTCTCTTTTTTCTTTGTTTGTTTTGCTTCTTAAATTCCATATGAATGAAATCATATGGTATTTGTCTTTCTATGACTGATTGCTTCACCTAGCATTATACTCTCTAGCTCCATCCACGTTTCTGCAAGTGGCAAGATTTCATTCTTTTTTATGGTTGAATAATATTCCCTTGTGTATATACACCACCACCCTTTCTTTTTTTTTTTCAATATAGTTTATTGTCAAATTGGTTTCCATATAACACCCAGTGCTCTTCCCCACAAGTGCCCTCCTCCATGCCCATCTCCCATTGTCCCCTCTCCCCCACCCCTGTCAACCCTCAATTTGTTCTCAGTATGTAAGAGTCTCTTGTGGTTTGCCTCCCTCCCTCTCCTTAACTATTTTTTCCCTTCCCCTCCACCATGGTCCTCTGTTAAGTTTCTCCTGATCCACATAAGAGTGAAAATATACGGTATTTGCCTGACTTATTTCACTTAGCATAACACTCTGGAGTTTCATCCATGTTGCTACGAATGGCCAGATTTCATTCTTTCTCATTGCCATGTAGTATTCTATCATGCATATAAACCACATCTTCTTGATCCATTCCTCAGGTAATGGACATTTAGGCTCTTTCCATGATTTGGCTATTGTTGAAAGTGCTGCTGTGAACATTGGGGTACATGTGCCCCTACACATCAGCACTTCTGTATCCCTAGCAGGGCTATTGCTGAGTCATAAGGGAGTTCTATGGATAGTTTTTTGAGGAACCTCCACACTGTTTTCCAGAGCGGCTGTACCAGTTTACATTCCCACCAACAGTGTAGGAGGGTGCCCGTCTCTCCACACCCTCGCTAGCATCTGTAGTCTCCTGGTTTGTTCATTTTAGCCACTCTGACCGGCATGAGGTTCACCACCTCTTCTTTATCCATTCACTTATCAATGGACCCTTGGGCTGCTTCCACAATTCAGCTATTGTAAATAATGTTGCTATAAACATAAAAGTGCATGTAATCCTTTAAATTAGTGTTTTTGTATTTTTTGGTCAATAGCAGTGTGATTACTGGATTACTGGATAGCTCTATTTCTTAACATTTTGAGGAACCTGATAGTGTTTTCCACAGTGGCGACACCAGTTTGCATTCCTACCAGTAGTTCCTTTTTCACCACATTCTCACCAACACTTGATTTTTCTTTGTGTTTATTTTATTTATTTTATTATTATAAATTTTTTATTTATTTTTCAGAGAGAGCAGGGGAGGAGCAGAGAGAGACAGACACAGAGTCCTAAGCAGGCTCTGGGCTCTGAGCTGTCAGCACAGAGCCTGACATGGGGCTCGAAACCATAAATCTCGAGATCATGACCTGAGCTGAAGTCAGATGTTTAACCTACTGAGCTACCCAGGTGCCCCTATATTTTTTTATTTTGGCCATTCTGACAGGTGTGAGGTGATATTCACTGTTGTTTGGTTTTCATTTCCCTGGTGATGAATGATGTTGAGCATATAGAATCTTTTTTTTTTTTAACTCCCAAAGTCTCCAAAGGCAAGTTCATTCACGCTCACACCTACAGGCCCTGGCTGTCTTCCTTCACCAACACCCAGGAGTCGGGTCCCCATCTTAACTCTTAGATGTGGCTTTCACCATTCACCCAGACATGCTGCTGGTGGTGGACATGAGATCATACACACACACACACACACGCACACACACACACACACACACACACTTATACTAACACACATTTGCTGATTCTCAAGAGCCACTCCATGGTTTTGCACGTACCAGTTCCTCGGCCGGATACCCTTTCCCCTTTATCTGCCTGAAGTCTCATCTTTCAAGGACCAGTTCACTGTGTGTCCTCTCACTGGCTTCCCTCAGGCATCCCCTGCCCCCTCCCGTCTAGGAAGGGGGCTCACTGCCCTGCGTGATAGGTAGGACCCCATGAAGTACTAGACAGAGCCCGTGTGTGTGCCTTAGGATGGTGGTGGCCTGGGGTGGATTATACCACTCAAGAAAGTCCAAGAAACAAGAGAACATCAATTTAAAGTGACAAGCATGGAAGCAAAGAGCCACTGAAATGAGAAGAATAAATTTATGTGAGACAATGGGTACATACATTCAGCTCACAAAATGAGACAAGATGATGTCAGGTCCTTCTCTATTTTCAAGTGGCTTGACGTGACATTCTGTCCAATTTGACTTTACGCATTGGAATCACACAATGTAGCCTTAAAAAAAAAACCATTCATATCCGTATTCATCAGGAACTAGTAATTTGTCAGGTGCTCAGAAAACCTGATTTCCTTGATACTGTCAATAGTTCAACTTCTGAATGAGGATGTGGGTAAGTAAAAATAAAAACAATGTTTGATAAATTTTTTCCTTTTATCTACAGGAATAAACAGATTAGGTAGACTTTAGATTGGAATTTTAAAACTCCCAGGAAACACATTTCCTTAGTTACATATCTAGACAATGAGAACCACTTGACTCTGGGCCACATTCCAAAAAATGATATTCAGATACACTGGAAGGAAGTTCAAGGGCATGCTTTGATGACAAAGGGGAATGTGCTGAAGCAGATAGGGGGAATTTATGAGGCTCTCCTCTCCCATCTTCTGACCAGAAGGAAAGCAATCTGCTCATTTCCCAAGGGCAGATTACCTCCAAAAGTCATGTTGGGAATTATATTTACCTGTCCATTAGAATAAAATACATTAGCATTGAAATTTATGTCATACCAAAGAGACAACAGCAAAAAGGAGACCAAGTATAAATCCTAAACCTGTTATCAAAACATTACAAGAGTTGTCCTTTTAACTTTGGAGGCCCTAATTGGTGAAAAGTTAGCTGCAATTAGGATTCTTTAGGGGAAGTCAATCCAAAATGGATTGGAAGAATGAGGTCCGCAACAAGCAAAAGGCAAACCAAATCAAGTCCTACCAGTGGGCTGGAGAGCCCTCACCTTTTCCTAGAACAGGATTGCCCTTAGCTGTTTCCAGGTCTTTGTTCCCTCTGTCTCTGCCTGGAATGTCCTTCCCCAAACTTCTCTGGCTCACACAAGGTCTTACTAACCCTATATGACCCAGAGCAAATGCATGTCTGTGACCCTTTCGTGTTCACCCCGTATCCCCAGAAATGGCACTCCAGGCAGACTTTTCTTCCAGTATTTCTCTCCCTGTATCATAACTTTTTACTCATAATTCTCTTTCTCTAAACTGAGCCAATGTGTCTTTCCATCACCAGCACTAGGCTCAGCGAGCACTCATGAATGTATAGTAAATAAACAAATACATTAATACATTAATGGAAACTAAATTTTTGGACACAGGCCTGCTGATGTCATCCCTCATTGACCTCCCTAATCCGAGCTTCCAGTACCCCTTTGTCATAAGGAAATATAATGAAGTCATTTCTAAAATAGCTACAACTCTAGGATTCTAGGGAACGTGTTCTTTGACATTAGTGAATTACTGCCACGTAAGAGACCACTCCAGTAGTGAATGATTGACTATTGATTCTTTGTCTATGGTTTGATTAGTGGTCTTGGCTGAGCTCACTCATGCAACTGCATTCAGCTTGGCCTCTTGAAGGGCCAAGAGGGACTCACTCACATGTCAGTGGCCTTGGTGCTAGCTGGGTGCCTGGGCTCTCTCCCAAGTCTCCTCTCATCTGCTGTCTGCTAGACTAACTCAGACAGGCTCCACTGAACAAGCACTCCTCAAGTCTCTCTTATGTCCTCCATGCTGGTGTCCCCTGGGCCAAGGTAAGTCACATGACCAAGTCTAGTCAATGTGAAAGAGAACTTAGACTCTACCTCTTGTGGACAAAGTGGCAAAAACTTTGTACTCATTTTTTTTTTAACATTTTATTTTTAGGGGCACTTGGGTGACTCAGTTGGTTAAGCATGGGACTTTGGCTCAAGTCATGATCTCATGATCTGTGAGTTAGAGCCCCACATCAGACTCTATGCTGGCATCTGCTTGGGATTCTGTGTCTCCCTCTCACTCTGCCCCTTGCTGCTCATGCTCTATCTCTCTCACTCAAAAATAAATAACCATTTAAAAAAAAAAGATTTTATTTTTAATCTCTATACCCAGTGTGGGCTTGAACTTACAACCATGAGATCAAGAGTCACATGCTCTTTCAACTTTGCTAACCAGGCATCCCGTCCATCATTTTTAATTCACTACAACATCACAGAGATCCTATTAATTTTGTTGTTGCCACTATTGTGAATGGAGAATGAGACCATTTTTCTTTTATCCTTTCTTCTCTTCTCTTCTCTTCTCTTCTCTTCTCTTCTCTTCTCTTCTCTTCTCTTCTCTTCTCTTCTCTTCTCTTCCTCCTTTCAACACATCTGCCCTCAGATTTAGGCTCTTACCTAATTTCATTGCTTAGCTCTTATGAGTCAACGTTGAAAATGAGTTCTGAATTTATTGGGAATACTTCTGCCCATGTCACCACTTACCTTCGCTACTGATTTAAGGATCTATTCTTTGCCACTGAGGGAAATCTCTCTCTTTTATTCACTAAGGGTATTTGCTATGCAGTTAGTAATACATGTTGGTGGTGACAAAAAGGAATCTTCTAGTATGATTATTTGTTTTCTTTTGATTCATTACTAGAGTGGATTGTATTAGTAGACTTCCTGCTGCATAGCATTCATTCCCTTTCTTACACCAGGCTCCTCCCTCCTTCCCTTGCAGTCCGCTGCCTGCGGTGTGTGCGCGTGCGCGTCCACATGCGTGTGGTTGGGAGGGTCGACTGACCGTTAGTCTCACCCTTTCCAGCCCCACTTCTCCCTCTTCCTCATCTGTTAACATCTACTTCTGTGCTGCCCAAAGGCACAGTGGTGACTAGCACGCCAAGCGATGAGCACTTTGGAATGGGGTATTCTGGGCTGAGGTGTGCTGTAAGTGTAAAACTTGTATTAGATTATGAAGGCTTAGCGCGCGCGCGCACACACACACGCAAAATCCCCTGTTAATTTTTACATTGAGTACATGTTGAAATGATTCTATTTTGGACATAATTGCTTAAGTAGAGTATTGAGATTGATTTTACTTGTTTCTGTTTACTTCTTAAATTTTTTTTTTAGTTTGTTTGTTTTTAAGAGAGAGACAGAGTGTGAGCAGGGGAGGGACAGAGAGAGAGAGAGAGAGAGAGAGAGAGAGAGAGAGAGAGACAGAGAGAGAGACAGAGAGAGACAGAATTCAGAGCAGGGCCCCGGCTCTGAACTGTCAGCACAGAGCCTGATGCAAGGCTCAAACTCACCAACCGTGAGATGGTGACCTGAGCCAAAGTCCAACACTTAACTGACTGAACCATCCAGGAACTCCTGTTTATTTCTTTTTAATGTGGCTACTAGAGAATTTTAAATTACTGTTTGGTATATAAATACCCATGTACATACATAGTTATGTATACCTCTCTTATACCATACCAATCTAGATGAAGTCTACTCTTTGATTATAAATATTTCTAAGATATTTTGATAGTCTTAGCCAAAGATAATTAGATGTACCTGTGAGAGATGGTTGCAATAATGGCCCTAATTTGTTCTCATCTCTCTCTATCCATACCCTGGACAATCCCTTCCCACACTCACTCTGGCCTTGGCCTTGTGACTTGACAAAAGCGAGCAGAGATTTGCAGAGTACTGGCGCATTAGGGCCGCCCCCTCTTGCTGTGAGAACCCCAGAACCACACATGAAGTGCCCCCAGTAGTCTCCCAGATGCTGAGAGACCCTAAGGAGAGGACAGGCTGTGTGGGCACCCCAGCAGCCATAGAAGGAAAAGAAATAATAAGTTACTGTTGTTGTGAGCCATGGATTTTTGATAAAATCTTTATGCAGCAAAGTCCAACTGATTCAGTACTCTCAGTCTTTTAAGATAGGAATCACGCTGTACATAAGTGCAGATTAGTCATAATTCAGTGGAATCACATGTAAGTGTAAAACACATTGTCAAATCTGTCCGCAGGATGTCATTTCTTACCAATGTCCTCCCTTACTTTCGCCTCCCTTGTCATGCAGTTCAAAATTCACATACTTTATAGGTCTCTCTTCAGGAACTTCCTCTTCTCCTAACCATTTATAGATAAGAACTCTTGCCTCCAGGAAGTGAGTTTTATTGCCCCCACAATAAGCAACGTTTTACAGGCGAGGTGACCAACAAGTGGCACAGCCAGGACTGAGTCCTAAGTCATTACTTCCCTGGGAGCCTTCCAGCTGACTACGCCCCCGTCAGCCTCCTCCCCCAGCGATAGGCAGGGGTTCCCCCCAGCAAAAGCAGGGGCAAATTTTCCAATCAATTAAGTCTGTTATTTACAGCAGAGCCAGAAGGCAGTGACATCATGATGCGTATTGCTCATGAATTGCACTCTAATAAAATCAAATGTCTGAGAAATTTTAAATACACTTAAATCGAAACCACAAACAACATGTGGCTGGAGGTTGCTAATAGCATAGGGTATCAACTGGCCATCCTTCTAGGGATCGTGCAGAAAGATCCCAATTCTGATGGTGTCATTTCCTTTTGATTCACTGTCTTCCTCATTATATCGACTCTATCTCGTGTAGCCTCAACAAAGTGTTATTCCAATTTAGAATTTACATTTGTTGTCTCCAATTATATAGCAATATTCTACTTTAGAAATGTTCTATTACATTTTCAGCAACCGAGAAAAACTATTAGAAAATTTTTTTTAAACATTTATTCATTTTAGAGATATCTTGAGCAGGGAGAGGGGCAGAGAAAGAGGGAGACACAGCATCTGAAGCAGGCTCCAGATGAGGTGGGGCTCGAACTCAGAAGCTGTGAGATCATGACCTGAGCTGAAGTCAGACACTTAGCTGACTGAGCCACCCAGGCGCCCCTAGACACACTTGTTTTAGTGCCGCTGCATCACCATTGCATATTGGCTCTTTACCTTGTGTTCTATGGGTGCAGAGAACTCGATATGCCTGGACGCTGCCTTTGTTTCTACCACCACCATGTCATCACTATGAACACCCCACTTCGTCTCTGCTATGCTCTTGAGGCCACAGCTTCTTTCTTTATTATAGTTTGGAAACACTAGGTAAGGAGTATAATGGGGTTCAAACACCATGATCACTCAGATATTGATTAATCTAGCTTCGTCAGTGTTAATAAAAAATACTATTTTAAGCTGCCTACTATGTGTTACATAATTTACAAAGACTAGTTAACTCACTCACCTTTATAACAATCTGGCTGAGTAGAAAATAGTTGCTCCATTTTATACTTGGGGAAGAAAGTTAAGATTCTGAGAGTTGAACGTTCCCAGAGGCAAACAAGGCGTGGCAGTACCAGACTCACACTCACGTCTGTTCTGTGTCAAAGCTGGCGCCAAATACCTTTGCTTTAGGGGTCTGAAAGTCGCTTCTCCTCTCCACACATCTCAGTTCACACCAGGAAAGTTAAAAAGTTTGGAGCCCATCTTCTCACAGTCCTTCAAGCCCCAGCGAGTGTTTCTTTGGACACGTCATGGTAGGGCTTGCCCATTTCCCCCCTTGTTGGATTTCGTCCAGGTCAGGAACTCAAGTGTGCCTGCTCCATTGTTAACATTATGTGTTGTTATTGATCCAGGCGAACTGAAAAGCTGATAAGATGCATGACTGATGGCATCAAACTTCACAAACAACTGACAAGTTTTACGAGTTTAGCAGGTTCTGTTTTGAATGGCTTCTACAAAATGGAGGTGGAGGCAAAGCTGGCCTGTTGAGAAAATGTTCTTTCTCAAAAGCTCATGCTCCGAAATTGCTCCACATTAGGGCATTCATCTTCTAGCTCCTGGGCTAACCAAACCCCACACAAACTGGAAGCAATACACATTTCTGCACGTTTCTCTATGATATGCGTGTGAATCCACGATCCAGATGTCCATGATACGTAATCTCTCTCACACTCACGTTGCTTCAGTGAAATTCATCCCATCTCTATCTGTTGATGTGAAACATAACTGTGAAAAGGAGCAAGACAGGACAGAGAACTTTCCAGGGCAGTCTACGCTGTTTGTTCCTTTTAACAATGGGCGGCGGAGAACAGAAATGTGCAACTGGCTGGACAAGAGAGCTCGCCAAATTTAGTAACGTTTACTTTGTTACAATAAATTAAATCCTATGTGATGGGGCAATAGTTCCTGTTAAAGACACTATAGTTTTGATATCTTTAGGCTAAAACTTCCCCTTTCATCTAATTTAAATTGCCTAATTGAAGCTTATAGACTAGCACTATACAGTTTTTGCCTGTTACTAGGTTTAAGGCATTTCCTGCACGCATTCAGACGTAACAGTATGGTAAATACAACATTGGGTCATTCACAGAATTGTACTGTGTACTTAGCAACCACAAGAAAATGTATTCAGAGATCCGGAAGAAACAGAGAGAATATGTTTCTTAATATTTGTAAGTAATACAGCATTGACTATAATTATGGACATATTATTAAAAATAACCTCACAAAGGAAGAAATCATGTAAAAATATGAAAATGGGATAGATGGTCATTTAATTGGTCACTTTTTAATTCTTATTTTATTTTTTAGAGAGAGAGAACACGTGAGTGGGGGAGAGGGGCAGAGAGAGAGAAAGAATCCTGAGCACTCCACATTCAGCACAGAGACTGATGCTATGACCATGAGATCATGACCTTGGGCCAAAATCAAGAGTCAGAAGCCCACAGGACTGAGCCACTCAGGTGCCCCTAATTGATCACCTTTGGCTATGCTTTATCAGATGTTTATTTTCTCCTAAGACTGCATTTTCTTGCCCATTTTTCACTGATATTAAGTATTCCTATTGATTTGCTGTATAGACATAAAATATCGACTACTCTTCTGCCACAAAACCACAAAACCCACTTTCTGCCACGTGTTTCAGGATTCCTTTTTATATGTAACAATATGGTCCACCTAGACTTGCTTTCCTTGGTTCTCTACTTATTTTGTGATGCAGAGACTTACATTTTTTTTTCTCCCAAAGTTCAGGAATTGCCACAACACAACTGAATTTTCATGCCTTTCTTACAAGTTGAAATTCCACTTTATCAATTTATAAGTTTATATATTACTAGGCTAAACTTTTTTACTATATTTTATACTTTATTTTTAAAAAATGTTTAATGTTTATTTATTTTGAGAGGGACAGAGAGAGAGAGACAGTGTGAGTGAGGGAGGGGCAGAGAGAGGAGACAGAATCTGAAGCAAGCTCTAGGCTCTGAGCTGTCAGCACAAAGCCCAATGCAGGGCTTGAACTCACAATCCATGAGATCATGACCTGAGCCGAAGTCAGATGCTTAACCGAGTGAGCAACACAGGCGCCCCTTGACTATGTTTATTAATCCATCTTCCTATTCTAGTACTACATTCACATTTGAGTCATTAATTATACATTTCTTGCACATTTAACAGCCAGTGTGCATGCCTTTTACATTTTGCTCTTTCCAGAGATGTAACATATTTCATTCATTTTTATTTCTAAATGAGCTTTGAAATGACCTATTCAATCTTAACATGACTTGTTACTGGATTTGCACTGGATCTTTACATTAATATGGAAAGCATCACTCTCATTATAGTTCTTGGTTTTTCCATTTAGGAGTCTGCCATGGTTGCGATGCAGTAGAAGTGTTTGCACGAGCATGCACACATACGCGAACTTGTAAATTAAAAAAATGCCCAATCTCCAAAGGAAAACGATCTCAAAGACCTACAGGGACCTAGTCCATGGCATGACAAATACGTTTGCTCTGCAGGAGACAGGGATGGACAGGGTTGAGGAGAAGTAGGCTATGTAAGATAGCGGAGGGTGGCCAGGTCCTGGGCACGCCCCACCCCCAGCACGCAGCCTTGTCTTTGTAAAGCAGTGTCCTAATGCTAAGCCAAGAAGGTCTGAAGCCTTTAGAAGATAAAACTCAAGCAAGCTTTTTTTTTCCTACGTGCCATGATACCCCATGATGCCTTCTGATATGTATGAGAGGGAAGGCAAATAGATTCTTGCCTTTGTTTGTTTGTTTGTTTATTTGTTTGTTTTTCTGAGAGAGAGCATGAGCAGGGGAGGGGCAGATGGAGAGGGAGGGACAGAAACCCAAGCAGGCTCCACGCCCAGCATGGGTCAGAATGTGGGGCTTGATCTCGTGACCAGGAGGTCCTGACCTGAACCGAAATCAAAAGTCAGACACTTAACCAACTGAGCCACCCAGGGCCCCCAATTTTTGCTTTAAATAGGCACTCAATCACCATACAGAATGAAATGAGATAAGTTAGAAGTGATATGCCATCAAAGGAGCATCCTTTACAAAAGCCGAAAGGTGGACCCAACCCAAGTGCCCAGTGACAGATGACTGGATAAACAAAAGCTCGCATATACATACAATGAAGTATTACTCAGCTTTTTAAAAGACAGAAAATTCTGGGGGCACCTGGGTGGCTTCGTCAGTTAAGCATCTGTCCCTTGATTTCCACTCAGATTGTGATCTGGCAGTTCATGAGATCAAGCCCTAAATCAGGCCTGGCTTGGGATTCTCTGTCTCTCTCTCTCTGCCCTCCCCCACTCACACTTGCTCGTGTTCCCCCCCCATAAAATACATAAAATTTAAAAAATAAATAAAAGGAAAGAAAAATCCTAACATGCTACAGCATGGATGAGCCTTGGGGACACTAGGCTAAGAGAAATAAGTCTGTTATAAAAAGACAAATAGGGTATAATTCCCAAGTTGCACAGAGTAGTCAAATTCATAGATTTTTTAAAAAAGTGATTTATGGGGCACCTGGGTGGCTCAGTCGGTTGAGCCTCCGACTTCGGTTCAGGTCAGATCTCACGTTTGTGGGTTCGAGCCCCGCGTCGGGCTCTGTGCTGACAGATAGCTCAGAGCCTGGAGCCTGCTTCCGGTTCTGTGTCTCCTCTCTCTGCCCATCCCCCTCTCATGCTCTGTCTCTCTCTGTATCAAAAATAAATTTAAAAAACATTTAAAAAAAGTGATTTATGCTTTAACTTCCTAATGTGTTATTGTGTGGGAATTTTACGAAACTTCTTTCATCTATGCAGGACACATTTACTGAGTACCTACTATGAGTGAGGCGTTATTCTTAGTGCTGAGACACAGCCACAAACAAATGCTGCAATTCCTAGTGTTTGGATCCTCCAGTGCAGTGAGAGAAACACAGACTATACACAGGTCAATAAATTAATTAATTGTGATAAGGTTCGTAAAGAAAATAAATCAGGGTGATGTGGTACTGAGCTGACTGGGCACTACTTTAAATTAGATACCCAAAAGTTATTATTATTATTATTATTATTTTTACAACATTGGGCACTAGAAAAACCACTGTCGGGCTGTTTGCCAACAAGGTAAGCTGATGCTAATATTGAAGAGACTCAGTTCAGTTTGGGCTGTTTTATAATTTAATTTTTTATCAGTTACTTTTTATTCTATAACCTATTGAAGTGGAATGGCCATTGGAAGACTAGTGACAGTGTTTCGAGCCTTTGTCTGTGGATAGTAAAATATAAGGACCTTGTGTAGGGACTCTGAGGATGCCTCCTGAGAGCTGGGAACCTCTTGACCTGCTGGCATCTGTAATGTGACTTCCAAGAAAAGGTCACTGTGGAAGACTGGAATTTCGTCCGAGGTGTTATCTGTGAGCCAGTCTGTGAAGGCTGACAGAGGACCTGGACTTAGTCCCAAATTAGTGGCGGTGGGGAGCGGGGGAGCACCTGGGTGGCTCAGTCGGTTGAGCATCCAGCTTTGGCTCAGGTCATGATCTCATGGTTCGTGGGTTTGAGCCCCGCATTGGGCTCTGTGCTGACCGCTCAGAGCCTGGAGCCTGTCTTCAGATTCTGTGTGTCCCTCTCTCTCTGACCCTCCCCTGCTTGCGCTGTCTCTCCCTCTCTCTCTCTCTCTCAAAAATAAATAAAGCATTAAAAAATTTAGAATTAGTGGCTGGGAACTCACTATTCATCTGAAAACCTAGGGCACTACAAATAGTCTTGTCTTACCATAGGGCCCGTCTTCAGAAAAGAAAGCTATTATAGGGTCTGGGCATCAGTTTACACTGACAGGTACTAATCTGAGCAATAATTCATTCCTGCCACGCTATGATTCGTGCTTTGTTTCTCGCTCAGCCTTTTGACGAACTTTGAAGCCCACAAAACAAAGAGCTCAGGTCTATAATCAGATGCTACATTAAGTGCAATCATTTCTTTCTCTTATTACCATAGAAAGTTCCCCCCACAGGGCTACACTTCACTGTCATAAGTATCTGGAGCTATCCTAGATTTCCTTGTTTTCTATGCTGAGGAAAAGTAAGCATTCAAACAACAAAGAAGCAAATTTCTTTCCTGAGATGCACTGGCAACCTGCTTAGGCCAGACAGTCTTCTGTAAGAGAAAGCTGTGGGTGCCCGGGGAAGAATGCAGGGCAGGAGATACAATTGATTTGTTAAGTGGCTCCTGGAGCCAAACTCTAAGAGGGATTTCAGGGCAGAACCGAACACGAGGAACATGACCCCTGCCCTCGACGAATTTATGACCTCGCCAGACAACCAGGTGATTCAAGTAATGAGGAACTGTGGCAGGTGCTCTACTAGATAGAAGAGGGTGAATGGCAGGACCCAATAGGAATACTTAACTTTCCCTTCCAGGGAAAATAGCATTTAAGCAAAGGTCTGAAGGGTGCCTTGAGGTCAGGAAAGGGCAGGCAGGACTCCAGGAGAAGAAAAGAGCATATGCAAAGATCTAGGGACAAAAGGTAACACAATGCTTTGGAAAAGAATGGGGGGGAAATCCAGTTTTGGAGGGTAATGGTGTGAGAAGGAGGTAGGGGAAGGGGGATGGGCAGGAGTGGGTAGCTGGGCTGTAGATGGCCTTAAAAGGGGTTAATGTGGGCAAAAGATTCAGTTTCAGCCTTCCAATATCAGCTCTGAGGGCCTGTGTGGCTAAGAGAAAGGGAGGAGAAAGCACGGGTGTAGGAAACCAGTTAGAAGCCAGTTTAAGGGAAAATGGGAGAAGGTCATAGGTTTAGACAGAGGCAGTGGGGAAGGAGGAGGAATGGAAGGGCTGGAAGACAGGTATCGTAGGCACAAGGTACCAGATTCTGGTCCTCCCAGGTCACGCAGCCTGGACTTTACTCAGTCCACACAGCAATCTACATGAGAAGAGGATTCAGAGCCCATCAAGTCTTTATGAACTCTCTTGGCTGTCCTAAACCACAAAAAAGTTAGGTTCCAAGGTAAAGGCAAGCTGTGAAATGCATTCAAAAGCAAAAGTGTCCCCTCAGAGCTGAAAAGGATTTCTACTGTGGTGTTTGTTTTTGTTTTGTTTTGGTTTTGGCCACACTGGCTTTGTGTCTTATACTTTCCTTAGCCTAAGAATTCCCTGGGGTTTGTAAACACACAAATGCAGTCCCACTACCCAGGGGAGTCCCATTCATCTGTGATTTCCCTAAGTGATGGCCCCAGGTGATCTTCAGTTCAGACAAGGAGCTGCTGGGCTGTGGGAGAGGCGTCGATATTCACTTGTATGTGGCCTTTGTTATAGGACTCCACCTACACAAAACTCTAGAAAATGCAAACCAATCTATAGTGACCGAAAGCAGATCGGTGGGTGCCTGGAGACAGGGGTGGCCGGCGGAGATGAGAGGGAGCATAACCAAGGGCAGAAAGAAACTTCCGTAGGTAATGGGTATGTTTATCATCGTGATTATGGTGATCATCTCACGGGTGTGTGTACATGTCGAAATCAAAGCTGGGGCAGTACTCTTGCAGGTATTGAGTGTCCTGATTCTAACACCCCACATCTGGAGGAGCAAGAATGCCTTGCTGGTATTTCTAGCCAAATCACAAATCTCAGACAGGAATACTTAACCAGTGAAAGAACGTTAGTAACAGGTATTGTGTTCATTATCAAAGTCTCCGATTGGAGACAAACATGGGTAATTAGCTGAAGACAGCTGAAGTGTGTAGATTCTGGAGTGTGACTGACTCAAGGCTCTGTAATGTCGACTAATCACCCTTAGAGCAACTTAGAAGATGGGAACAATCACACTGTGCATCAAAGGATAAACGGATAAACTAAATATATATACAGTGGAATATTATTCAGCCATACAGAGGAAGGAGATTCTGATACATGCTACAAGGTGGATGAACCACGAGGGCGTTATCTAAGTGAAATGAGCCAGTCATAAATACTGTATGACTTCGCTTATATGAAGTGTCTCTAGTACTCAAATTCACAGGGACAGAAAGTGGGATGGTGGGTGCCAGGGCTAAAAACCTGAGGAGTGGCGGTGGGGAGTTATTGGTCAATGGGTAGAGTTTCAGTGTGGGAAAAATGGGAAGATGAAAAAGTTCAAAAGATGGAGGGTGGGGAGAGCAGCACAACGATGTGAATGAGCTTAATGCCCCTGGCTGTTTGCTTAAAAATAGTTAACATGGTAAATTCCGTGCCATGTGTATTTTGCCACAATTTTAAAAAATCTTTAAAGAGTATTTATTTATTTTGAGAGAGAGAGCATAGTGTAGGGGCAGAGAGAGAGAGTCAGTCACAAGCAGGTTCCTCTCTGTCGGTGCAGAGCCTCACTCGGTGCTCAGTCTCATGAACCAGGAGATCATGACCTGAGCCCAAACCATAACCCACTGGGCCATCCAGGCATCCCTAAAAAAAAAAAATGTTAAGATATAGGTAGTGATTCCTTTTCCTGGTATTCTCCACTCTAGAATGTTCAAAATTATTTCAAATCAACACTTAACTTTGATTTTTTTAAGTACATAGTTTTAATTTTAACCAATTATCAAGGTAGTGCACTTCTATTTTAAGAAATACGGGAAGTGAGAAAATATTAATTTTTAGAAAAATGTAAGATCATGACTCACACAAATATGAAATGAACAGGTGTCTAAGATTATATTTAATTCATTAATAAGGGAACAAGTATGTTATATTGACAGGTAAGCAGCTAATATGAATTTACAAATTGGTCAGTGTCCACTGGGCAATAATCACTTTCGTTCTGCGGACACAAACTCACTTGCATTTTTATGAACAAAAGTCTGGCAGCACTATAGGCTTTCTACAATTCACAGAGGTACACAGGAGCTCAAAGACAGCAGACACAGGACCTTATATGGTTAGATGCGATCGAAAACTGTTGTTAGGACACTCCGGAACACCCTTCCCTTTTTTGGCCTCTTCAAAATCTTCCACGGGGCTTAAATTCATCATCATTATCACCACCACCATCCATCAATCATCATCATCGTCGTCATCCTTTGGAAACCCTCATCCCAGAAACACACTGGCTTTGATTCTTTTGAGTCAAACTTAAACCGGGGTATGATGGCTTTACTAAGCACGCGAAACACGTTTCATTAAGCAAATGAAGTGCGGCCTCCGGACGCGCCACTCGCCCGGGACCCTCGGTGCACACCGGCCATCGCATCTCCCGCGGCGCAGGGAGCGGGGGCGCCGCCCACTCGGCCTCCAGCACCGAAGTCAACAGCGCAAAACTTGGAGCGGACTCCGGACCCCGCCGGGAGCGGAGCGGGGAGAGGCTGGCTGCGGCAGGGCCGCCGGGCGGGACGGGGGAAACTCCCGCAAACCCAGACCGGCCGCGAAGGAGCGCGGCGGCGCGGCCACAGAGCCTGCTGCGCCCGTCCCGCGGCGCCGCCCCCTCCCTCCCCC
>NC_043700.1:24427238-24442467 GCF_006229205.1 Suricata suricatta
GGAGACAAGAGGGCGCACGGGAAGGAGCGGGGCGCCCGCGCTCACTTCGGGGGACCGCGGCCGGGAAGCGCGGGGCGGCGAAGGCGGCAGGTGCGGGCCCCGGGATGCGGACGCCGGTGGTGATGACGCTGGGCATGGTGCTCGCGCCCTGCGGGCTGCTGCTCAACCTGACGGCCACGCTGGCGCCCGGCTGGAGGCTGGTGAAGGGCTTCCTCAACCAGCCCGTGGACGTGGAGCTGTACCAGGGCCTGTGGGACATATGCCGCGAGCAGACCAGCCTCGAGCGCCAGTGCGGCCAGTCCGACGTGTGGGGCTACTTCCAGGCCGAGCCCGTGCGCGTGGCGCGGGGACTCATGGTCACGTCGCTGGCCACCACGGCCCTGGGGCTGCTGCTGGCGTCGCTCGGCGTGCGCTGCTGGCAGGAGCGGCCGCGCTTCGCGCTGGCCGGCCTCTCGGGCGTGGTGCTCTTCGCCGCCGGCCTCTTCAGCCTCATCCCGGTCTCCTGGTACAACCACTTCTTGGACGACCGCGCCGTCCTGCCAGCCGACGCCAGCCCGGTCACGGTGCACGTCAGCTACTGCCTGGTGCTGGGCTACCTGGGCAGCTGCCTGCTGCTGCTGGGCGGCTTCTCGCTGGCGCTCAGCTTCGCGCCCTGGTGCGAGGAGCGCTGCCGCGGCTGCCGCAAGGCGCCCCCGGGCAGCCCGCGCCGCAGCAGCATCAGCACCGTGCACGTCGACTGGCCCGAGCCCGCGCTCGCGCCGGCCATCAAGTACTACAGCGACGGCCAGCACCTGCCGCGGCCCGCCGAGCTTGGCGCCGCCGCCAAGCCCAGGGTCGGCTTCCCCATGCCGCGGCCGAGGCCCAGCGCCTACAACAACCCGGTGGACGTGCTCCGCGGCGAGAGGGCCGACACCCCCGACGCCTCCTTGCCCAGCACCAGGCACTGCCAAGGCTCGCTGCCCTGCGACTCCGACCTGTAGACGGCGTCACACCCCCAACCCCCACCTGCTCTGGCCAGACTCTGCCCGGTCCCAGGACTCGCCCCACCACGTCCAGCCTTGAACTTGTCTGTTACCTTGCAGCCGGAAATGCCTGGCTCGGAGTCCAAACCCCGGACACACTCCTGTAACTGGTTTGGAGGGTGATCGATCGTCTTTCCTTGTGGCCAAACTAAGACTCCTTGGACGACCGGTTCAGGTTTCATTTGGTTTTCTTTTTGTGGAGTTTAGTCTTCCTCCCCAGAGGGATCAGAGTCCTCTTCTGGAGTGACGGGATTTTCATACTTTAAGTTGAAAGAGATACAGAAAGGGTGCTTTCGCAACGTATTGAAACGGGACAATAACAGAAAGTCAAAATGAGCAAACAGAGGCCGAAAAACCATGTTAACACCTGGAAACAGTATCCGGAGTGAACATTCCGTCAATATAATCGTTTTATTCTGCTGTGTAATTTATTCTCGTGCAAACACTCAAAAGACCAATATACTGGCTGTATTTGAATGAAGCTCTTAAAATAAATGTAGAACCATGCAAATACAGCAGCTTTTGTGGCTTTTCTGGAATAACTTGTTTAACTCATATTTACCTTTCTTCAAGTATACGTAGGATTTATCTTTATTATTATTATTTGGTGTGAATTTTGAGGTCACTGCAGAGTTTCTGCACTAGAAGCCAGGTGGGATCGAACAGACTAACCTTATACTGCTCTATTCCTAGGCTACCTTACCCTGGACGTAGAGGGTCATAAATTAAATATTTGGTACCCAGTGGAACCTGTTAATCACATTGGATTAAAGAACATGGGCACCGCTCTCTTATTTATGAATAAAAGCTGAAAACAAGAGTTTCGGTATACTCCCTCAAGCTTTTCTGTCTCCAGTACAACCTTTGGGAGTTTAATCATTCATTGCCAACAATTTCCTGGCTGCTTCAGCATGGTTTCTGAAATCTAGCACTCAGATTTTTGCCCTTCTTAGCATAAGACTACTAAAAGGAGCCAATGGGTCCCCTTAAATCCCTGATTGCTTTATTTCCAGGTTCCTGCTGGTTTCTGGGCAAAGCCAGGTCTATTGTTGAAAAAACTAGAAGCACCAGTTTCCAACACAAAGTGAGACTTGAAATCTTTTCCTCCGGTAAGAGTGGTGCCTAAAATCACGGGCAGGCAGCATCCCCAGCAGGACCAGCTCTCCTGCTCTCATTTCAAGCTGTTCATTTAAGGGTGCCTTTCCCTGAGCCCAATCTCATCTTTAAAACCTACCCTTGGTAGCCAATTTAGAGGTAGGAACGTCCAGCTCAGTAAAGCACTGATAACAGAGAGCTACTGCGTAAGTAACTTAGAACCACCTGCTGCCTATTAGCTCCAAAAGGATGATATAGACTCGCTTCCTTTGCCATTTTGTATAAGAATCACCTGCTTCTTTTCTGCGACTGAACCTTAAACCTTTTTCAAATGCAAATTCTCATTGAGTAGGTCTGGAGTGAGGCCTGGAACTGATTTCCTAACAAATTCCCAGAAGGTGCCAGAACTGATGGTGGGGGGCTCCCACTTGGGGCTGCAAAGGCTTTCTTTGGGACTGTGCCTCGCTCAAATTGCAGTCAGTCCCAACTGGTGGCATAGAATCAGACCTTTGAGAGCCTGCCCCTTAGGAGACGCAGGGCACTTGATCCAGGGAACAGAGCCAGATGGAGAACAGGCAACACTCCTTTCTCAGCTAACACCTCAAAAAGCAGGGATTCGGGGCCTGGGAAATCAGGACCTGGCAGACAACAAACATAAAGATACTGGGTTTCTATCAAGGACTGAATTCACTCAATCCTGCCTGCATAATCATTCCAACTATTTCTTAGGGAAGCCTGGGTGGAAACAAAACCAGTGTTTTGTATGTTTTCGCTTTTCCTCCCTGCCCAGTTATTCTCCTGTGGCTAATATTCAAAATCGTTCCCCTTTGGTGATTAAGACTTGGTTGTCAAGAATTAGAGCTCCGTTTTTGCCCTAGCAACAGAAATGAAACCAAAACTCCCTTTAAAAAAAAAAAAAAGCAAACTGACTTTTGCAATAAAAATATTCAAGACAGCCTGGAAAGGCACTCCTCCATCAGGCTGGGATCTGTTTGGAGCGCACAGGTCATTCTGGGTGCAGACAACGGCTTTGACACTCAAGACGCTGGACCAGGCTGGAGCCTCAGGAGTGGCTGTTGGGGCCTTGAACTTCTCCTGCAGTTCAACAATCTCCCCACGGGGAAGGCTCTGACTGGGAATAGCGCAGCTGCTCTGCCTCAAGCCCTCCCCCCACCCCATGCCAACACAGCTTGTTTTGAATAATCGAAATCACATACAAAGTATGTGTCCCTAGTTAATGGGCCAAGTCTTCTCAAGATTACTGAAGTTATGCCTGGAGGACGAGGAATCTGGGGAAGTGGAGCAGACACTGCGGGAACAGGCCAGCTGCTCTACCTGTTCTCCAGTCGGGCACTGCTCTAGAAGCGTGCCCTTGCTAAGGAGGGGTGAGGTTTGCAGCACACAAGCTCCAGGGCCTTTGCGGACGCTGTAGGAGAGGTGGTCAGCAAAGCTTTGCAAACCACTCTCCCCTTCCCTGCACGAACCGTCGGACTCGTAGGTTCGGGGGCGCTTGTCATCTTGTCAGCACATTTGTGGACACTTTGGAAAACAACCGTTCCAGGCTCTGCCTTTGTGGAACTTACACACTCTGGCAGGAGAGCTGTGTACAAGGAAAATGAAGACTAACAGACCAGAGCCAAGGGCTGGGGGAAAAATAAGGGTGGGGTCTTAGGAAAGGTGGCTAGGCAGGGGGTGATGCTTGAACAGAGAATGGAAAGACGGGAGAGGGGAGCATTGCGGGCTGAGGGAGCAGTGATGGCGCAGCAGCCCGGGCACCGGGTCATGCTCTGCTTACAGAGACCAATCCAGGCCAGCTGATGCCTCCGCTGGTCCCAGCACATCATGGATGAGATTTTTCTCTGCACGTGGGAAAGAAAAGAAGGGACGCCATCATTATTTCAAGTAGAAACTTGTGTGAGAGGCCAGGGAGGGGAAAACACACAAACTTGTGTGATTCTCACCCAGTCTTCCCAGTGACTCTGCCCACAGTCCTCTCTCCCCACCAGGCAAGCAGTAAAATGAGCCCCTCCAGTAAATCTCCATCACACAGGACTGAGCACAGGAAAACAAGGGCTTTAGTCCAAATCAAGGAAAACTTGATTTGGGGAGTGTGGGCGGGGGTAGGGCATGGAGGTGGCAATGCCGACCAGGGGGCTTATGTCCAGGGCTGGTGTGTGCAGAGGAGGGCTTAAAACTCGAGGGAGACACAACTCCACAGCACTCTTGTCCCACCGGCCTGCCCAGTACACCTGACGGAGGTGGGTGCAGCTGGGGGCATTGGGGTGATGGTGGGGTTTGGAGCTGACCGCCAAGAAAGAATTCTTTGGTGCAAAAAGGTGATTTTACTAAAGCATGGGTATAGGATCTGTGGGCAGAAAGCACTGCACCAGATTTGTGAAGAGTGACTGGTTATATGCTATGGAGTTGGGGAGGTAAAGTCAAGCGGAAGTTTCTTAAAGGGATTTCTATATGCTACAGACTCACACTTCTGGAAGCCTTGCTATTGTCAAGCTAAGGTTATTTTTCCCTCTAGCAAAGCATTATCATTAAGACCTAAGGAATGGTACACTCTGTATTTGCCTCAAGTATTTGTCAGTGGGCTGCAGGTTATGGGGATATTTAATTTTACCTGCCATTTCCTTCTCGCCTCTGTTGCCCCCTCACTATGGAGGGGAGGGTGATGTTAGGGCTCCAGGAAACTGAGTCTATAGGTTTCTGAAGATCAGGCTATTGATGAGATTGCATTTTTCTTATAATTTGCTAAGATATTTGTAAACTGATGGAGACTCGTGACCTCTATCAGTTAACCATTGGTTTTCTTTCCTTTCCTTGTTCCTGGGCAGCCGGGAGTGCCTGAGGAATGTCACTCAGACCCAACCTGGGGGACAGGTGTGCTAGCTTTTGCTTGGCCCTCAGCTTGCTTATGCTCCCTCATCACAGCGTATTCATAGACCAGCCTGAGGTCGGGGGGGGGGGGGCAACTCACGGGCAAGGAGCACCTCTGCCAATCAACATGGCCGCCACTGATGTCTCCCAACCACCTTGGTTCCCAGACATGTCAGTGCCCCCAAAGAGCTGCCACTCGTCACAGGGCTGAGGGTTCCCATGATTTTACTAGGATTTGTGGGGAGGGGGATATGTTTCCTAATAGTGTAAGCTCTGCCCTTGCTGGGCTTAGGCTCTCTTGTCTGTACAACGGAAGACTGGAATAGATGTAACTGGAGGACTTAAATTTAATATCTTGAGGGTGAAGGGTAAGAATTAGATGTGATGAAAAGGAGAAAAATAAGTGAACAGTGAAGCCTGAGGAAGCTCATCAACCTGTAAATTTAGGAGCTGGCCTAATGGCAACAAACTCCACCTTCTAGTTCTTGGTTTCTTGGAATTTCAGAAGCCTTTCAGCAGTTAAAATAGTAGGAACTCGGTGCATCCCCCCCATTATCAATGATCCCCCATTTATTTCCTAAAGAGAGTGAGTATATAGTGTTTAACTTAATTTACTCACTATAAACATTAAAGGTCAAGTTTTGCATTGGGCTCTTGGAATCTAAAGCGTGAACCAATTAATTTTTATAAAGATCCTTGTCTCTCCAGAAGAAAACCCAAACCTCCCACCAGATTATAGATGTTGAATTTCCATAAGGAAATTCAAATTTTATATCTGCCACGGGGTTTACTGCTCCATCACTTTTAGGTGGTGAAAAATTAAGAAATTAACACCTAATATAGAGATCACCACAAAAGAAGGCTCTTAGAATTAACATGTCATTACTCCAAACAGGTACGATTATGAAACTGACATATTAAACCCTGTCTGGGGGATACAGATGGTTAGGAATTGTTCACCTTGTGAATGGGTACTCAACATTTATAACCAAGTCTTTCCAGTGAAAAGGACATTCAGATGTGTCTTGTCAATTCTTGAATAGGGAAAGCATAACAGGATGTATTAAATTAGATTTGAGTGGAATCATACTTAGGCACACATTCAGAGGAGAGCGAAGAGGAAAAGACGTAACTGAGCTGGGACAGAAGTGGAGAGAAGGGGTGCATACACGGCCACGCAGATTTAGCTGCAGTCAGCAACCCTTTGCCCCAGGAAGAGGAAATCGAGGTAGTGTCTGGGGCTAACCCAGAAGCCAGGCCTGCAGATTAGAAGGCGGGGCTGAGAGTAACATTCTAGGGGACAGCTTGCAGAAGCCAGAAGTAGATGGAGCTGGCCAGAAGAACCCAAGCCTTGGAAGTCCCATGGAGGCATAAGGTCCAAAGGAGGTGAAGGTGATGACTGACGTGTGTCCAGCCAAGGTGTGCATACTGCTCATTCGTGCATGGTTTCAGGCCAGAGTCTTGTGTGTCACTTTTACTCACTTTTGCATAGATAGAGAGGCAGAGCCTTGCCAAGGGCCAATTTGGCCGTGAGATGGTTCTTGGGAGAGGTAGCAAGAGAAACCCAAGCTTCACTCTGTGGATGAGAGGCGTCTCAGGCACTTGGGTGCGGAAATGGTTTTTGTCGAAGATAGCTAAGTGCCTGATCCAGGTAATGCGGCTCTATGTGTCTCCCAGGACCAGGAAAGGTGGAGCCCACAGTGGTTATTTGGTCCAGTACTTCAGGAATTTTTACACTTGACTGCAAAGCACAGTTTATTTTATGTGCCATACTCACAGTAATAAGCCTAAGACTTCTCTTTATGCCTGGTAGCCTGTACAAACTCATTTGGCAAGAAACTAAACTAAACATGTTCTCAGTATCGAGCGTACAGGCATTTTTGTATTTTCATGTGATGCTCGATTGGCCTGAGGTGGGTTCTGTTAATCCCCTTGTTATCACTGGGGAAACAGCTTCATGATTAAGTAATTTGCCCAAGGTTGCTACTGAATTTTAGACAATACTCCAATTACCTGTTTCCCATCACTGATTTGGTGCCTTTGATTCCTTACATGAGCATGAAGGAAGATGTCATCGGGAAGAAAAGTGGAAATATTAGTGGTCAAAGGGACTTTGGGATCTAGGTGGCATCTACACGTTTCCCGGGCAGGCAAGAGCTCCTTGAGATGCGTCCTGGTCCACACTCAGTGCTCTGTGTGGAGGCCCCCAGTGTCCACATGCTCTACTTCAAGACGCCTTGGACAAATCATTTGGCTGAGTTTCTACATCCATAAAGTAGATTCACCTGTACAGTTGATCCTCGAGCAAACAGAGGTTGGGGCGCCCACCCCCTACAGTAGAGTCCACATATAACTGGACTCCCTCCAAACGTAGCAGCCCCCTGTCGACCAGAAGCCTTATCCATAACAGTCAATTAATATATTTTGTATGTTATGTTTTATATGCTGTATCCTGACCATAAAATAAGCTAGAGAAAAGAAAGTGTTACTACGAAAATCATAAGAGAAAACACATTCACAATATTGTACTTATCAAAAAATCTGCACATTAGCGGACATGTACAGTTCAAACCTGTGTTGTTCAAGAGTCGACTGTACTTGGTTCTAGAATCAAATGAGAGCATTAAAAATAACACTGTTTTTATAAATTTTCAACAAAAGCAATTACTAATGTTGCAGGTATCAGAGAGCGAGTGATAAAGAACTAATACTTTAACACTTGCTATACTGCAGAAACTTGACCTTTAGCTGAAAGGTAAAGATTCAAGAGGGATCATTCCCTTTTTCAAGACTGAGAAACCGGTTCAGAGCAATTAACTACACCTCAAAGTTGTGACAGAGCAAAGGTTCAAATTCAGAACCTCTCACTAGCACTGGGCTAGGCATGCTGGGATCAGAAAGTTTCTGCGAACAAGCCATGACCTAAATCACTTGGCGTCTACTGATGCCCATTCCCACTGGTGAGCAGTCTGCTAACACCAACTAACAAAACCAGATGAACTTCTCCAATTTTATTTTTATTTTTTTTTATATTTATTTTTGAGAGTGAGACAGAGAGAGACGGAATGTAAGCAGGGGAGAGGCAGATACAGCATCTGAAACAGGTTCCTGGCTCCAAGCTGTCAGCACACAGCCTGACATGGGGCTCGAACGCATGAACTGTGAGATCATGACTTGAGCCGAAGTCAGACACACAATACGATGTATAAACCATTTTTATTGAGATGTTCCAGCTCCTTTTTTTTAATCAGGTTAGTCAGTTTGTAAAGTTAACAGTTCCTGTTGGAAAAGAGACTTGAAGTTAGAGAATACCCACTACAATAGTTTTGTGGGGGGAGGTGAGAGGGTTAAGATTTTATTTTTAAGTTATCTCTGCACCCAACATGGGATTCAAACTCATATCCCTGAGATCAAGAGACACATGCTCCACTGACAGAGCCAGCCAGATGTCCCTTAGTAACATATTTTTAATTAATTACTTTTAAGTAAGTTCTACACCCAATGTGGGGCTTGAACTCATGACCTTGAGATCAGGAGTCATGTGTGTTCACTGCCTGAGCCAGCCAGGTGCCCCTGAATACACACTATGTTAAAACAAAGCAGAACACAGAGATGGCTGAGCAGCAAAGATGTTAGCAGAGATCACAGAGGGATGTAAATTTCAGGGGTAACTTCAGGTAACTCTAATGACCTGCCACCCCACCATGCGACTGAGCTCCGTGGAAGTTCACCCAAAGCTGAATGCCTGGATACCTATTCCATGCACATTTCACTTCGGTTTGAACTAGAGATTGAATAGAGTCTAAAGATAAACAAGTGAGTGGACATCCATATGACACACACAATGGCATCATTCACCAATTACAAAAAGCTCTGTAACTTAACGCTGCCTACTTTTGCCCAGCTGGGATTTTTCAAGGGACCTTCTTTCACTGTATCCCACAATCTGTTTTCCTCAAAGACACTTCCCAGGCCTACCTGCTCATCGTAGGCTCCATTGACAAAAGTCTCACTATTCATTAGATTCTCCTCTTCTTGGCCATTTTCTTTATGGCAGCTCAAATTTCTTGCTGCTGCTGCATTATTTCTAAACATCAAAGAAACAGAGTCATCAGAGTTGTTCCTTGAGACTCAAGCTGGGATCCATGGAGCTATGGTTAGAAAGGGCCAACGCATCGCCTATCAAACTATCATTAAGGGAATGATGTTCCATTTTGTCGTTTAAGTGAATCAAACGACCTAGAATGCACAATGCTTGGGTCCATTATGATTTGTTACTAGGCATTCACTTAATTTCCAAAATACATCTTCTCAACTGGGGGAAACTAGGTAATTGGGGTCAATGAGAGATCAGACACAGGTGAGTTAAGAAATCAGATTGGCTCAGTTGGTTGGGGGTCCGACTTTGGCTCAGGTCATGATCTCGCAGTTAGTGGGTTTGAGCCCTGTGTCAGGCTTTGTGACGACAGCTCAGACCTGCTTCGGATTCTGTCTCCTTCACTCTTTGCCATTCCCTGGCTCATGCTCTGTCTCTCTCTTAAAAATAAATAAACATCAAAAAAATTTTTTTAACTTAAAAAAAAAGAAAGCAGATTAATGGAGCACCTGGGGGAGCTTAGTCGGTTAAGTGTCTGACTTCGGCTCAGGTCATGATCTCAGGGTTCCTGGGTTCAGGCCCTGTTGGCCTTGCGGTGAGCTCCAGGCTAACAGCTCAGAGCCTGGAGCCTGTTTCAGATTCTGTCTCCCTCTCTCTCTGCCCCTCCTCAACCTGTGCCCATTCACGCTTGCTCTCTCTCTCAAAAATAAATATTAAAAAAAAGTTTTAAATAAACATTTTTTAAAAAGCCAATTAATATGATAGAAAGACCTGAAGTGACCGTCAATACTCCAGGGGTAGAATTTCAGTCCATTTTAACATCAGTAAGCTATTAACCAGTGTTTCCTTGGGCAAAGATATACAATTTCTCCTGGTCTTCTCTTCAGTGTGTGGGTGCTAGATAAAGACATAACTTCTAAAACTTTCCTTCTCTCCATATTTCTTGATACACAGGCTGCTTAATGTCTCAGCCTAGTATGTGTAACCTAATCAGTTTCTTCAGTTTCTAGAACTTCCTCTCCTAAAGCCGATTTTGTCATCCTTCCTACTCTGAGCCAGCATTTTATTATCCTCATTTGTTTCTTTAATCCCAAGACTCTCCTGCTCTTAGGAAAAAGTTTTTGTTCGCTTTCTATCTTTCCAGAGTTGATTTCACCTCCTGTTACTGGCTGAGTTGTGTCCCGTCCAAATTCAAATGTTGAAGTCCTAACCCCCAAGTACCTCAGGGTGAGAAAGGCTTCAAAGAGATAATTATGTTCAAATGAGATCATTAGTTTGGGCCCCAATCCCATATGACTTGTGTCCTGATGAGAGATTAGGACACAGACTTGTACAGAGGAAAGACCATGTGAAGACACAGGGAGGAGTCTGCATCCACAATTCAAGGTGAAAACAACTCCATACTTGCAGCCTCTAGAACTACGAAAGTAAATCTGTTGGCACCCAGTCTGTTGGATTGGTTAGAACAGCCCCAGCAAACTAACACACCTCTGAATTTTCCTCCAAACAATCATTGGCACTAACTCTGCCTCATTTGAAAAGAATCCCATCACTTCATCCCTGAGATTATGATGTCACCAATTGCTGTTGAGGGTGATTTTACCTGCATCAACGCCTCCTATCCCTTACGATATTGTTTGCCAGGTCTCACTCAAAGACATGGCCTCTGTTGTTTTTCTGTAGGTCATCTAACAGGTGAGGGCTGCTCCGTCACCCAAATCCTTCCTCAGAGGACAAGCTTCTAGGGTGGAGTCATACCTCCAACCCCATTAATCTTACTTTATAAGGCTCCTTGGGAATAAACTCTCCCATGAGGACATTAATAGCTGCTCACCTTTTTAATTTGTGTTGTTTTCTGAAATAGACAAATGCTCCCAGAGCTACCAGGACAACTGATAAGGCAATGGGCACGCTGAGGGCCATGTGGCCAGGGGCAGATCCACGTGCTGGCTCTTCACAGAACTCTCTACCATATTCCATCAGACAGCTGCACTTTCTCAGTTCTCCTACCACCGTGCAGACTCCCTGCCCATTACAGAAGTCGGTGCCACAGGGCAGATGTTTTGCCCTCTGTAAGTCCTTGGGCTGAACAGGCTCGCCTTTTCCTTTGGTATTCGAGGTCTTGCTTTCACTAACAGCAGTTGGAGGGAGCAGTGTTTTTCTGAGAGGGTAGTTCATCCCTTCTGGCCCCGGAGATCTAGCCCTGGTAGACTCAGTAGCTTGGAGAGGTAGGGCAGCCTTTGGAGTCCACCGTTTTCCAGCCTTCACATTTTTTGACGTTGGTGTTGAATGGGTTTTATCTGGATAGGTACCTACAAAAACAGGTGGGAGTGAGGGTATATACACACATGGGTCAGTTAGAACTATTTCAGAAGAAAAAGAATTCTAGAAGACTTAACCAGCAAAGTCTAAACTTATCATCATTACTATTACCATTGGACAAACAAAAAAGTAAAAACATACCAAAAAACTGCATATGGTAAGGCACTTAAAATGTTCGGTTTCAGGACCAGCCTATCATACTAATCCATAAACAATGGTATGCCCAGTTTTAGGCAAGGTAGACTGCCTCAGTTACAAAAATGTTTTATTTTATAAGGAATAGGGTGGTAGATCTAAGTGGCAAATTTCTAGAAAGATTTTAAAGATGTAAATTTATCTGTAAATACGATAGTTTTTGAGTCCAAGGAAGCTGTTGGCTTAGCAAGATCTACAAGCTGCAAATACTGGACTGGACTTGGTGGCACTGGTGGGCAGGAGGGAGTGGGCAACAGGGTGCTTCTCACCGACAATCTGAAAGTTGGGTTTGCGTTTAAGACAGTGCACCATATTCTCCATCCTTGTCGGCACACGCACTCTTCCACACCAAACTACCAGAACAAACTACCAGGAGGGAAGACAGCGGAGTTTGCAATAAAACCACCTGCTGCCTCTGCCTTAAGCGGGTGTCCCAGGGGTGTTTCCACTCCAGGACAGTTTAGGGTCTTTGGCAGTTGGTATGCCCAGAGGAAGCCAGTCTAGCTCCATCCCCTCCAAATGAGCTTCATGTGAAAGTCAGGGTAAAATACTGATTTAGGAGTAGAGCCAACTCCTAGTCATCAGGAGGGAGACAGGTGAGGGGATGTTAGGTTTCCAGTTTAAAGACCAGACGGTGAAGGCAATGCATTTCTCATTCACTGACGTGTGTGATTGAGTCACTATAACATGAGGCTTTTCAGAAATTACTCTCATTCACTAGACCATAGAGTCAACTCTGGGAGTCAAAACATATTAACTTTCCAATTTGAGACGAATTGATTAGGGGTAACAACTGGTATTCCAACTAATCAGCTTTTAGGAAGATGAAGTTTTAAATGGAGAAGTCAGTAAGAACTCTTGGCTGTGAGATTCCTTTTCCAGTTTGTTTTCTTACTAGTTATGATGAGTTTCAGTGCTGACCCCACCGGTTTCTTCAGTTCTACAGCTCACGTGAGTTGAATACCATTGGAGCCAAAGCTGTAGAATTTGAGTATAGTGACTGTCACTTAGCGAACTGGCCAGAACGACAACTTTCCATGAAAGCCCCATCTGGCAGCAGCATTTCTGTAATGACCATCTACGAGCTAGCATTTAAGAACCAACATGACAATGGTATGTACTAATATGGCAGCTTTATTTGCATGCTCTTGTATTCTTTGACTCTTTGACATAGGAAAGTGTTAGTTCCACATTGAAAAGGGGGAGCCGAACCAAGACAGGTCAAATCATTTGCCCAATCTCCTCCTCCTGGGCTGTGCTCACTGTGTGATCAATTTAAATGGACAGAATCAAATCTAGGTTGAATGAGTGTTCTTTCAGACAACATACAAACTGCCGAGCCCTTTGCATCTACCATATTGCCTGTTCTAAACTGAATGGGAGGCCGCATTAGCTTTCCAGAAGGAGTCTACATAATCTATATCCAATTGCCCACAAAAGTTTTATGTTGTTCAGGTTAAAAGTGCCCATAATAACAGGGATATGGTCTAGAAAATAAAAGCTTGAAGCATACTACAGAATTAAAGATTAAGAATTAGATTGAGATATTAAAAATTATTTTATTAAATATTAAAAAGTATGTCATGTATGGTGATAAACAGTAAGGTCCTGGATAGGAATTACTCACAGCCCATTTCATCAGATCCATCCAGACAGTCGGCATGGCCATCACAAACTTGCTCCATGGAAATGCACTTCTGACCATCCTTACAGGATCGTGATGGCCCAGAGCACAGGACAGCTTCAATACATCTGCTTATGTTAGCCAAGTAGTACCCACTGGGACATTTACAAGTCCGTCCTTCAGGATTTGGCAAACATATATGGCTGCACCCTCCATTGTCTTTTGAGCAACTGTTACTACCTGTGGATCCCCCCCACCCCACAAAAAAACCACATTGATTTAGATGGTTTCAGAAGGGTCTTCTGCTGACATTCTGCAAATAGACTATCAGTGTAATAGGACCCAGATGTTTTTCCCAGAGTAGATAGCTTTTCAGTTTAACTCCTTTTGGTCAACATGTGCTGAGTGATTGGTGATTCTTCTTCATGGATAAGGATGACTTCAGAAGGCTAAGAGGTCATTCAAGTGACCAGCTTAAGAAAAGCTGAGCTTGGGGCACCTGGGGGGCTCAGTTGGTTAAGTGTCCGACTTCAGCTCAGGTCATGATCTCACGGATTGTGAGTTTGAGCCCCGCAGCGGGTTCTGTGCTGACAGCTCAGAGCCTGGAGCCTGCTTCAGATTCTGTGTCTCCCTCTCTCTCTGCCCCCTCCCTACTCATACTCTGTCTCTCACTCCTTCAAAAATAAATAAACATTAAAAAATTTTTTTAAAGAAAGAAAAATTGAACTTAACTCTGGCCCATACAAGACCCCTTGTGAGTTCCTCTTTCCCCTTCACAGTAAGCTCCCACCATTAACACTAGAAGAGCCTTAGGAATAAAGCTCTCTTTTGATGAAAACGTGAAGGCTGTGGTGTCTATTCTCCCTCTGTAAGACTCTGAGTAGAAGTCAGACATTTATAGCTGATCATGGTTCTGCAAGGCTTAGATCTTAATCTTTAACTTCTAGGAAGGTTTTATTTTGAGAAGGTCCAGGAATAGTAGACTAGGTATGTATACAGTGCAGATAAAATTTGCCTCAGGAGTAACAGGGACCCTCCTGCTTCTCAGAACTAAGCCACAGATGATCGTCACTTGGGTGCCCTTTAATCACACTGAAAAATTCTAAAATGGTTCTCTCTGGAAAGCCTTCAAAAGTTTCAGCATGACTAACACCAGTTTATAATGTTTAGCTTTCCAAAGCAATGGGGCAGCATTCACTGAAAACCAAAATAGTCAATATACATAGTAGTGGTAGATGTGATTAACTATTTGAGCTCACATTGTTGGTGTTAATCTCAACTAGGAAAAGACTTTTATCTATTACTATTTTACTAAGCCCATCATCACTCTACCCAAACACTGGAGGAAAACATCTGAGCACCTCCAAGTTGGTATTCCAAGGATTAGTTAACATCACAAGTGGATATAAGGGACAACAAGTCGAAAAAAGGTTAGTTCCACTGCAGAGATAAAAGAAAATTTCCATTATACCACAGTTGTAACTCCATCTGCAATAGAACCCAAGTATACCAATCTTCAGCTCAATATACTTTCCACTATTTTGTCTCCTTGATAACTATACCAGAACTATACTGCACATAACTGCATCAAGACAGGAGAGTTATGCAGATCTATAAGAATTTGCCAGAGAAATAATTTGATGGGAAACACAAAGTTATTTCAAGGAGCTATTATGGGATGGAGGATCCTCTCCAGGGGGGAAACGCAGCAGGCTTCAATGTTGGCATAATCTTTGCTTACCCTGTTGACCAAGTTTACTGTAAACTTTTAAATCCACAACCTTCTGGTCTATTTGGAACCACTGGTTTTCAGAAAGTTCTGCCTTGCTGTACCAAACTTTAGTGATTTGGGCTGAAACAAAAGCCAGTGAGATACCATTAAGAAAAGCGAATTTAAATTTTTTTAAGAAAAGCACATTTTAAATTTAAGACAACTTCCTGTGCAAAAGAGATTGCTCGGTATGGAAACCGTCACCCATCTGCATAAAC
>NC_043700.1:24442567-24476532 GCF_006229205.1 Suricata suricatta
GGGGCAGGTGGAGGTGTGTCGTGCCTGGCTGGCTTGGTTGGTAGAGCATAAGACTCTTGATCTCAGGGTCATGAGTTCCAACCCCATATTACGTGCAGAGATTACTTCCAGGATAAAAAAAATTCAGGGACACCTGGGTGGCTCAGTTGGTTAAGCATCCAATTTCAGCTCAAGTCATGAGCTCGCAGTTCATGAGTTTGAGCCCCATATCAGGCTCTGTCTGTGCTGACAGCTTGGAGCCTGGAGCCTGCTTTGGATTATGGGTCTCCTTCTCTGCCCCTCCCCCACTCATGTTCTGTCTCTTTCTCGATCTTAAGAATAAATGGACATTAAAAAAAAAATTTTTTTTAAAAGAACATTCCAAGGGCAAGGGCCCCGACTATTGAATAACCATGTGTGGGGAATGCAAAGTACTCAGTCTGAAATGGACTACAGCCCAGGCGGAGACATGCGAGTAAGGCTGTGCAACGGTACCTGCATAATAACTGTGGGCAACACAAGGAACAGAAACGCAGACTCCTCGAGGGGAACGCACGTGATGCCATCATCTGCGAGCAGGAGCCCAGCTGGGCAATGACAGCTTCCCTTGGATCGTGCGCTCAGAAGGCACAAGTGAGAACATCCAGCCTCCAGACAAGGGTTGGAAGACTTGGGCTGGAGCACTTCGTGCATGATCTGGAAGAAAGTAGCTAGATGTCACTATGCATCACTGAATCCTTACAAACAGCAAACGAATACACCTTGATTTTTAATCATGACCGAAGATGTCACTAGTTTGTACTTGGGAAGTTCATACAGATGGTCTTTTCAGGGAGATGGAGGGGGAAATTTTAAAGAGTACGCTGTAGACCTTGAGTCCACCAGGCTGTTCAGAACGCTTGATGAGGACAGCCCTGTTCTTGCCTGTCGTCTTCGTCACGCGCTGTACTGTTCTCGTCTTCATGTCAGACCAGAAGACTTCATCTTCAAACACAGCGACCGAAAAGGAGCTCTTGATTTCTGTTAGCTGCAGCATCTAAAATGGTGGTGATGAGATTTCTAGGGTGAGTTTTATACAAGGCATAAGACATTACATACAGCCTACTACCAAGCAACACTTACAGTAATACCAGTACCATCTAGATTCGCAGAGCCGATGCAGTGAAATTTGTCATCAGACCAGAATATCTTCCAACTCAACTGGTCAAGCACTATGCTGGTTGGTGAGCCAAGACCTTGACTGATGAGTACTTTTCTGCTGGTACCATCCATCCCGGCTTGTTCTATTTGAGGTTCTTCTCCGATTTCAGACCAGTACATTAACCTATGCAGATGAAAGTCAGCTTTAAAGTATTACTTCACAGAAAATATCCATTCATGCCTTAAAACACTGATTGCTAGCCCAATTATTTTTTTTCCCCTCAAACTTGGTCTATTCCTTAAATGAAGCTGTGAAGCAGTAAAAGAAAGTTTCCCTTGAAATTTTCCAGTGTTTGTTTAGTCATTCGTTGGAGATAAAATATCACAACAGTTACAGAAGAAGACAAGAAATATAGTAGTTCCTGGGCCCAGAAAATAGCCAGAGAACCTGCCGATCTCTGGGCAAGAAAGTAGGCTAGTTCTATGGGAAGATGTGTGCCTTAGACCTTATTCTTAGTCACAGTCGAAGCCATGAAATGCATCAGGAACTATTGCCAATTTCCTGAGGACCATGTTAATAGATTCCTGGTTGAAGGTGTTGAAAGGGTGAGAAAAGCAGAGGTACTCAATATGGGTCACCTTTGGATCCCAAGTTTTGCTCTGTCTTGTTCTTACATTTGAGATACACATGGCCATCCCAATGAAGGCTTGGCTCTGACAGCTAGGAAACATGGTCTCTAAGTTCTTGGCCCTTTCCACAGAGAAAGGACTCTGGATGGAAGAACCTGGATTCAAGCCGAACACACAATCATTTCCCCCACTTATACCAAGCACATTAGTGTAAATTAAACACTATCCCTAGTTCCATTCTCCTTTCTCCTGCCATTTAAAGCCATAAAAAAAAAATGCCTCTGAATGGAGAATTATTTTAGCGGAAGAAAGTACAGGTGGGCCACCAAGTGAGCACTCCTATGTCTCACTTCACTGAAGTAAAGGACTTTTACCAGAAACTTTTGTAATGACTGTGTGTGTGTGGTTGACTGACATCACCAGAAGATCTAAAGCCAAGTCAGAGAGGTTTTTACTCCCTCATTCTGTGTTGGGCAAACATAATCAAGGTAGAACTAAAGAGGAATAACAAACCTAAAGGACCTCAGTGGCTTTGGGACCCCTGGACTCACCCATTTAGGGGATCTAAAGCCAAAGACCGTGGTTGCGTCATGTCATCATCCAGGACAATTGTGTGCTCATTTTTTCCTCTCCAAAGAGCAGTCAGCCGGATTGCCAAAATCTGGCCAGCTGTCCCATCAACCCAGTACAGATTCCTCCCAATCCAGTCAACCACTAAACAGTCTGACCTTATCCCTGAAGAGAGAAAGCCATTCAACATGTGAATCTAGGTTGAATTACAGCCTTTACTAGGTGTTGGCTCAGAGGCATCAGACTTGAGTGTCATGTTCATCCATTTTCCTACTAGTACATGCATCGCCATCAGAGAAATCTTTAAACTACTCCCAAGTTCTACTCATAGAGGAAGACGACCATTAGAAATAAGGGCTTCCCTCACTGCCTTCTGGGGTGACAAAGCATCTTTCCATTTCCAGCCAATCAGCAGGCTTTGATCTCTTTCAGTGAAGAAGATTTAATAAGATCAGTGTTTAGAATGTTAACGGCAATTTATTTTTCATGCTGTGTGCAATCCACAAGGGCAGGCTGCAGTCTACACAAGGGGACCTACCTTTCACCACCGTCCCTTTCTTCTTGGTGTCCATACTTATCCACTCAATACTTTCTGCACCGACATCCGTCCAGAAGACTTTCTGCTCCACTAAGTCATAGTCAATCGAGGAAATCACCACATTCTTGTCTACAGTTGCCAGGATACCTTCCTTCAAGCTCCTCAAGCCATAGAGAAGCAGGCTGAACTGAATTGCCACGAGCAGGATTGGTTCGGTACCTGCCAAATGAGAACCACTTTCAGCCCGGCCTTAAGGACTTTGATCGCTGAGCCCAGCACGGGCCAAGGAAGAAGAGAACAAAGAGGTCCTTGCCTTCTCACTGACAGGGCTGGCACACAAGCCTGCTGGTGTGTGAGTAGCTCTCCCCTCCATGTTCTTTAAAAAAAATTTTTTTAAGGTTTTTACTTTATTTTTGAGAGAGAAACACAGCATGAGCAGGCGAGGGTCAGAGAGGGAGACACAGAATCCGAAACAGGCTCCAGGCTCTGAGCTAGCTGTCAGCACAGAGTCCGATGCAGCGCTTGAACCCACGAACCATGAGATTGTGACCTGAGCTGAAGTCGGAAACTTAACTGACTGAGCCACCCCGGAGCCCCTGCCCTCCATGTTCTTATGCTTGAGCTCATACCCACAGTTCAGAGATACTCAGAAGAAAGGCATGACTGGCGTAAATTGAAAACAATATTTCTAGCTAAGGATTTGGGCACAGGTGGGCAGGAGCAAAGTGCCTGTAGGGATGTTTGACACTCGTTCTAACTCGGGTGAGGCTGACAGGGGGCTACTGAGGCCAGAGTTGTGGTTCTGTTACAAGGATGTTTATCCGTAGACACCTTCAGGCTCTGACCCTACCGGAACCGTTACACAAAAAAAGGGGGTGTGTGGACCATGCTAATCCTGCTCTGCAGACAGAAAGCAGGCGGGAGCATTTAGGACTTGATAAAGAGGATTTGCATCCACATTCCTGGAAGATTTAGAACCTCGACACTCCTGATCTGGGGCTGAGGAGACATCCGGGCTCCAGGTTACCTGTTGCTTTACATGTGTGGCCATCAGTTTCCAGCGAGTAGCCAGGGCGACAGGTGCAGCTGTAGGAGCCCTCGGTGTTGACACAGGTCTGACTACAAGGCTGGCCGCCTGGCCTCTGGCACTCATCCACATCCATGCAGGCTTGGCTGCCGCTCTCCAGCTCAAAGCCTTGCTCACAAGCACACACCTGAGTGAGTTTCAGAAACAGGAAGATGTCCTGAAGGCGCTGACACATAACATTGATGAAAAGGCCTCACCTTGCTATTAAAAGCACATGACGATACACTCAGTTTCAACAGTTCAAAGCAAAAAAGTTCTTAGAACCAACTTCACTGAAAAATTTTTTAATATTTATTTTTGAGAGAGACAGAGACAGAGAGAGAGAGGGAGAGGAAAGAGAGAATGAGCTGGCGAGGGGCAGAGAGAGAGGGAATCCCAAGCAGGCTCCACATTGTCAGCACAGAGCCCAATGTGGAGCTCGATCTCACAAACTATGAGATCATGACCAGAGCCAAAATCAAGAGTCCAACACTTAACCAACTGAGCCACCTGGATGCCCCAGAACCAACATCATTTTAAAGAGAGTCATTCTCTCTGTGTTATCAACCTGGCTGCACACCTCACACCCTTGCCACCATTGCAGCTCCTGAATTAACAAAGGGGTCCAAGTTCAGTCCAGGACACCCTAGAATCCCAGCAGAATCAGTAGGAGGCCCGGAGACTTAACTGAACCTGCTGTCTGCCTACAGAGACGGTACCATGATCAGACATCAGAATACCATTTTCTTCTACTTGCCCATCAGAGCCAATCAAGTTCATGATGCTCAGCCAACTAATAATGCCAGACCAGAGCACAGGCTGTCCTCAACTTAAGGGCAGGTCACATCCAAATACACATATGGAAGGGACTTCCTCCAAAACTTCTGGCTCAGTCCCACATGTCACCCAGAGCTCACAGCTCGCAGGCAATCGTTTCTGCGGGCTGGGTTCTGAGGTTCCAGGGGACACGACATGGGGAAGGAGCTCAAGAGGACTGAGCAGGAGCCGGGAAGGACTCAGGGGACCTCAGAGGATGGATCGGGGCAGCTCTGCCTTGTGACACTTAGAGCTTCACGAGCAGCCAGGGACGGCTGGGGTGAGTAAGTCGCTCCCTTTTGCTAAACTCCTTTGGCTAAACAGGAGCTGCATGAACTCACGGGCCCACGTGGGGATGGGTGGCAGGCGTGGGAGCACCGCGCGGAGCTGCAGGCCGACCCAGCGCACTGGCCGCCTTCGTCGGAGCCGTCAGGACAGTGCTCCTTCCCGTCACACACCAGGCGGAGGTCAAGGCAGACACGGGAGCCGCACTGGAACTCAGAACTCCGGCACTTCGGGGGGGGGCCTGGAGAGGAGCACTTTCTACTTTCATGGTCTGCCCCCGACCCCCCAAAACCCCTCCCGCAGCGGGGACATGCGACCTAGACGCCTCCATTCTGGGAAGGGGACAGATGTCTGGCCTGCCACGGTTGCCTGCGAGCTGGCTTCTCACGCCCAGAGGAAGCAAGCAGCAGGTGCCCCTGAGGCTGACTGCCTCCCCTCAATGACAGCCCCCCCCCACCGCCCCATCCCCGGCACTTACACCCGGCCTCGTCACTGCCGTCCCCGCAGTCTCTCTGCCCGTCACAGCGCCACGTGTCAGGAACACACCGCTCTCTGCTGCCACAGGACCACTGCCTGGAGCCACAGCGAAGCTCCTGGGGATCACAGTCCTACGGACACAGTGGTTCCGTCAGCGACACTGGCATTTGGAGCCCAGGAAGGGGTTCTTGGAGGGAGAACAGGCCTGGGTTACAAGGCAACCCTCAAGTCCCCTCTGCAGTGAGGCCAGAGAAAGCCCCAAAATTCGGGGAAATGCTTTCAGTAGCCAGACATTAGGCGAGGAGTTCTAGGTGAATTGAACCTGGGTGCGAAGTGGGAAGAAAGGTCTTCATTTAAGAAACATAAGCATGGCAACACCTGGACGGTTCAGTTGGTTAAGTGTCAACTTTGGCTCCAGTCATGATCTCACTGTTTGTGTTTGGGCCCCACATCAGGTTCTGTGCTGACAGTTCAGAGCCTGGAGTCTGGTTAAGATTCTCTCTCTCTCTCTCTCTCTCTGCTTGTGCTCTGTCTCTCCCTCTCTCTCTCTCAAATATAAATATTGAAATTTTTTAAGTAAAAAAAAAAAGAACAGAAGAATGTGCTCTAGGAACTCCTTACAAATCTTTTTCCATTTCAACACCACACTCTAGCAGGTTAAAAGTTATAGCACCAACTTGTACCTAATCTGACTTGAACACTCGGATCTGGGACAGGACGCACTGAAGGAGGGGAGGGGACATCTGTGCACCTGCTATAGCTCTGAACCTTTAGATGTATTCTCAGTCCCTGAGGCACTAGGAGCTATATCTTCCATCCACTTGACAGATGAGGAAACAAAGTTCAGGAGTAAGTACTTTCCTAAGGTCAAACATGCACTGTAGGATTCAAGCCAGACTGCCCCTCACATACAACATGGCAGCTTCCGGGCCCTCTGTGGTGACAGGTGGGCGGAGCTTCAGAGCCCATCTCTGAGTGGGACATTTGAGCCACAACCTTTAAGACCTAACACTTAAGGGCACCTGGGTACCTCAGTCGGTTAAGCCTCCGACTTTGGCTCAGGTCATGATCTTGTGGTTTGTGGGTTCACGTCGGGCTCTGTGCTGACAGCTAGCTCAGAGCCTGGATCCTCCTTCAGATTCTGTGCCTCCCCCTCTCTCTGCCCCTCCCCTGCTCATGCTCTGTCTGTCTCTGTCTCTCAATAATAAATAAAAATATTAAAATTTAAAAAAGACTTAACTCTTGCAAACCTACATTAAAAACCTCTTAAACATTTGTCTTTCCACAAGAGACCTCACTTCGGACACTTCGATGTAGTTACAATGGCTTCCTAGGCAGGAAGGACGAGAGCCTTCTCTGCTCTTGTGCTTTCTCAAGTTTGCTACAGGGAAGCACATGTTCCCGTTTTGAGGAGGAATCTGCTCTTCTAAGTTTTTTTTTTTAATCTTATTTAAGAGAGAGAGACAGAGACAGCATGAGCAGGAAAGGGGCAGAGAGAGAGGGAGACACAGAATCTGAAGCAGGCTTTAGGCTCCGAGCTATCAGCACAGAACCCAATGCAGGGCTTGAACCCATGAACCATGAGATCATGACCTGAGCCGAAGTAGGACACTTTACCAACTGAGCCACCCAGGTGTCCCTAAGGGCTTTTTTTTTTTCTAATATTTATTTTGGGTGGGCAGAGAGAAAGGGAGAGAGAGAGAATCCAAAGCAGGCTCCACCCTGTCATCACAGAGCCCAACATGGGGCTCAAACTCACAAACCATGAGATCATGGGCTGAGCCAAAATTATGAGTCAGGCACTTAACCTACTGGGCCACACAGGTGGTCTGAGGAATCTGTTTTTTCTGAAGAAGGGTGCACTACCTTCTCCTCGCTTCCATCTTTGCAGTCCACGTCATGGTCACATAGCCACTCCGTGGACACACACTCTCCACTCCTCCGGCACCTCACCTTCCCTGACGGGCACCGCGGAGGCCAGGCAACAGGACAGCCATCTTCGTCAGAGTGGTCCAGGCAGTCTTGATTCCCATCACAGCACAGAAAACTAGATATGCACTGGCCGCTCTTGCATCGAAATTCAGCTGTGCTGCACTGGGCACGAACTGGAAAAGAGAACTTAAGGTAAGAACTCAGCCAGATGTGGAGTTTGATGGCAAAAGAAATGGTTTTTGAAGATTCCTCAGTCCTCTACTATCATCTTGGGAACTCAACCCCAGCCCTCAAAGGTGGTTCAAGCAGCGTTAGGTCAGAAAAGGCCTACTAAGCTAGCCCAGAAAAATCCTGTCTTGAATAACAAAGATTAGGGCACAGGGATGGCGACATGTGGAAGGACACTGGGATAGGCTACGGAGTAGGACTCTCCTCCAGGACCTTAATGTCCTCCATGCAAAGAGAGTCTCTCACAACATCCAACATACCCTACATGTTATGTTCTTGGGCTCAGTTCCTACAGATAGAAGTTGCTTGACTTGGTTCAAGAAAAAAGGCCAGGGGTTAGGAAAAAGCATAAGTATGTATTGAAAAGTAAATTATACCTTGGGTTCCTTCTCCTGATTTTCTTCACAAAAGCGCAAGTACAGTCATATATCTCGCTACCCAGTCACCTCTACGTTCAAATCTAATACGGTACCTCAACCAGCTTCTTCTTCTGCCCACTTTAATTCTCCAAAATCTCTCTTCTACCCTATTCCCACAATCAAGGTCTTTGGAACAAGTCATTAGGAAGACTAAAAGACTGTGTATCCCTCAAAAAAAGAGGGAAAAGCAATTAACACCTACAGATGAGGATGGCCCATCATACGAGAAGACCTACAATCAAACTTAAAATCTTCAAGGAGGTAGATCCTAGCTCAAGAAACATGTTGTCAAGTAGACGAGTCTTCCACTAATGGAAATCTTGTCACCAAGAGGGGAGTTCTGCGGCAGTATCACCAATGTCACTCCAACTCAGAACCTTCTGTCCTAGTCTGTTAACTTTGTGGTAAGTACAGTCCGTCTTTGTTATTTCTGGATTATTTGCACATTCACCTACTCACAAAATTTGTAACACCTCCCCAGATCTGTGCTCCCACACTTTTATGGTCATCTGACGATACACATACATGGAGGCACCTGGGTGGCTCAGTCGATTACGTGTCTAAGTCTTGGTTTTGGCTCAGGACATGATCTTGAGATTTCATAGGCTCAAGACCCACATTGGGCTCTGCACTAACAGCACAGAGCCTGCTTGGGATCCTCTCCCTCCCTCTCTCTCTCCCCTCACCCATTCACAAGGTCTCTGTTTCTCTCAGAATAAGTGAATAAACTTAAAAAAAAAAAACGTTACACAGACGCGAAGCAGCAAAACATCTGCATTGCCTAATGCACATTTCCAGTTGCAATCAAACAAGGTAATGCTCCGGTTTCTGGTTTCAGTCCATACACTGGAAACAGGCTGTCTGTTTAGGCATACTGCCCACATTTTTGTACTTTTTGGTGATTTTGCTGTTTAACTAGGCCCCCAAGTGTAGTGCAGAAATGCAGTCTAGCGTGCGTGAGTGCAAGAAGTCTATGATAGACCTTACAGAGAAAATACCTGGGTGAGAGAAGCTTTCTCAGGCATGAGCTCTCATGCTGTTGGCTCTGACTTCAATGTTAATGAGTCAACAAAATACATCAGGTGGTCTCTAAACAGCAATATACCTAAATCAAGCTTACATATGGATTGGTTGACAAAAATATTATCGCGAGAGATTCTCTGAAACGTCACCGTGCATTTTTTCTACAAGCAATGATGCGATACCTGTTTATTCAGTGTTTGTGGCAACTTTCTAGAATATAACTGCCGCGGATAAGGAGAATCAACCGTCAGGCATTTTGAAATGCTCCAAGGGAGTCAACGTGGTACTCACCGCATCCTTCTTCATCTTTCCTGTCAGAACAGTCTGGGTGGCCGTCACACAGCCAGCTCTTAGGAATACAGTGGGTCCCGTTGTCACAACGCAGAGAACAATCCTCAGCGGGCTCCCAGCAGCCCAGCTCGTCGGACCCATCGGAGCACTGCTGAGCCCCACCGCAGTGGTACTTGTCCTCAATGCACCGGTTTCCGTTCAGACACCGGAAGACTCCTAAAATGGAAAGGACCAGAGGCTCTCATCGTATCCTCAGTCATACTGAAACCTTAAAAATAGATTCACTTGGAGCGCCTGGGTGGCTCAGTTGGTTAAGTGTCAGACTCTCGATTTCAGCTCCAGTCACAATCACAGGGCTTATGGGCTCGAGTCTCGCATCAGTCTCTGAGCAGATAGCACAGAGCCTACGTGGGGTTCTCTCTATACTTTTCTCTCTGCCCCTCCCTCGTTCTTGCTCTTTCTCTCTCATAAATAAACAAACATTGTAAAAAATAAGACAATAAAATAAAATTAGATGAACGCCCCCTCGTCCTGGAGTTTGAGGGGTACATGGACTGCATCCTGTTTGAGCTTTAGAGCTCATCTAATCCAGGAGTGAGCTTTCGTAGAGTACTCAGGTCAACTAAATTAGCAAGCTGAACTAAGTTGTTCAAGTGATAAGGGCTCCTGTTGGTTTGGTTACTTTAAACACTTGTTGGGACGATACCAAATCTGTCGCAAGTGGCCCATTTAGGTCACTTTATGGCTCAGCCTTTATAAAGGCAAATCCTGGAACACTTCAGCAAATATGAGGAAGCAAGGAAGTACTAGTTGAATTACACCTGGTAGAACATTTGACTTCGATGTTATAAAACGGATACTGGCAGAATCCGTGTTCCAACAGACTCTGACCTTTATCTATGTCAATTCACCCAAGAAAGCAAGTGTGATGAGAATAAACATGGCACCTCGCACCCTGTGCCCGGAGCTGAATCGCACACCCGGCACAAGGGACTAGACAGGGGACAGTGACAAACCTGGTCTGTTGCAGAAGTGGGAACAGTTCCCTTCATCTGAGCCATCCCGACAGTCCCGTTTGCCATCGCAGACGTACTCCAGAGAGACGCATTCCTCCCCGTTTCGACAGAAGACAGAGGATGGGGGGCAAAGCAGGGGGGGCGCTGGAGGAAGGATGGGGGTGCCGCTGGTGGCGGGCCCTTCAAACTCAGGATCTAGAATGAACAGTTGCTTCAGCAAATCAGTCCCTGAGGTTTCAGCAACAGAGATGGGCCTCTACTGTCCCCCTGCCTCCAAAACCACGTCATGGCTGGGCAGTGCTGCCGTCTGTCACCTCACAGGGAGAAACAGTGAAATGGACTCAAAGCCTAGATCCTTAGATTAGATGTGCTACAATGGCCCATCGTTTCATGGCTTCAGATTTGGGCAAACTGCTTTCTCCTTTGAGACCTACTAACTTTTTTCCCCCTCGGCCTTATGTCAGATGCTAGGAATGAAAAATAAAGTGTCAGCAGATAGGTACTTGTTCTGTCTGGCTCCCTGCTACAGCGTCTCATGGTCTGGGACAGGGACCAGCATAATGTGGACACTCCCTTCGAAATGTCTCAGATTCACTACTATAAGGTACCCATTAGTACTTTCAAGAATTAGCACACCAACCTAACAGATTCGCTTGTAGAATAATCAAAGGTGGATTTTTACCAAAAGGTTAACCTTTTCTTGGCATACTTTATTCCCTAAGAAATAGTTTCCCAGGCCTAATGCTTCTTAGCCCTGAAAATCAGGTTAAACCAACCAATGAATCAAAAAGTAAGGCAGTTCAGACAGACAGAGAGAGAGAGAGAGAGAAGAGATCTCTATGGAATGGGCACATAGAAGACAGAAAAAGTCTGTCTCTCCTTGTTTCTACCCTTCCTTTGGACTTCCGGCCACTTTTGCAGACAGAGCCCCCTGAATCCTGTGAAGGGATTTCTTCTTTTTCTGCTGCAAGATCCAGAATCAGACTTTCAAGCTCCAGGCCAAAGGCATATGCAAAGAGAAAGGTAAGTCAGCCTTAGGCAGGGCGACATGAACAAGTACAGCTTCAACAGCAGGGAAGGATCACTTGTTCTGGAACCCACAGCCCCAGAGCAGGTTTGCACAAGAGGTGCTGCAAGATGTTGTCGCTCGGAGAAAGGGGGTTCCTTGGCAAAACCTGTCTGGGAAAGTGGCTCAGAACAAATTAAATGGATCTCTTTAAGGCCAGACTAAGGGGTTTGTTATGCGTTTGCTCGGTGTCTTGGATCATTTAGCAAATATTGAGAAATGCGTCTTACTTTTCCAGGACCAGGACAGGTGGGGGGGGGGGTAGGCCTGCTGAACTGTGGGTTGAGACAACCACTAAGGCAAAGTCCTCTGAAAACACACTGACAAGAGGTAGGTAAAGTGGATTTCAAAGGATGACCCCACAGAGGAAGACTCGCCTGAAACTCGCTGATTCTCTGCCAGGATGATCACTTTCCTCACGTATGGCTCTTTTGACACAGGGAAGGGCTCTGGCATCCTCCTGTCCCACAGCAGGAGGGCGCCTCGGTGCATGGTCACCAGGTAGGGCTCGTGAGCCGCCATGATGCTGTCACTCCAGGTCTTGTTCAAAGTGTATGTTCTATTTTTCAGGAGGCTCAGACTTTGCAACCCTAAGGAAGAGTCAAGTTGTTACAAGCTGATGGAGAACATGCAACCTGTGACAGCAGGGGAAGTGGGGGGAGGGGCATGGGTACCTCTGGATTGAGGTTCAATGACCCCAACTGAAAATAAGTACAGGTTCTTCCTATCTAGTTCTGTAGGTTTTAGTTTTGTAAAGATAGTCCAAGGATGTGTTCAGAGCTCCAGGAAAGCATGATCCACCACGTGGAAGTGTCAGGTGTGACTCTATTGCTTCTCCTGTAGTCTATAACATCACCGGCTGCTGGAGATGGCTTCCAGGTGAGAAGACCATGAATGTTGGCTGCGCGGTAGAAGCTGTGTGTGGGGTCAGGTATAGCTGAAGCATCTCTGCTTCATTTGCAATGGAAGTCTCATTCTGTTACGTCTCCTCACAGAAACAGAAGCAACCTCTGGGCAAAAAGTCATGAAATATAGGAGCTCTGAAGTTTCCTACCTTTTACATCAAAAATCCAGACTTACCAATGAAACTGAATTTGAGGTAAGGGACGTGGGTCCAAGCTTTACATAGGAGAATCAGAATCTGAGCCTGGGTCTAGCTAGTTCTAAGAATGACTGGAATCCTTAGGCTGAAACAAGATTCTCTTACCACCTCCCACCCCAAGCTTCGTCCAACTGTGCTGCTTTGTGGAGCACCTACCTGACCCTTTGGCAGTCCAGAGGATGCTAGATGAGCCAAGGTCTAAGGTCATATGGGTATCTGCCGTCCAGGTGCCCATCCACACTTCCTGTCTATTTTTGCCATCAAGGGCCATACTTTGCAAGTGTTTCCCACTTTCTACCCAGTAGATCACTCTCTTTGGCCAGTTGAGAAGAAGATGCAGTATAATGCTGCCTGTTCTGTAGAGGGTATGTGTGTCTGGGCCAGTAACGTTGGTCTTCTGAATAGTACTTCTGTCGCAGGGCAGCCAGTACAAGTCCCCAGTGGATATGTCCACGTTTGCTGAGCAGACTGTAAAGAGAAAATGTAACTTCCATTAGAAAGGGCATTCAAATATACTCATGCATGGTCTTAAGTTTCGAGTCAAGGATGGACTCAACTGGACCCAACTGGAGAACAACTGGCATGCAAAGACTGGTCCCTAACATGCCTACACGTCTTGTTCATATAAGGAGTCCCATCATCCCTATCCTGGTTCCAGCATCTTGTCTGTTGCACGAGCTCATGTGACCCTTACCACCAGCTGGTAAGGGAGAAATTCACCGCCTTTTATGAGTCAGATACCTACGTGACAACACTTACATTTGAATACAGGTCTGCAACTTTGGATTCACAGCCCTCTTCATGGGTTAAGTATGAAAAGCCATCAATTACATGTCAAGTGCCTAGGACTGAAATTGCTACAGGAAAGCAGAGACTGAGTGAAGGGAAACCACAACAGTGGTATGACAGGGCATTGGCAGGATGGACGGATAGTGCAGCAACGTACAGCTAGAAGACACAGGCCTGATAGGCACCAAGTCAATAAAAGCCACAAAGTGTTAGCTTTCGACTGTAACAGAGCTGGACACTGACCTACAAAGCACTCCCTATTTCCATCCCGCTCACTATCGGTGCACAGTTGGGTCTAAACTAGGTAGTATCTACTCCAGGGTGCAGCAGAGCTTCGAAGTTAGGAGCAGTATTAGGCTAGCAAGTCAGATTGCCTTGTTTGAAACACCTTCCAAAATAAGGTATCCATTCATTTCTGTGCCTCAGTTTCTGCAAATCCAGTGTTGAGGATTAGAGTTAGTACACAAGCTTAGGAAAGTGTCTGGTATTTTATTTCATTTTTTTTTTAGTATTTCGTTTTGGGAGAGTGCAAGCAGGTGAGGGGCAGAGAGAAGAGGGTAGAGGATCGGAAACGGGCTCTGTGCTGACAGGCTGATAGCAGCAAGCCTGACACGGGGCTCAACCTCACGAACAGTGAGATCATGACCTGAGTTGAACTTGGACGCTCAACTGACTGAACCACCCAGGTGCCCCATTTTGTCCAGTATTGTATAGCGGTGTGCTGGAGCTAGTTTGCACAAGCCTGTAACGGCCAGTCGTTAAGTTCCGGGGGCGGAGGGGTGGGGGGGGCTGCATATCTGTTGTCCAATACAGTCATTATTAAAACTAAATAACATAAGTTTCATTATATTTGAAACACAACTAAAACACTCCTCACTTACTTTCCTGTGTTTCGTTACTGCACACCCGTGTTAAGTGACAGTACATTGGTAGCTTGAAATCTAGCATTGTGGGAGTATTTTCAAGCAGAGAAATTGGCAAACACTACAAATCAGGGACTGGTTCGTTTCAGGTTTTGTTTTCTAGTCCAGGGACTGGCAAACAGCGGCACTTGGGCCAATGCCAGCCTGCGGTCTGTTTTCATAAATTCAGAAGAGCACAGCATAGTCATCCTACGTGTACATGTTGTCTATGGCTCCTTTTCAGATGCAACAGTGGAGTGCCCAACCAGCCTAAGATATTTACTTTCTGGTCTTTTCTAGGAAGAGGTTGAAAACCCCTGGCCTGGACTTAAGTGGTGGAGACCGATGTTAACATTGCAAATTAAACTTACATATGTCATGCCTCCACCCATTACATTTTAAATACCACAAAAAGTGGGAAGATATTTTTTTAGTACTTGAAAACTATTATCCAATTCCACAAATGAGTCCTTTATGTCAATAAACGAATTCCAATTAGTCTTCATTGCTACACTTGTCACTTGTTTACAGAAACAAGTATCAAACAACATTACAGGAGGACTGTATTCACTCACTGATGGCTTCGACTTCTTTGCCAAATCAGATAGCAATCAAGCATTTATTCATAGTTGGATTGTGTTAAATCTTGATTGAATTGCAACCATAAACTGCATTTTTATTCTGAATTCTTGGATCTGTAGCCAATCTGAAAATCACGTGGCCATATGAAATTTACAGTAAAGAATGTTGTGTATTTTGTTATCTGTAAATTATGTTACATCCTTGATATCAGCAGTGTTATAACATATATAATGTACATATGCACATATCGCCCAGCCTCCAGAGAACTGGTTCTTCATGTAATACCCAGTGGTATGCTGGGATATATTTAAAAACTCAAATGGTAACTACCAGGAAGGTTGACAGACTAGGCATGGAACTGGGGCGTGGCACTAGAATGGTGAAGCCAATACGCACAGTTTTTATGTTTTAGTTTTACCCACTTCCTGGGTGTAGACTGGAAGCATATCTTACTACCCCTCACATTTTCTTTTTTTTTTTTAAGTTTATTTACTTATATTTAGAGGGAAAGAGAGTGGGACTGGGTCTAGAGGGGCAGAGAGAGAGAGAGAGAGTGTGTGTGAATCCCAAGCAGGCTCTGCACTGTCAGCAACAGAGCCTGATGTGGGGCTCGAACTCATGAACCATGAGATCACAACCTGAGCCAAAATCAAGAGTCTGACACTTAACCAACTAAGCTACTCAGATGTCCCTAGTCTCACGTTTTCATGTAGAGAAACATGCATAGAATTGTCCCCACATTCCTCAAGTCACTCCAGGAAAGAAGGGATTTAAGGCTGGCCCATTAGCAAGAACAGACTGTCCCCACCCGGTTCAGCTTCGCTCTCCTGCCAGGCTCTGCCCTCTGCATAGAAGATGTGCTCTCTCTGGCATTAGGTTTAACCGGAGCTGTGCAGATTCAAGGTTGAGCCCAGTTGCCAGGACTACAGAAAGTTCGTTGAGCCATTCTACACAGGTTCTTAAAGACACGCACTCTTTCTTAAAACAGAATTTTGGAGCCCTTCCATTTTTTATTAGTGCTTAGTGTTTCCCAGCCTCAATTTTTCAATCGGATAGGGTTAACACATTCAAGAGAAAACTCTGATATTAGTACACTTTGGTGTAAGGATAAGCTGAACTCTGGGTTGTGAAGAGTCCCTGAGGTCTGCAAACGGGCCTCGGTAGGTAGTAAGAGGCCTGACCCCCACCAGGAAGGGCCGGCCTGGCTTTGTCAAACTTCCGGCCCCTGTACAGAACAAACATGCCCGTGTGGCTCCAGATACGTGTGGGGTTTCCCTACGCCAAGCGATTCTACAAACACAAGAAGGTCCTACAGTTTAGGGGTGCTTGAGTGACTTGGTCGAGCGTCCAATTCTTGGTTTCAGCCCAGGTCATGATCTCATGGTTTTGCGGGTTCAGCCCCCACGTCAGGCTGACACGCTATAAGTATGTCAACACTGACAGTGTTGTGGAACCTGCTGGAGATTCTCCCTCTCTCTCCTTCTCTGCCCCTCCCCCTCTCTCAAAATAAAGAAACTTAAAAAACATTATTTAAAAAAAGGAACATCCTACAATTTAATTCAATTCTGACACTATCTACCTGGAGTTGGCATCAGACCCCACAGGGTAAGGGCTCCATCCCAATATGTCCCTGCTTCTGATGCTGACCACAGTGCCGGTTGTCACCCACGCTCTGACCCACTGGCCCTAAATTGGGGTTCCCACAACCCCCTCGAGTTTGATCATTTGCTGCATGGCTCACAGAACCGAGGGAAACACCCTTGTTGGTCCGTGACATACAGGATACAAATGAACAGCCAGATGAAGAGATTCACAGGGCCACCTGCGAAGGGCCCACAAGCAGGAGCTTCTGTTCCCTCAGACATGAGGTCTACCTCCCTCCAAGCCCATGGCCGGAGGCCTCGTCACGTAGGCATGACTGATCACCAACTCCATCTCCAGTCCCTACCCCTTCCAGAGAATGCGGAGTAGGGCTGGGAGCTCTAAGCTTCTAGTCATGGTTTGGTATTTCTGGCTACCAGCCTCCCAGGGTCAGTGATAAGGTTTTTAATTTTTTTTTTCGGCCCTAAGTCGTAGAAATGGACTTTAAATTCAATTTTGCGTTGTTGCCTCATTCAAACCAAAGCTATTCCTATCACCCAGAAAATTCCAAAAGACTTTGGAGCACTGTGTCTGATCTATCACTCAGGAAGTTACAAAGGTCTTAGGAACTCCGTGCCAGTAATCAGGGTAAAAAGCATATATATTTATATTTTTTTCTGTAATTTCAGAGTCACCTACCCCAAAGCCTCAATCTTCCACACTAGAACCCAGCTCAAATGAAATTGCCAGTCTCTTAATACTCCTTGATATGATCATTGCGACACTGAAACCTATTAGCTAAGATTAGCCAGTGGAGCAAAGGTGGCAGTTTTAATTAAATGGGAATAAATTCAAGATCACAAGTTTCCTCAGACAGCCGTCAGCTGTATTGCAAGGTCGCTGCCTGCTTCACTTTTTCCAGAAAGTTCTCTAGGGCAGGTACTGGCGGTCCCTAGGTGCCAGGCACTATGCGTGGCCTCAGGACGCAGTAGAGTCTACTGCTCTGAAGGGCGGCCCAGGAGCGTGTCTCTCAGGATGGCACTGCTGGTAGTAAGGCTTGGCACTTAGAGTACCCAGGACACATTTGGAAATCAAATTACTCACCCTAGAGCTCTAGCCTCAGTTCTCTTTTATAAAGTAGATGTTTGCCTTTAGGCGGAGCATGGAGCACTAAGGTTGGGGTGTAGCACCCAGGAGTGTAGGAGAGAAGAGAAAGTATATATTACCACGGTAAGAAAATATCTTGAAAATATCTTGCTCAGTCTCTCAGAAATCTGTATTGCAAATCACTTCTAAATTAGGGCAAGAAAAAAATTTGCATTGCAAAACTGAAGGATTTGAGGTCTATTTCTATCCTACCCAAACTTAAGGCCAGGAAAATAGAATTTCAAAAAACTTGCCACTGACCCTAGAATTTCCCAAATCATGGTAGCCTCTTAACAGTCTGCACAGCTCTCCTAAGTATAAGGGTAACTCTGATAACTTCATATTTAAATTAGTTTAAAACTATTCTTTGGGGGTGCCTGAGTGGCTCAGTGGGTTAAGTGTCGACTTCTGCTCAGAGCCTGGAGTCTGCTTCAGATTCTGGGTCTCCCTCTGTCTCTCTGCCCCTGCTCACACTTTCTCTCTCTCAAAACTAGAAAACATTAAAAATTAAAAAAAAAATTCTTTGGCACTAAGATGGATTCAGATTAGGAATAGGTAGATTTATTTTTTTTTTTTGGCTCTAGTTAATTTTAGAGCTAGAAAATAAAGAGGAGAAGCCAAAATAGCCACTCAACTTACCTGTATGCTCTGTCCAAATCTCTCGCTTTTCTCCTGAATAGCCAGTTGAGAAGAAGAGATGTCCCTGGGCCTCTGTCCAGTAGATGAGGTTTCTTTTCCAGTCAATATCCAGTAAATAGATGTTCCTGGGGTGCTCTTGAACCAGGGTCCGCTCTAGAGCAGTTCCCATAAAACCAACTTTCAACAAGTAGAGACGTTTGCCAGAAGAAAACACCAGCTTTAACTCTACCAAGGGAAAGTGGAGATTTACTGTTTGGCCATTTGCTAAGTAAACCCAACGCTCCCTTCTGGAGCAATCCCTCCAGCCAAGGTACACCTAGAAAGTGGTCTTATCAAGTTCACTTCTGAAGCACACATACAACCCGGATACCCCAGCTTACTTAGAGAAGAGAACCATTTGGGCAAATGAAGTATTGCTCTGCTTTCCTGAGGCACTAACCCTTTGGAATTTCTGCTGAAAGGCTCATGCTGAAGTATGAGGATTAGGGCTGGGGTGGTGCCCCATTTCATCCAGTAATACCTTTGAGTCCTTGCATTTGGCACTCAAGTCTTAGCAGAAAGAATTTCAAATTCAGTTGCCCATTTAAAAACAGGTTGCTTGGGAATTTAACTGTATATATAATGTTCAACTTTAGCTCTAGTCCTGAGCCTGGCACAACAGTGTGTTACACACACCATGGGTGCATTCAGTGGCTACGCCTGAGAATTGTGTTCTTTAAAGGCAGTTAGAACTGAACATACTTATAGCGTGTATTCTTCTTAAAGCCTCAATGTTCTTTAGAGAAAAGTAATTTGGATACAGGGGTTCAATGGAGCAGGTAGCCTTAGTATTTCAAAGACTAAAACCAACAGGAAGAATTTATGTTAACAATATTGAAGTAGTCTCTCCGCTTACAAACAGAAGTCAGAACACACAATAGTTGTAAGACTATAGAGGATTACTTTCTTGTACAACTTAAATTTGGAGGTGAAACTGAGTGATTTAAGCTATGTTTTACTGCTTTAAAATCAATCTAATTCAAATATATATTGACAGATGAATGGATAAATGAAATGTAATACAGATAAAATGGATTGTTATTCAGCCTTAAAAAGAAATCCTGGGGGTGCCTGGGTGGCTCAGTTGGTTAAGCGTCCTACTTTGGCTCAGGTCATGATCTCATGACTTGCGAGTTTAAGCCCTGTGTTGGGCTCTGTGCTAACAGCTCAGAGCCTGGAGCCTGCTTGGGATTCTGTATCTCCTTCCCTCTCTCTGTCCCTCCCTAACTCATGCTCTGTCTCTGTCTCTTTCAAAAATAAACATTAAAACATTTTTAAATAAAAAGAAATCCAGACACATATTACAACGTGTATGAACCTTTAAGGTAGTATGCTAAGTGAAATAAGTCAGCAGCAAAAGGGAAAATACCGTATAATTCCACTTACTGAGGTTCCTAAAGTAGTCAAATTCATACAGACAGAAAGCAGAATGGGGGTCCAGGGGTGGAGGACAAAGAGAGGATGGGGGAGTTATTGTTTAATGGATATAAAATTTCAGTTTAGCAAGATGAGAACGTTCTGGAGATGGATGGTAGTAAGGGCTGCACAAAAATATGAATGTACCTAATGCTACTGAACTGTACACTTGGAAGTAATTAAAATGGGTAGTTGTAGGTCATGTACTTTTAACACAATTAAAAAACTAATCAAGATCTTTGATAATAAAACGTAACCAAAGTAAGGTTGTCAGTGTAAAAGTGATTGATACCAAAATAGAAGCTACATTATTTCCAGGCCTACCATGGAATGTGCCTCCCTGAGGCAAGCCCATTTCACCCAGCATACTTACCACTACATGTACCATAAGGTAAAAGAAACATTCCTTCTGGACAAACACACTTATAGCCCTTGGGGTGGACGGGGGACAGGAGACATAAGTGGCTACAGGAGCCTGGAGCACATTCTGGGTATCTGCCTATTTTAAAAGAGAAGTAGGTTAGATACAATTTCAGGATTATCCATGTACTAGTTCAAAACTTAAGCCTCAAGGGGAGTTAAATTAGTTTTGCCTTTAGAGGGATCCCAGTAGCCTCCTTTGCTTCTAAGTTAGGCATGCTGACCTTTACACTCCCATGATCCCCCTTCAGATACTGGCAATTAATGTATCCATGTGAAGCTCAAGCCAATAAAGCTTCAACCACCATCATCTTCTCCCTCAAAGTTAAGCCTAATTTGCTTATAGGAAGGACTCCTTTAGAACTAGAGATCTAAGCTCTGTACTTTGGTTAGTCTCTCAGACCCATTAAGAAGCATTATCTGAGTTGAATCTGACATATAATTTCTGATTAACAAAAGCTTTTAACTCCTTTTCTTCCATAAACAGGATATTGAGATTTCTTTAGTTTTCTATCAAGAATATAAAACCTTAAGGTCAACAACAATTAAGGTGTCCATGAGTAAGGTATTACTAGCCCTTCTGTGAACTGCTTATTACCCTGTTTTGTGTATTTCAGAAATTCAAGAATCTGGTTGCTATATTGGACTTGGACAAGCACCAAGTACATGCTTGGAAGGAGTTTCCCAGGTGAGGATTTTGCCCAGTTCCTCTTACTTAGGAGCCCTATGGAAGACTGGAATGATATCCAGAACATTTTCCCTGCCTAAAAAAGTAGCAAGTTCCATCAGCAGGCCAAGGTAGTAATTTAGACCATTTCTGTTTAGTGTACATTCTGATTCATTAGCATTTCAAAAGCAAGCCCTTGACGTACCTTTGGGCTGTTGGGATTTGTGCAGGACAGAGAAAGCAGATATGGAAGCATTCAGCAGCACCATTCTCTCCTTTGGGGTGTGGGGTGAAGTACGAAACAGCCGTATTTTATTTGCCCAGAAGAAAGAGTTCTCAAATACAGCTAGTCCTATTGGATCATCACCTTCCAAGAAGACCTCAGGAAAGGTGTGCCTCCCACTGCCGTCGACATTGACTGTCTCTATGGACTGAAGGGTTAGAGTCATGAGAGCAGGGTACCATTAGCAAGAGATGCCGTGGTCAGTGCACCTCTTTCATGGACACTGATTAACATCTTCACGAGCTATCAACTTGACAGAAATGAAATCATCTTGGGATTCACAGAGGATAATGCCAAACCCAGTGGTGCAACTGCATCTTGCACAAACAGGGTCACAGATAAGTTACAGTAGTGACTTGTACAACACACTGTCTGCATCCAAATGTTGTGCCAAGTCCTTTCTCTACATTCTTCAACTCCCTTCTGAAGAAAAATATTCTAGCTCTTTTCAGAGAGGGCAACGGGAGCCCAGAGAGTTGCCATAAATTGGCAAAATCACAGCTGATGTATAGGCTTAAAAATATGACTCCTCAGGGCATCTGGCTGGCTCTGTTGGTACAGCATGAAACTCTTGCTCTCAGGATTATGAAATTGAGCCACATACTGGGTGTTGTGATTATTTTGAAAAAAAAATTGTCTTAAAAAAAATGACTCCCAAGCCTATGCTCTTGGCAGCTGTGTCATACTGGTCTGTCAAGTGTGTTGCTTCCAGAAATGAGATAACACCAACTGTAGTATGAAGACTTCAAAATAGGAGTATAAGTAAGTACTAAGTACTTAACTACGTGTTTTCAAGGAGGTGGTCTGCCATCTTAAAAGGTTTTATATCCTAGGTACAACACAGAATATGACCTATACTACCAGTGCCAAGTTTGACTGTAGTGTTTAAGAAAGTCACACTAGGGGCCACTGGGTGGCTCAGTCGGTTAAGCATCTGACTCTTGATTTCAGCTCAGGTCATGATCTCACAGTAATGGGACCGAGCCCTGCATCAGACTGCACTGAGCATGTAGCTTGTGTGGGATTCTCTCCCTCTCTCTCTGCCCCTCCCCATTCTCTCTCTCTCTCTTTTTCAATAAATAAAGCTAAGGGAAAAAAATAAAAAGGAAGTCACACTAAGTCTCCCAACCTATGTTGATATCATTGTACTCTACGTAAAGATTCTGTACAATCCTAGCTTGTTTCTTTCTGTTTTCACAGCCAAAAATACTTCATAGTGTTGATGCAAGACTTGGGAACTTTGCCATTGCCCACCGTCGTACCAAGACCCAGGATTGACTGTCTATCTTCTCTCCCCGACCTCTCCCCAGTACCTCTTTATAGGCACTGATCCAGTAGAGCCTGCCGGTCACGTGGTCAAGTGTCAGTCCTACGGGCGCCTCCATGTTTACCACTGCGAGCACCTTCCTGTCCGAGCCATCCATCCCTGCAGTCTCTATAGTTCTCATATCTCTCTCACCACGATTTACCCAATACAAGGACCTGAGAAAAGCCAAAGTGCAAGGTGTTCACCATCCCCTTTCCTGCACGGAAATTCTTCTCACCAGCCAGGTCCCCTTAGCTCTCCTGTACAGAATCGTGCTGCTAAGAATGCAGGAGATTTCTGCCACCAGACTCAATAGACTGAAAAGCTGGGCCTCCTAATTTACGCTTTAAACTCAAGATTCGGGGTTGTTTGGAGCAAATGAGACCTAGGTTGAAAAAGTTGAAGTGCTCTCTTATCAGCTAAAATTTCTAGAATAACAGATGATCTGGGATATATTCTAAAAGAAACACTACTTACTTCTTTGTTGGAAATACAGTTAGCTGCTCTGGCACCAGACCCTTTTCCAAGATTTTGACATAGCCTCTGCCATCACTTAGACCAGCACATATGACTTTTGCGAAGCTGCTCGCCCAGTACAACTGTCCCGTGGCCCAGTCCAGAGAGATACTGTTCACCATTTTAAATTCTAGGGATACAGGAGACAGCATTAATTCTTGTAGATTTGGACAGAACTTGTCTACAGGTTCTGATTTCAAACTATACAATGAGGCAAATAGAACATGGGGAAGGAGGGCCAGAGATGTGCCCTGTCCAATATGCAGCATGCAGCAGGGAAAGAGAAAGATCTCAGCAGAAGCAGAAGCAAGAAATCTAAGAGAACGCAACCTCAGTTTGGGGTACTATCTATTACAGAGGTCTCAGGTGCATTGTTAGGAACTGTACCTCCTAACTGCTCGCAGGGGATTTCTGGGTGCCCAGGACAAGTCTAAGCATGTGCGCACACGTACCAATTCTAGATTAATCCCCACGCTTCCCCAGTGAAGCAACAGATGGTGGTTCAAAGGAGTTAGCGACTTGCTCAAAGTCACATACCTAGTGATAGAGTGGAGATGAACCTTGACCGGAGCCCACATCCCCAAACTTTCTGGACTGCTTAATAGTGACTTCATTCTCCAGGTATGCTCCACCAAAGCCAAATTACAGAGTCTTATCTCAAATTGGGACTGTACACACACTCATGATTCACAAGGGAGTCACAGAAGATGTCCAGATGAATAACACAGGCTGCTTATACTCTGCCGATATGGCTTTAAGGAGCTATAGGGCTCTCCACGTCAAGAAATATACCTGGATAGAGAGGAACCGAGTTTGGCTTCCCAAGGACAAACACATTTAAGACTTCATCCACCCAAAAGTACATGCTTCTCTCAAGATCATATGCGATGGAAGTAGGCCTCGATTTTGTAGGGATGAGAGGCTCATAGATGCCTGTTCTTTGATCCAGGACACCAAGTTCTCGATCTGCTGCTACAAGAATTTTAACAGTATCATCTGCAATAGAATTGGAAAAGAAGTAGTGGCACATTCCTTTGAAACCTTATTTCATGCCATTCTTTTAACCAAAGAGGCTGTCCCATCTTCCCTGCTGAAACCCACCTATTCTGATGTCTGGACTCAGGTGGGTCCAGAGGAGATCTGACGGACCACCTTAAGTTCTTAATTCATCCTCTGAACTCCAACACATTTAACCTAATCTTTGGAACCTCTTGATTTCAGATTCAGTGTTGGGAGCCATTTCTGAACTCACTAAGTTGAGAATACTCCTTGTGAGGTTAAGGCAGGTTTTGCACAACCTCCCACCATCAGATGGTAACTGATGTCTACCCCCACTCAATTATTTTTTGAGTACTAACCCCCCAAGGCACCTTGCTCATTGGTATCACAAGTGACTTGTCCCCTTATTCTAAAATATGCTGATTGCACCTTGTGAAGGAACTTATTATAGGAATTTATTCTTTTGTGATTATGAGAGCAAATATTACATTTCCTGAGAAACCTGTTTTACTTCCCCTCAAGAAAACAGGCTATTGACCCTTGCTCACAAAGAACTAACTTTTGCCTTTGCTGTGCTAAAAACATTGTCTTGTATTTAAATGCTAAAGATACCTTCCTTCCCCATGTGATAAGCATCTAAATCACCTACGTCAATCACTATTGATAAAGATTATGCATGAGTCTTCTACCAACGTATGTCCTGGGAAATTTTTACATGCTAAAGAAATTTGTCATCAGAAATCACTGTTTAAGGCAAATGCCACTTCTGTGCTGTTCCCCATACATTTTTTACCATAAATAAAGCTGACTCTCAGGTCAGTGCAGAGATGTCTGCCTGGTGATCAGAAAGAAACTTGTGGCTCTCTCATCCCTCCCACTTTCACCGACACTGTCCATCCTTCAGGGAGCCCCGGACCTGCTGGAGCTGGACTCCAGCAATTCAGCCCTTCCCCCAACCCTAAACAGAAGTCCTCTCCATGCCTCATACACAGAAGGCAAATGAATCTACGGTCCCATCCTTAAAGAAGCACAGACCTGGTTAAGATTTTATCAATGGGGTCTCCGGAGCTCCTGGACATATAGCCTAGAGAATAAGTCATTTTAAAGACACATAACAGCAACTGACACTCAAATTAGCCAAAGAAGCTCATGGCAGCTTCTTTATGGAAAGAATAAAGTCTTCTCTAATACTAGACCCTAAAGTGCATCACCCATAGTATTTCTATCTATAATTACTGCTAAGAATGGAGCAAGAGCTAGGCTTTGCTTAGGGTGTCAGACCTCACCTGTAACTCGACAACTGGTGCCATTGTAGAGCTGGTGACCGTAAACACATCCACAGGAGTAAGAGCCTGGTGTGTTATGACACAGCTGGCCACAAGGACTGTAGGCCTTGGAGCACTCATCTATATCTGATGATAGAGAGTCATGAGTCAGATGGGACCAAGGAGCAATCTCTTGAGTATTTTTGTTCCTTTGGGCTACTTTTCAGATGCTCACTAGATATATATTATGTGGAAATCACTGTGCCACATGCTGGGACAGAAAGTCCCTGCCTCTGTTGAACTGTCATACACATAAATGTCATTCAGCAGAAACATCAATATAGAGACCCTAGAATACGTATCTAGGTTCCCTGACAACATTCTGCGGGGTGTTGCCGATTCAGAATGAATAATAAGACACAGAGAAACAAAGTCTTGTGCACTGCTGATGGGAATGTCAAGTGGCGCAGCCCCTGTGGGAAATAGTTTGATGGTTTCTCAAGTTAAAAGTAGACTTTACCACAGGATACAACGATTCTACTTCTGGCATAGATCCAAGAGTATCGAAAGTATGGATTGAAACATTTGCACACCAATGCTCACAGCACTGTCCACAATAGCCAAAAGGTGGAAACCATGAGCATGTCCATCAACAGGTGGATAAAAAAATGAGACATATACATACAGTGAAATATTATTTGGCTTTAAAAAAGGATATTTGGGGGGGCCTGGGTGGCTCAGTCAGTTAAGTGTCTGACTCTTGGTTTCTGCTCAGGTCATGATCTCATGGTTTGTGAGAGACTGAGTCCGGGCTCTGCACAGACAGCCTGGAGCCTGCTTGGGATTCTCCCTCTCCCTCTCTCACTCTCTGCCCCTCCCCCACACATGTTCTCTCTCAAAATAAACAAAAGAGAGAGAGAGAGTGCTTCCGACATATGCTATGACGTGGATGAATCTTAACAACATGTGAAGTGAACTAAGCATTTACCATATGATTGCACTTAGATGCAGGACTAGAAGAGGCAAATTCAGAGAGACAGGAAGTCGACTAAGGTTTCCAGGGATTGAAGACAGAGTTATTATGTCACGGGTGTAGAGAGTTGCTGTTGGGGAGGATGAGAAAGTTCTGGAGATGGAGAGTGGTGATATTTGCACATGTTGTCAATGTAGTTGAGGCCACTGGAGCATTCACTTAAAATGATTAAGACGGTGTATTTTATATCATGTCGGTCTTCCTACAATATAAACTTTAGAGGAGAAGCCAAATGAACTCTGACCTGCACAGCTCTGACCGTCTGGCTGTAACTGCCACCCGACTCCACACGAACACTGGACTCCCCAGTTTGTGTCCCTGCACTGCCCCTCACAGCCCCCGTTGGCCAGAGAGCAGTTTTTACCTGGTAGAGACAGGGCAGTGGTCAGGGCGGCTTAACACGGTACAGATCAACCATTTCATAAACTCTTGTATTACAAATGCCCCACTTCATAAGGGCCATATGACTGCTTTGGTTCTGCCCCCTGACCTAGGAATGTGGAGGTTTTGGGAAAAACCAGAAAACAGGGAAAGCAGGAAACCGGGAGCAGGGGAAAGGAATTTTCTAGGCGCACAGTCTGGACAATTTCAAATATTGGCGTATTGTTTGCCCATGGAGGGACCTCTATTTTGTCCAGCAAATGTGGGTCGTCAGGACCCTTGCCTCAGGAAGTGATGCAGCAATTTATTAATTTCAGTGATTTATCTGCACAGGACCAGAAACCTGTGCTTTGTCCCACTGTTTATGCTTTTACGATCTTATCTCTTCCTTCAGTAGAAAGGAACACACAGCCTTTAGCAGCGCTAAAGAGGTTTCATTATACACACCTAACACCAGATTTAAGGAGGAAATGAAACAGATGACAAAGTGACCTGGAATCAGGGGCCCCTTCTCCCCTCCCCCAACTTGAATCAACAGCAATTTTTATAGTGAGAATTGCAAGGTTTTAAAGTTTGAGAGGTGCCTGAATGGCTCAGTCAAACCCCCCACCTCAGGTCATGATCTCACAGTCTGTGAGTTCGAGTCCCACATCAGGCTCTCTGCTGTCCATGCAGAGCCTGCTTTTGATCCTCTGCCCCCGTCTCCTTGCACCTCCCCCACTCCCAGTCTCAAAAACAAGTAAACATTAAAAAAATTTTTGAGTTCCCTCCTCAGTAGTTTCCATCCTCACCAGGAAAGAGTCTTCCTAAGTCCTTCCTCCGTTAAATCCTTAGAGAATTCCCCGTATGGTCTTGAACACTTGATGTGCCTCTCAGTGGCAAAGTGTGCATTCTTCATTCCAGAATTTGAGGAGCCATGTGGTTTGGGGTATTTAGCTAGTCTACTTCCCTAAAGCCGTAACAGGAGAAAAATTCCCAAAGCTTTATGGCTCAGGTAACATTTGCTCAAACTCAAGAGACCAAAACCAAGGTGTGGAACCCATAAAGTGCGAGGGAGCCATCACTGAAGAGCAGTAGGAGGCTTAGTCCAAGTGTTCTCGAAGAGTGCAGATCCTGATGATCACCAAGCAATGCTGGTTTACTTAATCCGATTCTCCCCACCCCCACATCAGGCCAGCCCAGCAACCGGGTCCTCACCGCACGTAGCCGGCTCATCCCTTCCATCTGCGCAGTCTGCTCCCCCGTCACACATCAGGGATTCTGGGATGCACTTCCCATTGTCACATCCAACCAGGCCTTCTGGACAGGAAGCTGTGGAGGCAGGAAAGCGTTCTTTCCCGACAGCACTTGGGGGAAGGGGTGACAGAAAAAATTATTACAATAAAGTGGCCGTGGTATTTCTAGAACCCAAGGCAAGTCTAGGTAGGAAAGAAAGTTTTATCATTTTAAGCAGGGTTTTCAGGGAATTGGGACTTGCGACTTGATAACAGTGAAGTCAAGCCACTTGGGCATTGGACTGAAATACTATTGAATTTGAACTGAATTAGTATTAAGGAGTTCTAACTGAAATGGTGTTGCAGTCAGTTAACACGAGCCCTACAGGAAGACTCTCTTAGGAAGCCAGTTTATACACTACAAAATTGTTAGAATCTGAATACATTCAACATTGTAGACTTAATTCTGGGAAGATTCAGATGGGATTGGGTTTCCTGAGAATTTGGACGTTCTACCACACATTGTGTGTGTTTGGGGGGGGATAGAAAAGGAACGTAATACTCAACAAGTGCTTTGCAGGGTGGCGGGGGGAGCCCTCTTTGAATGGGAAACTGTCCCCTTCCGTATTCACTACACCGGGATGGGAGGCACCTTCCTATCCCGGTGCTCGGGTGTTCTGTGCATCGGCCATATTGAGTAGTGGAAACATTCCAGGGGACGCTCAGCGTGTCCACCACAGAGCTATTATTCGAGCTTTGCTTTACATTTCCATGGGTAACTAAATCTTGGTTATTGCTCAGAAACATCCTATTTTTGATATAGGCTGGACGTCTCAGTCCTGGGAATTAAATGCAACTTGCGGAAAGCAGCCCACATCCTACAACCTTCCCCATGCACATGGAGGAGGGCACTTGTGGGGATGAGCCCTGAGTGTTATATGGAAACCAACATGACAACAAACTACAGTAAAATAACTAAATAAATAAAATAAACAAAAGGCCAGAGAGGTGGGCGGAGCGGGGGACTCACCACAGGCTTCCTCATCTGAGGAGTCGCCGCAGTCGTTGATGCCATTGCACCTGCCGCCATCCATGACGCACACCTTGTTCCTGCACTGCCACTGGCCGGCCGGACAACGGTTCGGGGAGCACTGTGCCTCATTGAGCCCATCTGCGCAGTCCCTACGGACATCACAGAGCTCCCAAGCATCGCGACACCCAGAATTTCCTGGACACTGGATTTTTCGACTAGGACAGGCTGTTGGTATCTCTGTAAGAGGCAGGAGTTGGCTCAGTGGGGTGGAGCCGCTAAACTACAGGTGTGTTTACTTAGGTATTTATGATTTGCGCAGGGATTTGGTCTATAGAAAACCCAGAACTGAAAGGGATGGTAGCGATTAGAGATGTGGCCACAACTTTGTATGCTCAAGTGTCATCCCAAAGGAGTTTAAAAAGCTCATAGAGGCAAGAGTCTTTTAGGTAATTTTGAAAAAATGGAGAAGTGGATCAAACGTCCTCTGTAATAGTGGGGATAATTTAATATCTGGAGTTAGCCCATATGGCATACGGCTGTTTCGTGACTTGTTTGTTTCACATAATCAATGCCGGGGACACGTAGAGAATACGTGTGAAGAAAAACGAAGTTGTACATACCACAGTTAACCTCATCGGAGCCATCCAGGCAGTCCCCCGCACCGTCACAGAGCCAGCTAATAGAAATGCATTTCCCGTCATCACACTGCCAGGCCTGGGGATGTCCACGACACACGTCCTCTGTGGGCCAGGGGCGGTGTTCAAGGGGCAGAAAGGAAGAGGTGTTTGTCGGGGGCACGCACAGCTTTTAAACTTGGATTTCGTATCAAGAATTGTCATTGGCAAAAGAATAATTAATTCCTGATTCGCCACTGAGTCGGTCCTAAACTTGCCTGTCCTTTTCAGGTTATCCTAAAGAACGCACTGTACCCCTGCCTTAGGGACAATCGCCTAGCAGCCCTATGAAGCTTATGCTCTCCGTCATTCTTCTAGAACCCAGTTGTCCAGTAAAACCTGCCGTGACAATGAGTGTTTTGTATCTATGCTGCCCAAAATGGTAGTCATTAGTCACATGCGGCTGATGAGTGTCTGCGGTGTGACTTGTATGATAAAAGAACTATATTTATTTAAACAAATTTAAATCTTCACACGTGGGGGACATGCAGGTGGCTGTCAGCTAAGCGTCTGACTCATGATTTCGGCTCAGGTCATGATCTTACAGTTGGTGAGTTCAAGCCCGCATCGGGCTCCACACTGACCGTGCAGAACCCGTTTGGGATTCTCTCTCTCTTTCTGCCCCTCCTGCAGTCTCTCTCTCTTAAAATAAACCAATAAACTTAAAAACAAAATCTTCCCATGTGGCTAATGGTCACTGTATTGGACAGTACAGTTTTATAGGTTAATTTCTTCAGTCCCCTTTGGTGTTTGAGACCATATCAAGATCTCAGATAACCTGGAGACTGTTAGTTTGGAGTTTAATTAGACCTTCAAATACTTCTAAGAATGCCTTTGGGCAAGTACATCTGGAAAACTGGGGTGAAGTATCTGGGGGGAGCAGAGCTTGAGGCACTGATGTAAATATGAAATTTAATTCCCTATTTCAAGTTTCCATATCAAAGGTTTCATATTATATTAGTGGCCAGTACATGACCAGTCCAAGAATGTGCATGTGGGGTCCAGAAAAGGAATGCAGCACTCCCCAAGTTCTTTGGGGGGGTGGGTTCTCTTTTAATGAGAAATTTTTTCCCTCCACATTCACTGCACAAGGACAGAAGGCGTCCATTAGGGGGCTCTCCTCATCTATAGGTGTTCAGGTGTCCCTCTGGGGCTGGGAGCACCCTTAGCACTGAGGTGTTTCAGCTTTATTTCAAAAATACATTTACCAAATGGCTAACTTGACTTCAACTGGTTTTGAAGTTTTCTTTACACTCAATTTGAAAAGTTATCTTTTAATTGTACAAAATCTCTTAGCAAAGCTGAACTAATGTACTGTATATATTTACAAGCCATTGTGTGCACTGGGGTCTGCAAGGGTGTCCGATGCAGGAATCTGTACTATTGCAGTTTCAGGAACAGCCACGTGGGTAAGCTAGAATTTAAGGTGAGAAGCCAGACTTTTGCTGGATTTTCTATCCCAGCCAGTCTTCCACACTTGTTTCGATAATAATGCTACCAACACGTACATCCCTCGGCTTACCTACTAAAAGCCTGTGATAATAGAGAACGCCCAGCATTTCTGGATACCCCCCAAGAGGGAAAACCATAAGACCTGACAATGTCAGCCAGGCACACAGCATGAGAGGCCATATAGGGATGAGTACAGATCCAGGGAGGCGAACTTACCACACTGCTCATCCGTTCCATCAGGGCAATCTCGCTCTCCGTTACAGAGCCAGGTCACGGGAATGCACCTGTCCCCACAGGCAGCTTGCCTTGTCATGTTACACCTTACTTCGTCTGCATTGGATGAATAAAGCAAATCCATGAGAGTTCCTGACTGCTTTGGGCCCAAGAGAGCACCTTAACATAATAAGCTGCCGTCAAAAGGTCATTCAGAAGACCGTCCTTCAACTAATCCTCAGGAAAACACTTAGGGGGATTGAAAACAGTTGTTTCAGGTGGTGTGAAGTTGGGGATTGCCATTTGCCTCCCTGTTTTCCCCTTAGAATAAGGGGCTGACTTGCGCTGTACTCAGAGACCCAAGTACTGCTTCCGCCCTGGTTCGCTCTTAAATACTCAGTATGAAGAGTTGCACGTTTAGAAGTCTAAGCTCAAACACCAGACTCTAGCTGACTTGTAAGTAAGCATGTGCAGACACATCTACATTAGGGTTGTGGGTCCCTACATACCACCTTGACAAGAATGCCTCCTACAGGCTGGCTATAAACATTTGTAAGTTTTCAGTTATTTTGCATGGTACTGATTTACACTCTCAGTTTTGTTCAAGTTATGAGCTTGTGTTTGTCAACCTCAAATGATTAATGGTCAAAAATGAGCCTGTAATAGAATGTGGTTTCCAGAGGGAAGCACCAGGAAGGCCTGATGATACTTAATTGACTATACTGTCATAACTTTGAAAAAGAAAGAGCCAACCATTAGTTCCTAGAAAAGATAGGCCCCATGGCCCACATTAGAAGCTTCTGCAAGATACACGGAAGACCCCGTGCAGTCCTGCTCCCTGGGACAATTTCAGTATGGAATGGAAAGCGGTATGCAAAGTTGGGAATGGAAGTTGACAATGGAAGGCCATTGTGTAGACCACAGTTTCTTTGTTAAGGGAACATTTCTTAGTCTTACTTGTATCCCTCTAACATAGTGTTTTTAGCATAGCTACTCAAGGTATTTTTTTAAGGCTGGCTTACAAAAAATATTTTAAATATTTAGACAGTATTGGTCACTAGTGGGTAGTTATCAACTTTGCCAATGACTCACGTACCATCCAGGCAATCTCACTTAGCTTCACCCAAACCACTGAGAGCAAGTGATGTTACCAGCCATGAATACGGGAGCACAAGACTCGACTGTGGGGCTGCACAGCCTGGCGTTTCAGTGAGACTGCTTACTAACAATAGGACCTTGGGAGAGTTACTTCCTCTCTCTGCATCTCGGTTTTCTAGTCTGTAAAAGGAGACTAGTAAATTAAGTGCTCAGAAGGGGAAGATTCAAAGATTAAATGACCACAAAGCCACCTGGCACAGTATATCCACCATATAAATCTTCATAAAGTGTTAACTCTTTTGCTATCCCTTCCAGCAGATCTTTCCAGAAGGATCCTAATTACGGGTCCAGTCAGCCCTCGAAGACTCACACTGCCAGGTGAGTCACACCTTGAACAACATTTTGCCCTGGAGATTTTCAGGTTTGAGACCACGTGTGCACAGAGATTCTACACATCTACACTGCGTCTCAAAACAGCACTTTTCATTCATGTAGACACTTGCTGTGAATAAATGTTTATTAATATTTTTACTGATATATGAATTTTATGGTATATTTCTCCTAGTCTGTCCATATCCAAAGTATAATCATCACGTGCTGTTCTAAAACAGACATCCTACAGATGTCTTCATGCCTTAGTAAAAACCCCAAGTAACGTGAACCGCGCTCCAGGCAGGGGCACAAAAAGACCACACAGAGCAAAGAGTTCTCATCACTGCCGAGATGCTCCCCCAGGTTAGGCAAAAATCCTGTGGGTTAGAATCCCTCCTGGAAGACAAACAATCCAGTTACAAGGCACCTCCTCTGAACCAGTTAACCGTACCTTGACCAGGAGTCTGCATGAGTTAAGATGACCAGCCTTCAATCTGTGAGGGCCAATAAGGAGCACAGGTCAGGAGATCAGCATGCCCGCAGGCAGGGGTTTGACAAACGCTGGGCTCCTCCCACACCTGGCTAAGTCACCAACCAGCCATCATTTGGGAACTGTGCATGTCTCTGTCACCCTGGGACATCTATTCAGCTCTCCTCTGCCTTGGGGTCTGCCTAAACCCGAGTGGTATCAACAAGTGCTACCGGAAGTTGCCTCCTAATTGCACTTTGGGCCCAAGCCCCGTTTCCCCCGGGCTGTTCCCGGAGGGATGGAAGTACCTCTTCCCCAGGCCCCCGGCCTCCATCAGGCTCAATCTGCTGCCTGGTGAACCCCGAGCTGCTGGCCCCATCGGAGACCAGGGCTACAAAGCGGATCCCACTTGGCCACGACAGGGCGGGGAGGAAGAAGGTGCGCCCTGCGCTCCGGTGTGCGGAGAGCTCGCTCCCACGCGCTTGGGGTAGGAGGAGGGAAAGACACCGAGTTTGTCCGTAAGCCCACCGACCCTTCCACCCACTGGGCAGGGAAGCAGGGGGCCACGCGACTCACCCGGCGGCCCCCCCAGAAGGCCGGACTTCACCCTCCTCTATGGAAGGGTCACTGCAGAATGGGGGGACGCGGGGGCTTCGCGCACACCAGCGAGGATGCCCCCAAGCTCTCCTCGCGCCCCGCAGCCAGCCGCCCCTGCCCCCTGCCGTCCGTTCCAGGACGCCCCGCCCGCGGCCCCACTCACCGGTCCCGGAGCCCGCGAGGCCGCCCAGCGCGGCCAGCACCGGCGGCAGGAGCAGAAGGAGCGCCCGGAGCCCCATGGCGAGGAGGGGACAGGGCGCCTCGGGGCCGCAGCGGCGCTCGGGAGGACACCGCGGGCGGG